>NW_026067933.1:7702165-7903064 GCF_014885135.2 Alexandromys fortis
CCCCACCCCCACACACACACCCCACCCCACTCCCACACACACTACCCCACCACACTCCCACACATGCCACTGTTACATATTAGAGATGAAAAGCAGAAAACTTTCTCTCTTTTTTTTTTTTTTTGAAAGCAGGATAATGGAAATGAATCATAAAAAGCATAAAAAGCTCCTGTGACTGCCTTAAGTCCAGGGAGCCCTGCACATTCATTCCATGCTGTACCTTCAGATTCCAGTTGTTTGAGTTGTTGGGAGGTATGAAGAAAATATGCCCTCAGTAAGATAAAGGCCACTAACCCAGGCACGGTTGCCAGGAAGATATAGGGCAGTAAAATCGAAACGACTGTTATAGCTCCGATCACAATGAACAGCAACTGTGGGGTCAAAGAAAGCATGGCGGTGAGTGAAAATGTCCCTTTTTAAAGTGGTGTACTGGTAACATATCTACACATGTTCCTTTACCTGTTCCATTCTGAAGAAGGAATCAGGCATTTTCCCGGACAATGCTATCTCAAAGCCAGTTTCTCCTGGTTTCATGGAAACAGTTTAAAATGGTTTACTCCCTTCTCAAAACTCACCTACTTGTATTGTAATAATTGGAGATATTCCAATTATTTAATTAGAGGAAATTAAGCATTATTTTTCTATCCATACTGTCAAAATGAGTTTTGCCTACCAACCACAGGCATCTCTCAATATTACCTCCCCAAATAATTAGAATGCTGTTGGCAATACTTGTATGTGTTTATCAGATGGACAGTCTACATGACATCAAGCCCACATTATTTTTAAAAGTTAGACGTCTCCTAATATTTATTTCACAATAGCTAATTTGAATATGCAAACCATAAACAATCATTTTTTAAACCAACGTAGGGCAACTTCCCTAAGCCAGTGAGTGAGCCGCTGCTTCACTGGTTCCCATGGGCTTTCGAGCTGGTGCCCTATCGGGGAACACTGAGGGTGGATCTTAGACTTAGAGAAACCTTTCCGCTGTCTGTTGCTTCACAAAGTCCTAGCAGCTCTATGACTTGAGCTGAAACTGTTCAAGCTGCATGGGACTTGAAAGCCATAATAAATGTAAAGTCTTCAATATGTAAGATAAATATTTGAAAATTATGTCTCCCAGATTTCTGAGGTGAACTTGATAGAAGATACTCAGTAGACCATCAAAATAAAAAAAAATATTTATCACTCAGTACCATTTTTAATACTTTAGCATACAGACCCAGATATATGTCCACAGTCCAGTGAGTACCTAATTATATTATATTACACTGTGTTGTATTTTATTAGTATACTCATATTATGCACCTATGATTTACTTTCTGGAATGTGAAACTAATGGCCAGTGTTAAAGACACACAAAATCACACTTTTGAGCACCTGAATCAAACATGGGTTAAAAAATTCCAACAGGTGCTGCTACTGCTAAGTTATATCTTTACACACAGCGATGAAGGAAATCCAAAACACAGTTCACCTAGACAGTGTATTTGATTATGTCGATCATTTCAGAGGAGGTAAACCAGCAGCTGGTTTCTCTGTGTGTGCTGATGTTGCTTGTGTATACACATGAGGGTGAGAGTCCCTATATTTTTATTCAACTTCTTTCAATGTAGTATTATTTTGGAGAGAAGAGAAGGGGACAAGTTATAAGAATGAGTCATCCCAATAAGGGCAGTGTTGCGTTCCAACTATCTCTTCAAGCACATTTGCTCTCGAAGCATCAGGAAGTCTTCAGAGAGCTCAGAGGCTGTGTCTGGATCAGCAGGCAAGGCTATCAGCTTACAACTGACCTAGGTCCTGTGACCTTGGAGTCCTAATGTGGCTCAAGGTGACTTTCATTAACTGACTGGAGAGTCAGCCTCACAGCCCAGCTATGTGGGAGATCTAGTCCCTGAAGGCAAGCCTTCACAGTTTCTGAACATTTCTTTTCCTTCATGTTTTCAACAAGCCATCTTCTTTCCCTCTGTTAAGTCTCATTTTGTGGGACACTACCTAAATTGTATTGCTCATGGGTAAGGCTGGAGTGGAGTTGAGTCTATCCAGAGACTCATGTATTTCAGTGTGGGACCTAGGATATGGAGGATTTTATGGCCATCCAGCTAGACAGACTCCCATCTAAAGGAGGGCCTGACAGGAATAAACAGATCCAACTACTCACAGAGCTGGTTAAAGTTCTGACTTTTGAAGACTGTTCTCCATAAAACTTAAGTCATTAACCAGGACTTCAACTATTATAGGAAAAATAAGCAAAACTGTATCTGCTTCTTTTTGAAACTATTAAGAAAACTTTATGGCAAATAAAAAACCCTTCATAATGGTTATTCTGTACAAACCTGGATGAAGTCAAATATTGTAAGAGGCAGGAAGTCATCCAAAATTGCTACATCTTTGGAGAATCTGTTAATAATCCCACCTGTGATACAAATAAAAATTTTCAAAAAAGCAATTACTTTTAAAAGGACACGAATGTATTTCATATTAAATTTGATTTACAGCAAAAGAGTTTAGAATAAGAATTATCATCTAATCATAAAATCAAGGACTTAGCAAATATTAGCATTGCTCAAAATTCTAATTATGTATTCAAGTTATTGTCTTCTACTTTGAACTTTTATAAAACACAGAACCCTCTACAAGTCAGCTCAAACCAATGTTGTTAATCAGGTTATTTTATAATTAAGGTTAGGCATGGTTGGTAATCCTACCACTTGAACCTCACTTCTGCTGCTCTGAGCTTCAAGGTTCTTTAATGGATGTGTTCTCATCCTCTCTTTACATTCATCTCCAAGACACAGGGCATATACACCCTTCCATCTGAAGTCTATGCCCTCCAGAAGCAACTCTCCAGAACCCATAGCTGTCTCCTTTATTTAGTACATCGCAGATGAGATTCCTTTTTATTTTATCTAGCTTCTTCACTGACAGTCTAAGCTTCAACCTGTATTCTAAATTTCAGACTCACACATCAAAGTCTTGATTATCTGTTGCCTTAATGAACTAAAAAATCCCATGTCTACTACATGCCTGGTACAAAGCTGGGTACAGAGATAACAGAGGTAATTAACTCACTCTCCTTGTCCTTGAGGAATTCATTGTCTAAAAAGGAGGTAAACAAACAATTTGATAGAGTGTAACATAACACTATGACAACATTGTAATAGCTAACCTTATCATTCACTAACTATTAGCAGCAGGATGAAGTCCAAAATTCCTTGTTTGATATTTAAAATATTTAATTCTTTTCCTTAATTTGTCCTTAACTAACCTAGGTTCCTCTACTCAAATACTCTTTCAGTAAGTGTGTCTATTGTCTAGACAGTCTACCATTTCCTACCTTTCTGCTTCACCTTGTGTTGTTTCCTTCTGTCTAAAACCCTTTCTCCTCATCTCCTCCTGTCTATTTCGTACCTCTTTCCTGGCTCAACTCAAATGCCCTGTCTGCAAGATAGATTTGGTATTTGCTGCATCTGGAAGCAATCTATTTCTTTCCTTGTCTTCATGCTGGAGTGACAGAGACTACGTATGTGCTATAATATATCACAGTTGCTTGTGTGTGTAGCCACGCCTTTCTCTTTTCCAAAATGGTAGACTTTTGAGGTGGATAGGATTATTCCATGTTTATTTTATATGACCCAAGACCAATGCAAAAATCCTTAGTAGATATGTGGCATGTATTAGTTAACATATTATTTAACATACTCATTAGAAAGAGTGGTATATCCTTCCATAAATAACTCAGAGAATGAATGTACACACCATGACATTTATAATTATGATTTAGAAACTGAAAGCTTGCGCTGGTAAAAGAGTATCATCAGATGATACTTTTATTTGAAAATTTATTTCAACTAGTGTTCTATGCAGTATAACCATACTTTGCTGAGAACCTATATTATGTATCTATATGGGCACAAAGTCATTTGAGTGTGACAGGGTGGATAAAAGTAGCATAAGAAAGTCAAAGAGTAAGAGAAAATTAAGATCAAGGGAAAACAAAGTCAATGTGCAATTTTGAATGGCACATCTAGGAGAAATTCTAAGTAGTTGTTGCCAAGTATAAAAGAATAACTAGGTAACAGAAGGAGAATCATAAACCATGAATCTAATAGCATTTTTAATGCAAAACAAAATTTTTATGTACAACAACAATGAAAAAAATGAGGGCAGGCCAAAGGGAGGTGTTCTAAGATCAACTTGCTATTTTAGCTATCAGGAAGGTGAATAAGGAGGAACACAAACAACAGATGAAATTTTGGGAAGACAAATGAGAAAAGAAGAATGTGTGCCACTCACTAACAGGGGAAACAGAGCAGGCTGGGGTGCACTGTGAGTGGACATTATGGGAGCAACAGGGAAAAGTGCACTTCCTTAGCGAGCAACCTCCCACAGAAGGAAAGGACAAAAAGAAGCTAACGTTTATTTCACATAGGCTGTTAGCAGTAATAATAACCATTTATACATGGCCAAACTAAACCTCAAATGTTTGTGTCCTTTCCACTGTGATTCATGGCCCATGTTTTAGTATGCTATGAATTGGGGAAATCCTTACCCGCTTGGGTTCTCAGAGTTCTATAGAAGCAAACCCACCAGATCAAGTGAATTGGCAATTTCCTTTATTTCTAAAATTCTTAGAACAAAAGAGTATGGTCAGCAGGGCAGAGAACCCTGATTGCTCTTTGGGCTGACGAGGGAGGGGGACTTGATTGGGGGAGGGGGAGGGAAAGGGGAGGCGGAGGTGGGGAAGAGACAGAAAGCTTTAATAAATTAAAAAAAGAATATGGTCAGGAGCATATGTGAATGAGGCAAACCTTTGGTGAGATACAAAGGCTCAAGAGAAAATCTCATTATCTTTCTAGTACACCAACACTGAACTTTGGTCACCTAGACAAACTATGTGCTTTTATTCTGAGGTTTTTAAAAACAGACCAAGCTAAGAAGTCTCAATTCTCTATATTTAGTGTAATTTCTATGTCATGCCTGACATCTCTCCTTACTTGTGAGTACCTTTGGGGCAAGAATGAAATCCTATTCATGTTTATGTGACAGGCTTTCCCTGGTTTTGGGCCTTATAGAGGGATCTCTAGTTACAGCCATCAGGGCATGTAGGAGACTCATTATCTTCACAGTCTTTAAATAGGAGCTTATCCATAGAGGAATCAATGCAACCCGTTTTCAAAGATGCTTATTAGCACAGATTTTCAAACGTTTGGTTCTCTCTGTGACTGTAATTACAATGGTGTCAAAAGGCTTGATACCAAGTATCATGTACTGTAGCTGTCTCAAAATATATTTAAAATCTTCCCCTGCCCCCAATGTCCTTTTATACATTCATATGACTACTTTGAAGAGTCTCCTGAAACAGTTATTTTCCCCATCAAAAATGCTTTTCATAGAAGAATTTTCTATTTTCCATGACAACTTCAAATTTCTTTCTCCTGGGAACAATCTTATCGAGGAGAATATAATGCCTGGGGAAAAGTTAGATCAAGTATGTGAAATGAAAAAGGCCAAGTTGTCCAAATGAGGTGCTTCTACTGAGGCTACTGCCTTACTGTCAATCACATTATGACAAAATGAGTAACCCTATTAGGGTGCTACAGAAATGCCAGTCACCATAGTTCTCATTGCCTACAATATCTGAGAAGCGTGAAAGAAGGAGCTGAGTAAGGGGCAGATGCCTGTGCTCAAGCCCATGCTGCTGTTAGATAGCAAGTGAGCAGGGAGTTCCATTTTAGACGCCTAATCCAAATTACCTGCTTTTAGTGTGTTCAAGGTTGACATTGGTGCATGAAGAATAGAATGTAACATTTTCTGGTGTAAAATTCTTGCTGCTTTGATTAGTGTATGCACCAGGGGCAAACCTCTGAAGAGGCCCAAGGCAAGCAAAGTGTCAGCCACTCCCACATAAATGTAAAAAATGTAAAAGAAGCTTGTATGGGTGATAATCACAAGATAGGTGCTATTTGTAGTTAAAGTAGCATTTTTCCCATCATGAGGAGGGTTGCTGTAAAGCAAAAAAAATAATGGTTATTATTTTACAATCAAACTTGCAACTGAATCATAATAAAAGCATAAAGAAGCATGAATTATGGACTTAAAAGAGACTATCCCCATAGGTTTATAACTTTGGTCTTACCAAAAAGTTTTAAGTTTTCTGATAATGGAAATAGATACAGTTGATACTGATTTGAACAAATACTTAGTATAAACTATTAAATGTAAAATGTTCCTTTATGTATTTTATTGTATTTCATGGAAACAGAAAACAACTAATTTTTAAAAGGTAAGTGAAGACCTGAAGGCACTAAACAGCTTTCAACTTGAACAAATTCAGGAAACTTTATGGATCTCTTGAGCATCCATAGTTTTAGTTACTAGTGGAATGAGAAAAAGGCTCTTAAAATGTATCTTTACTGAGCAGGTATATATTTATTTTCCTTGTCATCAGTTTGCTTTAACAACCACTTGCATAAAACTTACACTATACTAGGCATCATATAAACCTAGAGCTATGTTAAAGTAGATGTGGCAACATGCATGAGATACATGCACATACTACGCAATTCTACATATGGGGCTTGAGCGCAGAATTTAGTATCTTTGTCCTGGAATTCATCTCCTAAGAAACTGAAGAATGACTGTAACTTATTTTTCTCCTCTCATAATTTGGAGGAATGTGCAATTAAACATAGCAGATATGGAAATACTTTAGAATCTCCAAATGGAAACAAAACTCAATCCACAATAATGTGTAGAATACTCACTTTTTAAGCAACCACAAGACAAATAAAGAAGCAGCCACCTGAAATGGAATAATCCACAGTTGATTTTTTTCTACATCTTTATCTGTGCTTTCCACACTCATTTCTAAATTCAACACGGCCAACATCTCAGTGAACACAGGTTCAGTGTCTTGGCTTTGTACTTCTGGAGTCAGCAGCTACAGTAATTGTTTTAAGTGACACTATCAGGGTAAGTTAAGACTCAGCTACTTAAATAATAAATTTTATTTTATTTTATCTTACTAGTTTTAAAAATGAAATTGAATGACATGATTTTAATTGTCATGTTTTCTCACTGTATACAAAGTCCCCATGTACTGTCTTAGTAAAAAAGAAAAATTTTGTTTTCTTGAGATTCAAGTAAATGCAGAACAACAAAAAAATCCAACAAAAATCTGGGTTTTTGAAAAGTCTTTGTTCTTATACATATGTCTTCCTGTGTCTTCAGACTAATGAAATTACTCAAGACTCTAGATAAGTCACATGCACTGAAACACTCAATTATTACACTCCTTCTATGTTCCTACTAGAAGAAAACCACTGGCCACACTCTGAAGAGAAGCAGATCCCGGAAATGCATATCTCTGAATAGACAGTAGACAACTCTTCTAAAGAGCTGCAATCCTCATTCCCCAAAGTCATCTACAGGTGGCAGGTCGAGGGGGGTGGTTCTCCATTCCACATCACCCACATGTGCATGGGGAAGGTCGGGGATGAGCTAGGTCAGTCCAGGACTGTACGAGCCAGGGACCTCACAGAGAGGCCAAGGCGAGAGGTCCTAGATGGTCCCTTACCCCAGCCGTGGAGCCAGGACATAAGTTATTGTTCACATTAAAGAATCCTGTTCCTTGTGTACATTTTAAGCAAAGGAAACATCTCGGGATTGTATGGGAATAAAACTTGTTTGAAAATTTGGAAAAAAAAAAAAAAAGGTGTGGGCCTAGTTCCTAATGTAAAGTTATTTCCCGGCTGCCAGGTGAATTCATCAATCCAAACTGTTTCTACTGACAATAGTAAAAGCATTTTTGAAGACTTGGTAGGAGGCCTTTAGAAAAAAGTTTTGAGGGTGAAAGAAACAACAGAGTAACTCTATCATTTCACTCTAGAATGCTTCAAAGCTATAACATTCATGTGAATTTTCTCTAGATGATTAAGTTATAGCAGCAACAAACTAAATAATAGCCATTTTCCATTAGTAAACTGAGGAGGTTAAACATGATGCCTTATTACATGGAATGCAGTATATTTTAATTCATAGATTTTCATGCATTTTGTATGACAAATAATGCCCTAAAATACGCATCCACAAAAAAATAAGATGCTCTGAGAAGACTACCATTATTGAACAGGAAAGGTAGTATTATGGAAACACCCTATGTCTCTATCTTATTACTGAAACAAAGCCACTTAGGAACTCCTAATTAACAAACTAAAGAAAGAGCAGTTCTCTGATGTAGGCTTAAAGGCTGTAAGACAATACAGTGACCAGGATCTTCAGATGCTGCACTCAAAACACCCTCCGGTTATTGTAAAGGAAACAGGAAACATCCCTTAATCCACTGTTTACATTTTCCCTTTCTAGTCCTGGATACACTGCCAAGAAGGGCCACTAGAAAGAGTAGCACAATGGAAATTTTAGTCTATTTGCTTAGTGTTAATAAGAACTTATAAAAGACATAGGTTTTATAGGAAATGTATGAAATGTACACTTTTCCAAAATGACACATGACTGAAAAATGTTAGCAAATTAAATATTCAGGTTTTTATCTAGTTTAGCATATGAAGAAACAAAAAAAGACAGGATGAACTACTAAATTTATTTCATATTACAAAAACAAATCATTAAATAAATGCTATAAAATAATAAATATGAATGGATATACAGCCTTTATTAAGGTTTAAATTAGGTAACTCACTTTGATGAGGAGGATATGCATCTTGATGTTTCTTTGGGTATTTTCATCATTAAATATAAGGATCTATCAGTGCTTATAAAAACTAAACTACCATTGTGGACTGGCACCTGTACCACAATAGAATATACCAGGAAACATTCTAATAGTCAAAAGAAATGCACAGACTGATATTAAGAAAAAGAAGTTTAGTCTAAAGGAAAATGTATGTAAATTTTGATTGAAAGAAACACAATTGTAGATATTAGCATATATGTTGTTTAGCTGTACAAGCATACACATCATTTTAAAACTACTAGCCGGGCGATGGTGGCGCACGCCTTTAATCCCAGCACTCGGGAGGCAGAGGCAGGCGGATCTCTGTGAGTTCGAGGCCAGCCTGGTCTACAGAGCTAGTGCCAGGACAGGCTCCAAAGCCACAGAGAAACCCTGTCTCGAAAAACCAAAAAAAAAAAAAAAAACCTACTATATTTCTATCATTGCTCTTCTTGTTATTCAGCACTTTGAAAGTTACTCAACTGGCCAATGTCTATAAGATATTGGAAAAAATCATACCATTAGGTTATTTCCTGCCCCCAAGAGGACATGACTGAATTTTGCCCATCATGACTTTCTTTCCCTTCCCTTTCCTTCCTTTTCCTCCTTCCTCTTCCTCCCTCCCTCCCTCCCTCCCTCTTTTCTTCTTCCCTTCTTCTCCTTCTTCTTTCTTTCTTTTAGTAATAATGACAGCTCAGTGAACAAAGGGTAGTTACATGGCATTTGCTTTCCCTTCAATAGTTAATTTCTTGACTAATGACAAGATGATTTTTTTCCTTAGGTGAATGTTGATGGTTTGGATTGAAAACGATCCTTAGGCTCATGTGTCTGAATACTTGGTCTCCAGCTACTGCACAATTAAGGAAGGCTCTTGAGCTTTTTATTTGCTTTCAGAGTGTGCATGCAATATGAACATTGCCCTACTACCCTGCTGTTATGACAGGGTCCAAGAATATAGAGCTTTCAAACACAAGCCAAAATTAATTCTCCTTTCCTTTCTTACTGGGTGATTT
The DNA here is from genome assembly GCF_014885135.2 of Alexandromys fortis. NCBI lineage: Eukaryota > Metazoa > Chordata > Mammalia > Rodentia > Cricetidae > Alexandromys > Alexandromys fortis. The sequence goes on from NW_026067933.1 coordinate 7,711,916, forward strand.
ATCATAGCAACGGGAAAAGTAACAGAGTGAAGGAATAATATTGCGTACTTGTGTAGCAGGTACACAATCAAATACAATCAAAGCATTATGTCATTGTGGAAGTCACCCAAGCCTCCCTCAATGGAAGCTGCCCAAAACAAAGGTGCTACCAAGAATCACTACGATGAGTCACCACCTGTTTAGTTAATAACTAGACTAATATGCAGAATTCTTTTCAGTGCATAATTTCAATTTATTCAATTTCAATCAGTACTCCTGATAGTCTGAGCCTTCAGATCTTAAAAACTAAATATATTAAGATATAATGAATGAAATGAGGATTATAGGTAATAAAATTATACTATACTTGGGATTCAAGCTAGCTGTGTGAATTTTAGTGGCTCTTATCACAAAAACAAAAAATATGTTATTTGAGATGACAGTTGTGTTATCTTTGCTATTGTAACCATTTTATAATGTGTATGAACCTTTAAATATGTTGAATATATTAAATATGCCCAATAAATTTTTTATGACAATTCTTCATATACAGTATTTGTATTAGAGTATATTTTATGTTATGCCTGAAATACTAAAATATCAATAGTAATTCTAATTGTGAATTTTTAAAAAAAATTTTTAATTTACTTTTTTGTGTATATGTATTTTGCCTGTATATCTGTCTATGCACCACATGTATGTAGTACTCACAGAGGCCAGAAAAGAGCACTGGATTCCCTGGGACTGGAGTTATACACGATTGTGAAGCACTTGTAGGTGCTGGAAATCCAACCTGGTCCTCTGGAGAAACAGCCAGAGCCCTTATCCACTGGGCCAACTCTCTAGCTACCATGTGCTTTCAGAAGCTATGACCTATCTAGGCAGCTACCACTGACACATTAACAAGTATTTACATGTATGCACCCATACAAACGCAATCCTTGATTTAAAGTCACGGTAACAGTTTACAAGTAAACATGCTTACCTCAACCAGAAAAACAAGCACGCACCAAATCAGCACTATAAGCAAGCTTTTATGGAGAGTAAAATAGCGGAGGTATGTGTTCCATGTCGTCACTGGGGGTATCTTCACCATATCGTCAAAAAAACACTCCTGAGAAAAGAAGCGTGATTCTGAAACAAACTTATTCCATTCCACCACTGAGGTCTTATTTTTAATTCAGGGAAATAAAGGAACAACTCTCTAAGCTGTGGTGGCACACGCCTTTAATTCCAGCACTCGGGAGGCAGGTGGATCTCTGTGAGCTCGAGGCCAGCCTGGTCTATAAGAGCTAGTGCCAGGACAGGCTCCAAAGCTAAGGGAGAGACCCTGTCTTGAAACCTCCCCCCCGCCCCAAAAAAAACTAGTTTTGAAAACTAAGAAACAAGGTGATCTTTTAGGATAGCGTTAGCATTTAAATGATATAAATGCTTCCTAACACAACAAGTTTGGTCAGGTGGTTGGTGCCATCAGTCTGAAGTTCTCAAACGTTCCTTGATTTAAGTTGTTTCAGTGATCCATGGTCAAGTGTAGTCTGGAACTTGCTAGCTATTATATCATTTATTAAAAAAAAAGATAGTTTATGCTTACATATTCCTTAGTTATTATGGATTTTTTAGTTATAACCTAAGTCACAAAATTCTAACACTAAATATATTTTTCTAGACGCCTTTAGTTTTTTTTTTCTGGAAGATAGATTTTTAAAATGTGGGAAAAAAGATTCCTTATATATTCTAAAAGAAAAAGATGGGGTTGTTCCTCATACACATAAATGAAGTTCACAAGTGGCATTAGACTTACAAAGAAGTCCTGTTAACCTGGAGGAAGGTTCACTGACTAGAAATTAGATTGTAGGACTGGATTGACCTTTATTTAAATTCAAGGCCTACAAGCAACATCCTAGGATGCTTGAATGGGTATCTGTTGCTGAATTTCTCAGAACTTTATTTTCTTTTTCTGCAAATAGGAGCAAGGATATGACCTTCCATTACAGGGAAGGGGATAAAGTATGCTGCCTGATGTTGAAGTAACTGATGACCTGGTAACATAATTAGTCAAAGAAATCAGTCGTTACAATGCAGACTGACAACAATTTATAGACTTCAACTTGGGTGTTTCACTTAGAAGGATATTAAATCCTACAGATGAATTATCTTTTAGCAAATCATTTTAAGATTATAAAAATACTGAGTGTGTATTTTGGGGGAATTACTTATCCTTTGATTTGACAACACAGTGAACTCTGGCCTAGAGACAAGAAATGTGATTGACCAAAAGGTAACTTTCTATTAAAGACTGGCGCCACTAAACATGCTCATCTTCTAGGACTCTATTTTTAACTTCATCTAAGGCACAAGCATTGCTTAGTAAACAATAGCTTTCCTGTTTTGCATTGCTCTCTATTTTTTAAGAAAAGTCATTTTGCTCCTTAACATACAGTGACAGTCTTTCAGTCTGAGTATTGGTGTATATATGTTGAGCTTATTATCATAACTCTATAATTTTAGTGAATTTTGATGCATATTCCATGTTCCATGGCATTCTGTTGCAGTCTCTGGGTTAAGGGTGCAAAGTCCATTATTTACATAAGCAACTTCAAATATAAAATAACTATTTCTGATTGTAATTGAAATATCACATCCCCCCAAAAGTTGTGAACCAAACAAGGGCTTAGTACTGAGTCCCTTTACTAGGCCCATGACACGGTGTTTGTTATTATAAACTAGTAATTGTCTGCTTTAGTGGTTTTCTAGAACAAAATGGAGTAAAGTATGTTATATAAGCAAATAGTTGCATTTATGTAGACATCAAGAAGTGTTTCTAAACAGACATGGCCTTGGTAAGAGTTACAAATACCTGGCTCTTGACAAGAATAATTAACATTAATGCCTGAACTTGGTTAATATGCACTTTCCAATATTTCAGATTTGTTTTATGTGCTATGTTTTTGAAAGTTTTTTTTTAAAAGAACATATGCGGAGGGTACATACCTTTAAATCTTCTTCATTAAGTTCTTCAGTGATGTTTAATGCACTGTCTTCAGATAGCCGTCTTGAATATATGTCCACTTCATTTAAGCTTATCTGAGGGGCTAAGGAGATCTTTCGAATGGAAGCCCTTGTCCTCTGAATGTTGCTGAAGCCCTGGGTGGGTGTGTATGTCATGAGGTCCAAAACAGACTGTCTTCTTCTGCCTGGAAATGTGGGGCCAGTGGGGATTAAGTTGCTGCGAGGCAGGACTGCCTCTCCCTGTTCAGAATCTGGAACCAGGGACAGTCTCCTTTCTTGGGGCTCATCAAAATCTTCTTCTGTGACTAATGGAGTCTTTGGCACAATGGAAAATTTCTTCATATTGCTGAAGGAATTTAGAATCGAGCTCTTCCTTTTGTCTCCATACTCTCCAGTCTGTTTAAATGACTGTTTGGTTTTGTTCCAGGGGACAGAGGACTCATCTACTGAGAACCTGCGTAAAGTCTCAGTTAGAATTGAGCTTCTTCTTTCCTCAGTAAACTGGTCAAAGGTGTCATACCCCAAGAGTTTTGAAGTGAAGTCTGGACGTAGACTTTGTAATTCAGAAAATGTCCCATAGAAATAGCTGCTGCCCTCATGCAAAATTAGTATTTTGTCAGCTTTCTTTAAGTGCTCCATTTTAGATGTGACCAAAATCCTGGTTTTGTTGGCCATCAATTTACAGATACAGCTTTGGGAATATAAAAACATATAAGACTTTACTACATAAATAGTGATGTATATTTAATTTTAGCATCTTATTAATGTATCACTGCATAAAATCTTTATCATGGCATTCTGTTACTTAATATGGTTATATGGATAAATATTTCATAGTAACTATTAGATGCCTCTTGAATTGCAGCATGAAATATCATATCATGCTGTAAAGGTGATTGCTAATAGACATAAAAAGAAATTCAATTTTTGATAAGCAATAATTATGTGATTTTCACCAAATCATTTTCTCTTAGGTCTTGGTTTATTTCTCTAGAAAATAAAAAAAAATGTTAGGTGATCTTTAATGTTCCTGAAAGTTTATATTTCCACATAGCTTCTAAAATGTCAGAGATTTTCTGTTTTTAATTTTTTATTTAATTTTCTCTTGAATTTTATGTTGACTAATCTGTTTTAAAACAAAATGTAACAACTAAGAAATACATAATCAAATTAACTTTCCTCCAATAAAATTTTCCTATACTTTAAAGGTAAATCTTAAAGTGTGCTCTCTAGTGGGTGGGAATCAATTTCTTTTATCCCTTAATTATCAAAAGAAGAGCCATCACTATATCCTTAAATATAAACAATAACAGCTAATTTTATGAGAGTAAGACATTAGCTACAGTTACAATACCATAAATATAGCATGGGGTATTACATTTAATGGGATTTTCTTTTCTGTCTTAAACTAGAGAGACTTGTTAAGAACAGACTTCTAAAAGGCAAATACATTGGAAGACTGTGGTACAAGCCCATATCGCTGGCACTAAGAAGTCCCAGAACGAAAGGAGCATCCAGTTCTTAAAAATCAAAGCAGCTAGGCGGTGGTGGCACACTCCTTTAATCCCAGCACTCGGGAGGCAGAGGCAGGCGGATCTCTGTGAGTTCGAGGCCAGCCTGGGCTACAAGAGCTAGTTCCAGGACAGGAACCAAAAGCTATGGAGAAACCCTGTCTCAAAAAATCAAAAAAAAAAAAAAAAAATCAAAGCAGTTCTTTCCCCACAATGAAGCTAAACTCTATTGTATGTAAAGCAAAACAGACAACAACTGAACAAACAAAAACAGCACAATGACTCCTAGAAGATCTAAACAATAAATCCAGGCAAAAGTAATTAGTGCCCTGGACCCAATAGAACCGTGCATGTAAAATTCTGCAGCAACCTTTCCTGCTAAGGCATCACACAGAACCTGTGTCATTCTGTACTACTCAAGGGTTTGTGCTCTTGTATCTTTATTAAGAGCTTAGAAAATGTTTGTCTTAAGCTGAGTTGTATGTTTAACGTAGTGATGGTTAGTCAGCATTCTGACTGTATGAACTCAGGGAATGGATGCAATGTCCATTACAGAGCAACTTTAGGGACTCAATATAACAGGTATGTTAATGCAAGGCTTACTGAAGGAGATGCTGCAATAAGCTTTAAGTGAGTAGGAACATGACTAGGGCCTTCTATATTAAAATTAAGTAAGAGAAGATTCACTATTAAGATGCCTTGTGACATATGTACTTATTCACTATAGATTAGTTCAGAAACATATGAGCAAAATGGGATTGGGACGTGTAGAAGAGTAGAGACGGTGTTGATGAGACTTGGCATTTCATTCAGAGATCAGGGATGACATGTTCTTGGAGTGATGACTAGAAAAACAATGCTAATATATTCCATTCAGCTGAGACATAAACTTAAAATATCAAATAAAATAATGTTTCTGAATAAAAGTAGCTCCAGGATAGGGGGCTTCTGTTAACTCCAAGTGTTAAATGTAATGAAGTCCAGAATTAAAACATATCATTTAAGATATAAAAGAAAATAATCAGGGCTCTAGAATATTTCAACAATTGACAATGTCCTGAAGTAAAACTTTGAAATAAACCAATAAATAATTAAGTCATTTAACACACAAACCATTTCCTACCACTTAAAATCCAAGAAAGCTGCAATGTTTATTCTAATAAAGTACTTTGTTATCCATGAAGTTATTTTTAAAATTTGAAGTCAAGTCATATTGCTAACTGCATCTCTTAGGGACTTCATACCCATTGGGCTCTAATAAGAACTTTAAGGAAGTATATATCCCAGTTCTCTGTAACATAGGTGGGGCTGGGTCCAGGAAAGGACTAACGCAGATGTACAGTAAGGGCATTCACCATTACACAAATCATTATTTTTATCCACAACATAAAATTAAATACTAATACAGAAAGATATGTGAAAATTTAAAAATATAACCACTTAAAATACAGGAAGACATGTCTCAAGATAGCAATAATATAAAAAATTACTTAACTATCAATTGAAACAGGTCATTGGTCAAAGAAATTGGCTTTACAAGTGATCATCAGAAAAGGTTTTGATAGAAGCAATCTTCAACCTTGGCCATGAAGGGAGGCCAGAACTGAATAAGTACTGTATTACATTCTGAGTCATAAAAATGGTGGCTATATTGCTCTAGACTAGTGGTTCTCAACATTCCTAATGTTGTGACCATTTAATACAGTTCACCATGTTGTGGTAACATCCCACCATAAAATTATTTTCATTATTACTTCATTACTGTAATTTTGCTAATGTTTTGAATTGTAAGTATCTGATATGTGGGATATCTAATATACAACCACTGAGAAAGGGGTTGTTCACTCTCCAAAGGAGCTGTGATCCACAGATTGAGAACCACTGATCTAGAACTAATATGTAGGTTGTGATGATACAGATATTTTATTATCTTTTACCATGAGCATTATATATAACTCAATCAGTCAAGGAACATACTTTTCAAATATTTGTTCTTCAGTTAAGACATCTAGATATCCAAAAGGAGAATCCAGGAGGTACAAATCAGCATCTTTATATACTGCTCTGTAAACAAAGCAGAAATGAAGTTAGGGTTCCCTCCATTTTTTTTTGTATTTAACTCAGAACTGATAGTTTAAACCCCCGACACGTGTTATAGAAATGCCATCAGATTCTGCACTGAAAGCACACTTTCACAACATGGGGCAGAAGTAGCACTGTTAGTAACTTCTTCCAGAGCTACGCTAGTAATAGTGCCAACTATATTTAATGAGGAATAATGAGACAATTTACTTTGGATCTCCTCTGTATAGTCTGTCGCTGAACCTCTTTCATGAGTGTTACACATAGGTAAGGATCAATCATTCAGAATAAGAAGGAATACATATGCAATTTTACTATAAAAAAAACTTTTGTGTTTGAGTGTTTTGCCAGCATGCATGTGTACCATGTGTGTGCTGAGTGTATGGAGGCAAGAAGAGGGTGTCAGATCCCCTGGACTGAAGTTACAGATGACTGTGAAGCAACAATGTAAATGCTGGACTAAAATACAGACCTTACGGAAGAAGAGCCAGTGCTCTTAACCACTGAGATATCTCCCCAGCCTTTAATTTACTTTAAATTAAATATAAAAACCTTTAAGTAATTTGATTTGACTTAACAATAGTAAAAATATAAAGATATATTTTCCAAATAAACATAAATGAAGTAATTTCTTTATAACTTTAAGTTTTTCTCAGGATGATTATTAATAATGCTATCTCTATCTCAGCTCCATAGGCCACTCTTTAAAAGATAATTGCTGATTCTTTTGTTTTCAAAATGTACTTACTCATTACATAATAAGAAAAGCAATGAAACAAAAATAGAAATAGCAAAAATTCTAAATAAAACCACGAAAGCTCTTTACGCTGTAAAGTGTCTAGAAGGCAACATGGAAGAACTAAGGGACTCCATAGAAACGTGCTGTCTTTAACCATGTTTAGCTTTTACTTTTTTCTCTGCAATATAGTTAAAATGTTATTTGTCCCCTCTGAAATTAATCCACTATGAGTTGTACAAGAGGACTTAAATTTAGTCCATTGTGGTGCTTAGAGATGGGACCTTTGGAAAATGACTAGGATTAAGGAGATCATCAAGGTGGAGTTTCATGATTGGATAATTGTGACTTCTTGAGGAGAGGGATACTAGAGAGGACACACATATTCACACACACTGACACAAACATACTCACATACACATACATACACACACACACACACACACAAACATACTCCTTGTCTTGACGTGTGATTTTCTATGCTGTCTCAAGACTCTACCAACAGGATACCATCACCAGACCTGACTCCTTGTCTTTAGGACAATAAATGGGAACAAAAATAAAGTAGGTTTCTGTAAAATATATTCAAAATGCATTGGTGGGCTTATTAGTACTACACACAGACTAACACTCTCCTTCACATGTATGACTAGTTTCTCAAATGTGTGTGTTTGTCTGTGTTCATCATACAAAAGAAGATGGCATATTGCACATTTGGATGAGAATAACAGTGAACAACTCTTTTTAGTAGTACTGTACATGGTACATAGCAAATATGACTAAATCTTAAACTAGTAAATATGCTGAAGTAACATACTCTACTTAAATCGTATATGATTGCTGGCTCACAGATAAGGAACTAACTTCCAAATGATTATAAAACCATCATCTCATCTGTGAACTCTCTGTATCATATGATCTGGTTTCCCAGTGTATTCTCAGGATCAAGGCACAGTTGAATGTAAGGAGTCAAGATGACCTGGATTAAATAGTGACTGTACCATTTCCTTGTGGCTTTTGGAAAGTTAATGTCTGACTACCTCAATTATCTTGTGATTTCTTCCATAAAATGTAGAGAACAATTTCTGCTTGTAGGGTTGTATGTGGCTTGATATCACAAAAGAGAGAGAGAGAGAGAGAGAGAGAGAGAGAGAGAGAGAGAGAGAGAGAGAGAGATCAAGACATCAGTTGTCAGTACAAAGTGTTTACTTTTTTTACTTTTCCAGGTTTGGGAAGTAAAAGAAAGAAAAGGGGCCAAGATACTGAGATAGTACTGACTCAATGTAATTTCTCATTAACAACTTTGGTAACACAATAAAAAAAATTTTTGTTTGAATAAAACTAGAGGCCATCTGACATCCCCTAGCACCAACTGTCTTTGAACAGACTACGCTTAAATAAGATGTTTTCTTTCTGACAAGAATTATATGTGCTTCTTTTTGACAGCTTCTAAGTCCTCAGGGCACTTTCTTAATACTCACATGACCCTTATGACGATCGGAATCACAGATAAAGGCATGTGTTCACTGTAAACCACAGCTGGGTGTGGTGGCACACACCTGTAATCCTAGCACTCAGAAGCAAATGCAGGAAGACCATGAGCTCCACACAGGGAGACCTTGTCCCTTTGTCTCAGAACAAACAAGAAGTCTTAGTCCTAGTATCATCATTTTCCTTACTATTTTTGTTATAAAATCATAAATTATATTCTAAAATTTAAAAATATAAAATGTATATTCTCCAAAGTGAGAAGCAAACTGGAAACCTAAAGTGTCATCTGGGACAGGGAGAGGAAGGAAATGCATAATAAAAGAACAGAAATTTGTAATTTCCCTCTTTGGTCTTTACAAAATTTTATAGCTATCTGTTCATAACAATACAGGTAACATAACAAAAAAGAATAAACAAATAAAAATAAGAGTATGGTTTTTGAAAAAAGCCACCATTTTTTGCCAAATCTGAATACTATACTGTTTATAGTTCTTAAAAGAAATTGTCAAACCCAGAGACAAAACATGAAGCAGTAGAGAAATGCATATATATAATTGTACATGCATATTATTTACAGCAAATGCTCACTGGAGCAATGATTAAATGATCACCTTGCTAAAGAAATCCTTGCACGTTGACCTCCACTCAGTGTGACTCCACCTTCTCCAAGAACCGTGTTGTCTTTTTCTGCAAACTTGGATATGTCCTATTATCAAAAGCATGACACCAGAAAGGAAATTTAATATATTCAATTTAAAATTGAAAAGCACATTTTCCTTCAGATGCAACTGTATGTAAGACTCTTCCTTCAACCATCCAAATGTTTGAACACTGTATCTCAATTATTTCAAATGCAACTCACTTAGATGGTTAAAATAACAGGGTCAAAATTTTAGACCTACGACTTTTTTCATTTTTAAAATATTATTCATAATCCATAAATAAGATATGAAAAATATCAAAAGTAAAATAGATGTATATTTGTGAAATGTTTATGTATGGAAACTACCCATAAGCCTATCATATAAACTCAAATCCTACTCAAATGTTAAAATGCACTTTCAATTTAAAATCACTTTTTAAAAAAACTGAAAATACTGAATAAGCCTGTTAATAAGAGAAATTAATACTATTCACGCACCAGCAATAATCAGACATTTTCAGTGGCTGTCAAGAGACAAGGCAAGTTATTTCAACACTTCTCTCATTCACCTTCCCAAACAACAGCACAAACATCCTTAGCCATATTCATTATCTCTGTCCTCATCCACCCATGCTACCTCTTCTGCCACCTTCCTACCACACTTGTCATTCCTCCCCCAATAATGAGCTTCTCTGTGGCAACAATCACCAAGGTGTAGTAAAAGAAGATCTGTTTCCAAGAAATAGTTCAGGATTCCATACAGTGCAAACCTAATTAAGAAGGTAAACTATAATCTTGGAGGGAGAATTAAGAACCGAAATTTATAATAGACCATTTTAGTACAGATTATAAAATAGTACATAATTAATTGGTAAGTTAATTGTTTAGCTAAAAGAAGTAACAACACAGCAGACAGAAAATGACAGAGGCATTCAGCTAGGACAAGAAAGTCTAGAAATTGTATCCATCCTGCCATGGAATAGCAGCTAATGCCAAAACAGAGAGTATGCAAAAATGACTATTAGTTGAAAGAGATATTATTTATTACTTAAAATAAGATACTAGCATGTTTATCTGTGTTTAACTGTGGCTCAATTCATGGTTTATGCTGGCTTACTGAGTATAGATTGTACAGAGACCTAGAAGATTTCATGCTTTTGAGGGGGCTGTTCTTGTGTCCTGGACTCAACATACTGCATGACCTTTGACAGACAGGCTTTTGTTTTTTGATTTGGATTTCCTAAGACATTTCTAGGAAATCATGAAGCCTAACCTCTGTCCTCTATATCATCATGTATTTTCTTGGAACTCAGTACAGAACAAATTAAATCCCTTTCTAATCTCAAAAAAAAAAAAATGAATGAAAGAAAGAAAGAAAGAAAGAAAGAAAGAAAGAAAGAAAGAAAGAAAGAAAGAAAGAAAGAAAGAGAGAATTTAGTACATTTACACAATGGAGTACTATACAGCAGAAAAATATAACGACATCTTGAATTTTGCAGGCAAATGGATGGAGCTAAAAAGCATTATTTTGAGTGAGGGTAACCCAGACACAGAAAGACAATTATCACATGTACTCACACATAGGTGGTTTTTAGACATAAAGCAAAGAAAACCAGCCTACAAAACACAATCCCAGAGAACTTAGACAACAATGAGGACTAAGAGAGACTTGCATAGATCTAATCAACATGGGAAGTAGAAAAAGACAAGATCTCCTGAGTAAATTGGGAGCTTGGGGACCTTGGGGGAGGGTTGATGTGGGGAGGGGAGCAGAGAAAAATGTAGAGCTCAATAAAAATCAATTAAAAAAAAAGAAAATGACAGAGGCCTTCCATGAGTGGATTCACCTGAGATGTGAAGGAAGCTACAGTTGGGTACTGATCTTAATTTCCTTTCTTTCCTCCCAGCCCCATCTATTCTTTTCTACTACTTCCTTATCTTCTCATTGTACTTAAGACTTTCTTACATATTTATCTTCCTTTGCTTTTGCAAGTCACAATCCATCGACATTTTATTTTCCATAAACATGCTTCCAATAAACATTCCACAATTATTTTTTTCAATTATTTTAGCTAATAGAGAAATTAAGCAGAACTCTATATGCAAAACTATAAACAGAAAGCATATAAACTAATAAAGCAATGACTTTCATTAAAAGCTATTGAAAGGTCCAGGTCACCTCTACCAAAGGACCTGTCCTAACGAACATGGAGTGACCAAAGACCTATGATAAAATAGCATCCATCCAAGAGATGGTGTCTTAGTTAGGGTTTCTATTACTGTGATAACACACTAACAAAAGCAACTCGGGGAGGTAAGGGTTTATTTCACCTTACAATTTTATGTTCATCACTGAGGGGAGTCAGGCTAGGAACTCAAAGCAGGAACCTGGAGGCAGGAATTAGACGAGGCCATGGAGAAGTACTGCTTACTGTTTTGCTTTCCATGGCTTACTCAGACTGCTTTCTTACAGTACCCAGAACCACCAGCCCAGGGGTGGCCCCACATGGTGGACTAGACCCTCCCACATCAATCATTAATCAAGAAAATGTCCCATAGCCCTGTCCAAGGGCCAATCTGGTGGGGCACTTTCTCAATTGAATTTCCCTCTTCCAAATGATTCTACTTTGTTTTAATAAAACTCCAGCTTATGACATAAAAAGAAGCAAAATCTACCATTAATATCATCAACTATATCTACGCTTTTGTGATATGTAGCTGGTAGACACGCATGGGTGGGATGACTGTATCAAACGCATATGTTCTGTTTTTAAAAGTTACTATCAGTTGCTCTACAAAGCATTTTACTGCTAAGTAATCACTGAAAATAGAGAGAATTAAATTTATCACTAAGTTCTAATAATACTCTTATCTTTATGAATACACTAATTTTGCTAATTTTCTCTTTTATATTTTTCTTAATCTCACATGTTTTAAAGATTTATTTGCTATGTTGCTTTCTCTTCTTTGAAGTGTTTAATATTTTGTATGTAATGGATCTTTGCAACTTTCTGGGCTATATATCAAAAAACATTTCTCCTTTTCTCTTGTTTTTACTATGCATATTAATTATCATAGGCAAAAATTTAATTTTTGTGAAGTCAATTTATCTACTGTTTACTTGCTGGTTTTATGTATTATCTTGAACTTTATTTTCCAAATAAAACTTTTAACACCCTTAGACACAATTTTATATTTATTTAACAATACTTTAATTGCTTAAGAGGCAACGATATCCATCAAATGAATAACGTTATACCGATGCATATAACATCTACCATAGTTCATATTTTTGGGCTGTCTTGTTTTCTTGTCCATTTTCTCCTATAGTAATACCTTTTGGGGCATTTGAATATCTTGGATTTTAATGGAATTATATATTATTAATACTCTATAAGGCATAATACTTACTCATAAAATTCTTGGCTTTTATTGGTTACTTCCTTGATGTAATAACCATGTCAACTATTAAAACAATATATGCACTCAAAGAGGAGCTATCAGTCTCAGGTGTTGACTTGAGCACATTTAATACAGCAGTTCTTCCTCCTCACTAACATATCTTATACGAGGAAGATTAATACTATATCATGGCCACAGGTGATGAAGCTAGAATTCTAAATGCAACTTGTCCATAAAATAAGTACATTTAACATTTTATATTAAGTTGAAGATAACCTCACTAGAATTTATTTGAAACTTTAAAATATCATACATTTACACAGAATTCTAGTTTGCAACACTAAATTTAATTTGAAAATGTCTTTCTCTTGAATCAGATGTTGCATTAAATACTTCAATAATATCTATACTATTCCTTGGATTCTGTCCTGGAAATATCTCAAAAGAGCTATCACCATTATTAAAAACTTTAAAGTTTTCCACTATTGTGAACTGAATAACTAGTTGTTTACCATTTATATTTTTAGAAGATTTTGTCCTTATGAGGAAGAACTAGTTACTTATGTGTTTGCCTATAATTCATTCATTTGATCATGGAGATAACATGCTAAATGAAATATTTCAGGAGAAATAGTGAATTAATATCTCTTAAACACACGATACAAATCTGTAAAACCACTTTGAACAGGATGAAGAGTGATATTAAAATAGTTTATGCACATAAACATATCATAAAATTTTAACAGAACTTTAGATATTGTCATTAATGGACCTAAAAAATACTTAGTTACTTTGTGGTAACAAATTTAGAATCAGAGGTTTTAGACGTTTCTTGTTTTGTTTTAATAATCATTTTAAAGATCTATCAGGATAATGATGACACCGATGTCATCATTTCCCAAACAGAAAGTGTAACTTTTGACCATTCCTGAGGTCCAAGTTAACAGCTCTTGGTTAATGCCAAGATATAAGTGAATACTTACATATTTATGCATATCTATGTAAGAATAAAAAATAGGCCATCAATTTGAGAGGCGGGTGACATGAAGGGGTTAGTGGGAGGGGACATGAGAAAGAATGAAGAGAACAAAGGGAAGGGAGGAGGAATGTAATATTTTAATTATAATTTAAAAATGTAAAACAGAAAACTATCTCTAATTCACACTATATATTTCATGTATTTTTAGTACATGAAAAATTAATAGGTTAGAATGCCTTTACTTTGTGCTAAAATAGGTATCTTTACAGAAAATACAAAAGTCAAAACATAAAATTACATTTAGATAAAAATAACTATGTAAAAATTATACTAATCCTGCCCAAAACATTCAGGTTCTTTAGAGAAACATGTAGAAAAGTCTCAGCAAGACAAACTCAGTAAAGGACTTCAAAACACACCTGTTATCTTCATTACATTATATTCCTGACAGCAATGGTCTATACAAGACGTACTATGAACACCCTAATAACTAACCAAGTGAGCAAAAAGATTAAAATCAGTAGCCAGAATTTTAAAGATATGAGTAAATGCAAATTCTCATTAATGGCTGGCTGACAAGGCTGAAGATTGGTACTGCTACTTCAGAGTTTAAGTTGGCAGCATTTAGTGAAAATTTCAATTTGTGTATTTATCTTGCGGCCTTGCAAACCAACTGTTAGGTATAATCTGTGACAAGGAAAGGCATGCCTATATGCAAAAGAGAGAGTTTCATTATGTATACAATACAGCAGTTAAAGAAGAATGAGACCAGCAAGAAAGCTCAAAAGGCTCAGCCCTCTCTGCAACCAAGCCTCAGGACCTGAGTCTATCCCTGGGATTCCCAGGTGGAAGGTGAGAACCGATTTCTGCAAACCTCCATATGTGCTCTCTGTTGTACCAACACATTGTCTCCTCTCTAAATAAATAAGTAAATACATAGACATTGGTATGTCTTTAAAAGGTAACAGGAACCAAATATTTTAGAGAAAGTTGTGTTCAAATTATATCACTATGTAGATTTTAAAGCTAAATAATTAAACTATGAAATAGTGCTCATGCACATGCATATATGGGTGCAACTTATTTTAAGCAGATAGGAAAAGAACATATTCCATCATTCTAATTGCTGGAGCATCAAGTTTTGTAGCAGAGTTGTGATGATGGGGTAAAAAGTCCGACTAAGATGTTGTCTACGCATCTAACAATGCCCACAATAGAGATACTGACATATAAATATTCTCTTCTACAACACATATTAGTTGTATGAATTAACTATCAATGGTATGAAAATAAAGGATTTGATGTGTTAAGCCAAGGTTTGGAGCCTCATTTTATGGACGGAAACCACTTGTGAAGAGAAATGTGGATTTCTTTAACTTAGTAAAGGTCTCCCAGTCCATAATCATCGTGAAGCTGGTGGGACTGAAATGAAGGCAGACAGTAGGAGTACACTGACAACTGAGATTAAGCTCACTAAAACCTAATACACCAGCACTGCCAATCTGTTTCTATTAATGTGAGCACTTGGTTTGATTGCTTAGTTTATGCCTCATCCATTTGCAGATTTATGAGTACTTGACACTCTGTTTGATTTCACACAAAGCGCTCTGTTTTGTATTCCTTGTTAAACATTGATCTTTGTTGAGTATTAAGGACACTCAAATCTGGTAAGATATTTATCTTCAGGGTGTTGGTGTCAGACTTCATAGTAGATTTTTCCCATCTGTGAAAGTTACAACTTAAAAAAATCTGTTATACTACTCATGATGGGCTTTTGTTTTGATTTGATTTGATTTTGAAATTATAATAAAATGACAACATTTACCCATTCCCTTTCCTCCTTCCGAACACTCCCAATAAGGCCCTCCCCACTCTCTTTAAAATTCACAGCTTCCTTTTCCACCTATTGCTATTGCATGCACACAGGTGTATGTATATGCCTATATATTCTTAAATATAGTCTGTTCAGGCACATGTTACTTGTATGTATGTTTTCAGGGTTAACTGTTTTGTACTGGACAGCCAATTGGTTTGCTTTTCCCTGGAGAAGACCAGTTCTCCCTCTCCCAGCTTTCCTCAGTCACATATAGTTCTTTACTGTCCTTGTTAAGCTCAAGTTTGGATAGTTGTGTTGGGAGGGGTTCTTTTTGAATAATATTTTTCTTTTTGAAAATTCCATACATTATACAATGTACTGTGATCATATATCTTCACAGCTACCTCCCTCTACCTCCCTTTAGTGTCCCCCATCGCATCTCACTCAAGCACTGACTTTTTATTTTCACTGTTATTAATAACCTCCCTACTTCAATTAGTGGTGCTGAGTATGGCAGTGACTGTGTGGCCATCCACTGTGCACTCCTTAAAATGCCCACGAGTACATGTGGCTTTTAGAGTAAGCCTGGCACTCAGGAAAAGACTCTACTTTTCTTTACTGATACAGAAAATTCTCTGGATTTTCTTTGGATTGATCCACAAAAGTAGGGGTAGGGTCCTAGATAAGGATATTAAATAATAATTGACCTTATTTAAAATTAGCTACTAGATTTTATTTAGTTATTTTTTTTAAAAAAGTTGGTACTGTGTATAAAATAGAGGGCCTTGCACATGCTAAGCAAGTGTAAAGTAGAATTTTGTTTAGTAAAAGAAAGCTATTTATTCTAAAATATGAACTTATTAGATCAGTAGATATTCTTATTGAAGGAGAATATTAGAAACTTTTCTTTCAAACTATTCTCTACTACATATTAATTTTCTTTAACTTTATTTTTTATGATATTTAAGTCTTTAACATAAAATTTTAATTAAAATAGAATTAGCTCACTTTCCCCCTTTCATTCCCCCTCCCATTCAGTGTAGTTTATCTACAAACAACACCAAATGTCTATGTAACCTGCTACTAAGGTGAAGCTCCAAGGCCAATAATCAGAAAAACCCAAAAATTTTGTCAAAATTGCTGCAACTCTGATTCAGAGGAATTTGGAAGGGACCTAGGAATCTGCAATTCAACCTATGACAGTGGTGCTTAAACAGTGCTGAGAGCCTCATCTGACACTTGTTCTTTCGGTTGACTTCCTTTATTATAGGCTAGTCAGAAAGGCAAATGTCAACTTCAAAGCAGTCTGTGCACACAACACAATGTGTGTGTTTGAGGTTGTAAAACACTTGAATATGCTGAGATAAGCACACTGTAGAGGGTCAAAGTAATATTATAATAAGTGTGCAATAAAGATTAACTTATTTTATTATTAAGGAGTGGAGAACATGCCCATTGTGGTGTACTCCGTTTACTAACAATTATCACTTGACTTTTAAGAAAGTTAAAATTTATCATCTCCGCTTCATTCAACTATATCAAATAAACCAGAAGTTATTCAGGAAACTTGCTAATATGAATTTCGTTTGCTGTGAATTGATTACACAATAGAGCCATAATGATACAGGCTGTTCTACTGAGAAAGAATGAGGAGAGAGAGGGAAGAGAGGGTATTTTATAGAAGAAAGGGTGGAGCGTTACATTTAATAGTCTTGTGTAATTTAGCAATATTTGCTGAGTACATTTGAGCTTCCTGTAGCTTTGAAGATAGGAAAATACCATAAACTGATTTTATGGCTGGCTTATCGCTTTTTGAACAACCTTGACAATACAGATGCTTGTGGGAAGGAGACAGTGAGAAGTTAGGACTAAGGGAACATTAACTTCAGGTTAATGCTGGTCAATAAAGCATATCTTTAACTGTGAATCACGATGATTAATACCCACTGTTATTAATGTTTATAAATCACTAAACACTGTCTTACTTTATGCATACAGAAACAGCACAGTGGAAGAGAGATATAAGTGAAGCAGAAGAAAAAAGGTAGAAAGAAGTTATGTGGGGGAAAGTGAGACCGCCAAGAAAGTGCTGGAAAAAGAGAGAAATCTAGCACACATTTCTCTCCATAGGCAACTGTAATTGTGAATGTGTATGCCAGCCAGCTATCCAGTTGTCTATGATACAGATCAACAGAGGTATGCTTCATAACAGAATGCAGACACGAAGGAGTTCATAATTTAAATTGGGTTATGTCCATTAGCTAAGATAGGTTTTTGAGTCAAACTTTATTACAAATAGCTACATGTGAAAATGTTGGCAAAAACTAAGACCTGCTAGAAAGCATAGATGTGAGAATTTTCATCAATTTTAAAAGATAAAAAGGTTTGCCTTCACTAGTCCATACCAAGTTTATAGCAGAAAATTAAAGCTCAGTATTTATATAATTTTTTATCAGAACCAAAAAAAAACCAAAAATATATGTTATAGTACTTATCAACACTAAAGGCTTGAGGCTGGGTGGGAAGATACCTTGTGGCTAAAGCACCTGCATCCCGAAAACCCACATGAAAACTAGACATGGTCCCTCAAGTGTCTGTAATCCAAGGCTGCCTGCACTGGAAGATGAGAGGAAGAGACAGGAGAACCGCCTGAGGCTCAGAACCTCACAAGCCAGCTAACCTGGCATATGCAGCAATTTATTCGGGGGGGGGGGGGGGGGAGGAAGCACCACCTCAAACATGGAAGAAATGAAGCTCAGTACCCAATATTGCCCTCTGACCTCCACACGTTTGCCACGATATGCACACACTCACACAAAGGAGAGCAAGGACCTACAGACAGGTCCACAAGTGTGGTCCACAGTTCCTGACGCAGAGAGCAGAACTTAAATGTTCTCACTACACAAATGCAAATGACAGCTATATAATTGATAGATATATTCCAGATCACACTGTATATGGCAAACAGATATAAATTATATGTGTCAATCATACCTTAATAAAGTTTTAAAATTCTTTTTAAAACTATTTTAAAATGTAAAATTAAAATGAAAAAACTTGGCAACATCTTGACTAATCTGACTTCCTTATCCCCATATCAAACAACGGCTACTGTACTCAATTTTATAATAACTATTTTGCTTTCTCTTTCTCCTACCTAGTAGGTCAACACTATTTGTCATCTCCATCAGTGAAACAACCTTTAAAACTACCTACCTGCCACCAGATTTGCTGTTCCTTTTATTTAGAGTATGAGCACTAGACAATGTAGCTCAAAACATCTTTGTAAAAGGTAAACCTAATGGTATCACCTAATTTAAAACCCTTCTGTGAGTCTCATGAACCTTAAATAGAGTCCAAGTTCCTGAATGTTAGCCTAGAAGAACCTTCAGAATATAACTATCCTTTCCCAGTTCACCTCTTATCACACAGTCCTTCCTTTCCAGACCCCTATGCTAACCACACTACATACACACAGCTCCTCACGTTGCCAAAGGGTCCATGCTTATTTCAATTTGTAATGTGGTGACACAGAACAGATTCTAGCTCTGTAGCACAATATCTCCTTTTGGTTCTCAGCCTTGGTACGTTCCATTCCCTTTTGAAACTTCTTTCTACTTCTTCATTCATCTTTCACCATAGATGTCACTTCCTTGGGAGAAACATCCAGGATCTTTTAGAACCACATTGTTACTTCCATTACTTATGTAAAAATGCTACGAAACATAGAGTGTATTAACCTACACTAGTCTTTAATTGCTCATCTTCTCTACTAGAATAAAAAACTCTTTGAGAACAAGAATTTTGCCTTGCTCATCAATGTAATTCCCAGAGTTTTGTATAATTAATAGTTCAATGCTTATACTCATATTTATTGAATGAATACATGTCTTCCTACTGTAAATTTATGTAGACAAAATGTCACTATAAACAAGTTCCTTGTTATATCTGCAGGTAACATCTGGAGTACTTAGTTCAGTGTTATGTTTATAGTAGGAACTCAACAAAAAGTTGCTGAGATCAATTTCTTTTTATTTCATCAATCTGAACCAAGAATACCTTAAAAGTATAAATAAAAATATTTATCCAACATTATGAAATTACTTCTAAAAGACTGGACAATGGCAGCATATTCTGCCTGTCTTGAGAAGACTTTGCACTCAGTGTAGGAAACACAATGACTCCTTCCCTGGGAAAGCATCTATTATCATCTCTGTGTATAGAGAAACAACTTTGGTAAGATGTTGGAATCTTGCTGTAGATACGAAATTTAGCCAGGGACTTCTGAGCACCATCCTGGATCTAAAATTATATTTTAAAAACTTTTCCTGGTTTATAATGAAATCATTCATCACCTAAATATGGAAAATTCTGAATCTAGTTTCTTCTTTAAAAGGTTGAAAATATGTAATAAGAATTTTATAAAGTGATTTTTTATCTTTGGAAATTTTACTGTTGTTAAATTTTCTGCTCTAAATATGAAGGCCAGGCTTAACCATCCTAATTTCGCTATTTATTCATGGGGTAGTTTGTTCTCAGACAGTTATAATTATGTTCATATACTCCTGTTCTGTTGACATGACCAAATCTCACTAGGAGTGGCAATCCCAGGGCTATTTTGGTTTTAGAGACGTAAGAACTCTGACTTGTTAACCTGATAATTACCTCTACTGCTATGGTGTTAGTACCTAAACTTTAGCCTTTTAGGGCCTACGGCCTGGTTTGCACTTTAAAATCAGTATATTTTTACCCTGACTGCAAACTCTTGCTAAAGCTGTCACTGAATAAATTGGAAGTGACAACTCAATGGGCCAGATCATGTTAGTGCTTAACACAGTGTGGCCATTTATGCTCTTTCCTAAGTATTAGCTAGTATTTATTTTTTAAGTTCCGGAGCTCAAATGAAGTGAAATAACAGTTCAGTCCATAAAACAGTACGACATTCCCATTTAGTTCCGGTTCAGTTGTTTTATAAAGTATTCTGGGCTTCATGTTACAGTAAATAAGATCCAGTGTTCTCTAAACACCCATCAACAGAAAATTATAGGTAGTTTAGGGTACTGTCAATGTGATTTATTCTGGCGAAAGGGACATAGTTCAATGTGCTTCAAATATCTGCTTTAGATATCTATTATGTCTGAGCTACTGCAAATACTAAATCCTATAGCACCTTTATCTTTTCATTACTTCTAATTGTAAAGCTATGAATTTCCTACCTTGGTAAATTGACTATTCAAAGGTTAAATCTCACCTTCTCATAGGTTAGTCTTGGCAGAACTACCTGGAGACCTGGAGGTCAAATTCAAATTCAGTTAGTCATGTGGAATCTCTATGATGGAATTTATTTTTCAGAACAGACTTGTTTCTCTGCTTATTTTCCTCCCAAGTTTTTTTTTTATTACTTCTTGCCAATTTCTCTTCCAAGGTTCTTTTGATATATATTTTTCGTGTGTGAAATTTTGGCAATTTCCTTCTTAGCATTTCCTCTAGCACGTTAAATATGAAAACTACTAAGCAGTTATGGAAGAGAAAAACATGCAGAGCTTGCCTTCTTCACCTCACATAGTAAATATTTTTTGCTGTAATGCTTGTGTAATGGCTGTCATGGCATATGCTTACTTACTCGGGATCATTTTGTGGTTTCAAAAGTATCACAATAATTTTGTGGAAGCCGATTATATATCCTAAACCCCTGACTCCTTTGCACAGTCCCCACCCAGAGTCCCCACCATACAGTGTTATAAAGTCAATTACTTCTCCAAACCCAGGTACTTTTATAAGAAAATGAGTCACTGAATAAAGACAGGCCAATCACTTATTACCCAAACACTGGCCTGTCTAGAATTCTCCTCTGTCAGTGGGGCTAAGTGAAGCTAATGATAAAAGTGATGCAGAAAAATAGACAAGAGAACAGTGTAAGCTTTCTTTCAATACTGAAATAAGACTATAATTTCATAAAACCATGTAATTTGACTAGGGCTTAATTATACTGATTTTTTTTTAACTAGCACACTTTCTAGTGCTGAGACTAAATCTTTAAGTAACAAGGAAAACCCTAAGGGTCTATGAGAGAGAATAAAGAAAAAAAAAAAAAACAATGGACATAAGGATGTGGAACAATATTATAAAAGTGACTCTTAATTCATCTCTAAGGTCATTATATTATAATCTAGATTCAAATACTTGTTTTTATAAAGCAGGACATGAAGATCTTCCTAAAAGAGGTTAAAAGGAAAAAATACCAACATAGCTTATTCATTTGCGACTGCATGCTACAAATTATTCTATTAACACAAAACTACCACTGTGCCCTTCCCCATGATAAAGGCTTTAGCTGTCTCACCAGTGAATAATTTCCAACAACAAACTGAAATCAGAAAACTATGTGAAATATGTTGTGCATGCTTTGCCCTCCCAAACTCATACATGCCTATCTACTCCTATGACACTGAGTATCATGCCATATTGGACCTTTGAAGATCTTAGAGTTGAACAAAAACGAGGAAGAGACTAGTCCACCCTGATATCAGTTGCAAGCCTAGATTCAGCACATTAGGAAACAGGTCAACTTCATCAGTCAAAATGCAAACAGGGTCACGAATGTTTGGATTTCTTAAGAAGGACCACCCAGAGATTATACTGAAGGATTCTTGTGTTGATGCCAGCTGCTTAACCATGGAGGACTCTGTAGGCATCCTCTGTTCCTGTGACCAACACTCCTACACGCTTACAAAGTAAAATCTTCATAGGGATTATAAACTATATGAAGTTCTTTCTGGACATGAAGGAGTATTTATATGACAGAAACAAACATGGAAGCTTAATACAATGCAAACAGGGTAGACCCCTGGTACGTATTCCATAGCAAACAAGCAGTCAAGTCCCCAGCAATCGTGTTCTTTCAGATAACTGTCTGCTCAGA
The DNA here is from genome assembly GCF_014885135.2 of Alexandromys fortis. Lineage (NCBI taxonomy): Eukaryota > Metazoa > Chordata > Mammalia > Rodentia > Cricetidae > Alexandromys > Alexandromys fortis. The sequence continues at coordinate 7,734,486 of NW_026067933.1, forward strand.
TTCTGAGACACTGCCATTCACAGAACGTTTGAGAACAAAATTCTTAAAGATAACACGCTACTTCAAACCTTTTCCAAAACAGTCATCGAGTAAAAATTTACTACTCTATCAGTGCACGAGGTAAAGTCAAGTAAAATAACATTTTTTAGAGTTGCTATGTCAAGAACGTTACTCTGTAGTTAAGATAACCAAAGCATAGGTGAGACAGTCATACCAGTGTAACAGCACAGCAGCATACTGGTTAGTTCTTCCTGAGACAGCATTTACCAATTTAAAGAGAAAGGTGATTTAAGAAAAATCTTGTTTGTGTGCCTTTGCCTTTCATAGGGTAACTAAAAAAATTCTAACTCAATTACAAAAAGCAGCAGGACAGAAAGGAACAATGACTTGGGGATTCTTTAAAATTAAAAAAAAAAAAGTTTTACTTAGCATTTTCTTTAACCAAGAAAAAGAAGGGTAATTTGCAAATTAAAGGGACAAGCAAGAACAGCAGGGACACCAATGAACATGTTAATGTAGAAGGGGAAAGGTTCTGGAGCTTCAATCCAAGACTAAAAATAGGAACTACAGGCGCCTAAAGAATGCTGAAGGTAGTCTTCCTAGCAAAGGGCACAGCAAATGGCTATCCAATAACAAATGGTCACCCCTGAACACATTCTTACAAGTAACATTATACTACATACACTGAGAAGGATGTATATGTTTAGGAATATATATTATTATGTTACATATATATGCAACAACAAAGAAAAAGAGGCCATGAATTTGAGTGAGAGCAAGGTGGAAGTTGTATATGACAGTTGTTTGGAGGGGGAAAAGGGAAAGGGGAAATTGTGTAATAAGTAAGTAAAAAATAAAAATAATCTTTTTTTTAAAAAAAAAAGACATAACCTAAATAACCACTCAGAAACAAAATGGGACACATGAAAACAATTAAAAGAAATCTTTAGGGCTTGGGGGTATAACAGGATATAATGACAAAGTTAAAGCAAGGTTCTGAACTCAATCTCTAGCATTGGAGGGAGGTGGGCAGATGGATACTTTCCATAGACTGCTTTATTTTTGATGAACCTCTTATGAACTAGAGGATTCTACAAAAGCTATACAATAGGCATTATTAGCTTCATATTGCAGAGATTAAAAACTCAGTATAGACAAGTTAAATAATGGTATGACTCAGCTTTGTATGATTTCACAATATATGCTATTTATTCCGTACTAAACTTCATATAGTATCCACTTTCATTCTCCTTGCCATCATCGCAGAACGACAGGGATAAACTTCGAAGTTCTTACAGCATTCTTGTAAAGTTCTCCAAGATAAACTCCCCAAGACTGGGCTCTGTGAAACAGCTTCCCACTTCACTCCTGCTCACTCACTCTCTTTAGGTATACCCTGGTTCTATTACTCTGCTTACAATCTTCTGCACGAAGTGGTTTCATACCCTGACTTTCTGTTCAGTTTCTTTTATACATAATGTTATCTATCTTTCTAACTTATTCTTTAAGTAGTCCTCTCTTAGAGATGAGCTTCCAAGTAGGCTCAAAGGCCAACACTGATTCTAAGGTAACAACTGCAATGTCACACAGAAATTGGATCCTTAAGCTTTTCCCCCCAAATTTATCCTATAAATCCTTTGATATGAAGAATGATTAAGTTTCATTTGGTAGCCACCATGCCACTCCTAAAGAGTCAGTTTTTATTGTCAATTTGATACAACCTAGAGTCACATGGGAAAAAGAAATCTCAACTGGGAGATTGCCCAGATCAGCAGGTCTGTGGATGTCTGTTGGACATTGTCTTGATTGCTGATTGATGTAGGAAGACCCAGCCCACTTCATGGCAGTTAGTCCAAGTATATAAGAAAGCTAGCTAGCAAAAGCCTGTTAGTAAGACAGAGAGTAAATGAGAAAACTGAATTCCTTCTCGGTTTCTGCTTCAAGTTCCTGCCTTGATTTCCTTACCCTGAATTCTCTTAAGGAGAGACTGTGACCAGGAAGTATAAGTCACATAATTCCTTTCCTCCCCTAAGCTGCTTTTGGTCAAAATCGTAGCACCAGAAATCAAACCAGGACAATCTGACATAAGAAACCACACAGATAATTTTTATGAATGTAAAAGAAACACAAAAAGCAAGATGAATTCCAACTCTCACTGATACTGAGCAGAGTCAATGTGACCACATCCAAACCTCAGGATCTGCTATAATTTGATTTCTTTCATAGATAACCAAAGATTTGTTTACTATGTCTTGCAAGCCAAAAACTTTAAAATGCCATTGTTATAAGTTTTTCCATGACCAGTTTTGTTAATATCAAAATTCTTATTTATTATTCTTTGGTGCCATGGTTCTTCAACTCCTTACACACTTTACCTCCATTATAGTCATTTAGTAATAACAACTGGCTTTCAAAGTATTCCTCCTGCTTTGCTCAGTAATGGTCTTATTAGTCTAGGCTTCAAAAGAAGTAAAAATAAGTTAATGCTTCCAGAAGGGGCTTTGTGATAAATGCACTCGGAAGTACCTATCTCATTTAATCTTCTCAGTAATCAAACTCCATTTTTCTACTTCTTAAATTCTGACTGACTTTCTCTCTGCTTTTTTTGAAGTTCCTAACAAAGAGTCCTTCAGGTCACAAGCTTTTCTTGCAATCCCTACAACTCTACAGAAAATCACGCTATCACAATACTCTTCTCTCCCTCTGGAGGCTGCTCTTCCTTAACAGACCCAGATATAGTCTCTGTTTCCTCTTGTTACTCATAAAACATTCACTTTTTCATTTTCAACTAAATTCATTATGGATGTTTCTATCAGTCTGGATATACTGTGTAAAGCGCAAAAAGTATTTCTTGGTGGATGTTTTCTTGATAAAGACTCATTAGTTCTACTTTAAAATTTCTTTAAATGCTGCCAGTATATGCATGGAGGTAAGGCCATTCACTAGCTGCACTGATTGAACTTGGAGGGTTAAAAAAATGTAGTTGGGCAAAGTGGGTGCCAAGGATAAGAGAGAAGTTAACAGGCATATATTTGGGGGTGAATTAGATAAAAATACATTGGATACTTGCATGAAATTCTCAATAAATAAAAAAATCACTTTCATTAGGTATGAAAGACATAGTGAGTGGTTCCTTTTATGCAAAATGTAATACACGGAAGACTTTATGGAGATATACTGGTGGTTGCTTAGAGCTGGCACATACATAGAAAATAGAATTGGGTTCTTGGTAAGTACAAGTTTCTTTTATAGATGCTAAAACAGTGGTCATCATTGTACAACCCTGTTAATATACTAAAATACCCTGAGTCATACACTCTAAAATAATTTTAATATGGCCATTCAAACAGAGGAAAGAACAATATGTTTTGCTTATTCACTCTTCATTATTTTTAACAGCTTAATTGAAATATAATGACAGTCCATATAACCCTCCATTATTAATAAAGGGCATTCTACTATGAACCTTTCAAAATATACACAGTCTTCTTCAACCAACTATTCCCATGGTCTACCAGTGCTCACGATGCTGCACTCACTTATCCCGAGGTAGAGAGACTCACGGGTCCAAATTGATTACCAACAATGTACATATATTTTGGCTTTATACAATTTTGTAGATTGATTTTTGGTATTGAAACGCCATCTGTAAAATCATTTCTATGGGAAAATACATATTCAAAGCCAAAACTAAATTTAGAAAGAAGCAACCACTCCACCTCATCCTGCGACCCCATAAATAAGCCAGACAATATCTGTCACTCCCTCCAGTTCCCACCCACAAAGGCTCATCTAGAAAGAGTCTTGTAAAAAATGCAGAATGTGCCAACCTCCAGGTTATGAAAATGGGCTTTTGAAAAATCATGGCTATCTTCTTCAAGGTTAACCCAATACTTTATGAGACAAGCTCTCTTCTCACTTTGATTTCAGAGCATACACAAAATACCACTGTTGAATTCACAGAGTTTGGCATTTGTTTGTTTTAGCATAATTCTACCATGTGATGCAGACTGGACTAGAACTCATTATATAGCCAGGACTGGCTTCAACCTCATGATCTTCATGCTTCAGCTTCCTGAATATTGGAATTGCAGGCATAAGGTGCCACATCCAGTGAGTGCATAAGGAATTTTAACTTTTACAAAACCCAATGTAATTTAAAAAAAACAAGTTGTTTCTATTTATAAATTTCCAAGCTTAAAGCATGAGTCATGGGTTTTACTTACTGACTCTTAGAGGAATCTTTGATATGTATACATTAAATGAACAGAGAAATAAACATGCAATTTGGTTAGTCTTAAGACTTAATGTGCATAAACAATGAGTGGTTTGCATGTGAAATATCCCCAGTGGACTGAAGTGTCTGACTCTGATCTCTAGTTGGTGGTACTTCTGGAAAAGGTAAGTAATCTTTAAGAAGTGGAGGTTTACTGGAGGAAGTGGGATATTGGGAGTAGGCCTTGAGGATATATAACCTAGACCCCACTTCCTGTTTCCTGTCTGCTTCCTGAATATGGAGAGAATGTGACTAGTCATCCTTCTGTTCCTGCCATTCCTGTGCCATTCTGGGCCGAATACGCCTGTAATAGTACGAGCTGAAACAAACCCTTTCTTCCCCAAGTTGCATTGTCAAAGGATTTTATCACAACAACAATGAAACAAGTGGCTAACACAGTCAGCATTTCTTCATGGACTTGCTTACCTCCTGCAGTTGACAAGCTTTGACGATGCTCTTATATCTGTACTCGTCATAGGAAACACCAAAGATGATATTTTCTCTGATAGTACCCGGCATAATCCATGAAAATTGAGAACAGAATGAAATTCTTCCACTGTGCTTAATTTTTCCCTCTGAAGCTTCCAGTTCTCCCAAAATCATCATCAGGAGTGATGTCTAAAAATAAATATCATTGCTAAGTTGTTTGATCAAATGACTTAGCTTCCCCTTGCCTCCAATTATTCTAATCTAAAGTCTCCCAATGTTTAAAGAGTCTATTAACTCATTTGATTAAAGATGTTTCAGTACTTCGTGATCCAGGGGCTTTTTCAGGCACACAAATTACAAAGGGAACGAAAGAGACAATGGCACCACAAAGTGAGAGTAACAAGCGCTACATTCTTGATCGAGGATCTCAAAGAAGAATGAGTCCCTCCTTAAGTTTACTGGGATAGGTTTGCAGATATGGAGATTGGCAACAATGAACATTTGCTGAGCGCCTTCAGCCTAGGAGCTGCCTATATGAGCATACTTATTGGTCACAGTAAACTAACACAGATCCAGTTCTATCTTCCTCTTTTAAATGGAGATTAGGTTGAAAGAAAAAATGCATATTCAGCTTGCCTTTCTTGATGATTATGACAACCTGAGAAATAAACTAAAAGGCCAGCTGGTAATCTCTGCACTTGGGAAGCACAGATAGGTGCATCTCTGTGAGTTCGAGACCAGCCTGGCCTACAAGAGCTAGTTCCAGGACAAGCATCAAAGCTTCAGAGAAATCCTGTCTCGAAAAACAAAACAAAATAAAAAAATAAAAAAATAAATAAACTAAAAGAAGTATCATTAAACAAAGGTTTATTGATATTACTCACACAAAATAAGAAAGTACTTCCATCTTAATATGAGAATTTGTTTTCATCTTTAATAAATGCTAACAATATATGCATCTAAAATTATTTTTCAAAAGCTTTTTTGTGTCACTTTAATAGAATCATAAAAATAAAAAAGTTGAAGATAATAACGTAAATATGCTACATATCCTCACAAAAGAAGTCCTAAGGAAAAAAAACCAAGTATACATAAAACAAGCTATAGGGCAGGATGTGGTTTAGAGGATGTTATCACTTAAGAAAATCTGTGTGTGTGTGTGTATGCATATACACACTTGCTCATGCACTCGCAGTATATATGTGAACTACATAAACATGAATATGCAGGTGCCCCCATCCTTCTGTGTGCATGTAGGGGCCAGAACCGGTTATATTGACTATTTTCTACGTCTTGTCTCCTTGTTGCATTGAGAAAGATTCCTCACTGAACTGAAGCATGCAGTTTCAGCTATGCTAGTTGCCAGAGAGCTCTTAGGATCCAACTATCTCAGCCTCTCAATACAGATGCTCCTATGCCCAGGTTAAAAATAATTAATATGGAAGTATGGGATTCAAACTCAGGTTTGTGTGCTGACAAGGAAAGTACTCTTAGTCCACTGTGTGTGTGTGTGTGTGTGTGCTGACAAGGAAAGTACTCTTAGTCTACTGTGTGTGAGAGAGAGAGTGTGTGTGTGTGCTGACAAAGAAAATACTCATAGTCTACTGTGTGTGAGTGTTTGTGTGTGTATACTATAAAGAAAAACTGGTAGTAAGAGAAGGAAAAACACTAATTTTACCTTCATTATTTCATTCATTATGAATAAACTAAGTGTATAAAAATGAAATATGGCCGGGTGGTGGTGGCGCACGCCTTTAATCCCAGCACTCGGGAGGCAGAGGCAGGCAGATCTCTGAGTTCGAGGCCAGCCTGGTCTACAAGAGCTAGTTCCAGGACAGGAACCAAAAAGCTACGGAGAAACCTTGTCTCGAAAATTAAAAAAATAATAAAAAAATAAAATAAATAAAAATGAAATATGAAGTACATAACTATTATAAATATAACCAGTAGAAAAATATAAACTCTCCTAAAAACCATATTATAGTTATTTCTTAATATCCTTGGAGGAGGAGTATTATGTAGCATACCCCAAAAAAGCTTTTCCTTTTTCACTTAACTACATCTTAGAAAACTTTCTATAACCAAAGACTAGTGAGCTTCAATACATATCCATACTCCTCTGAAGATACCTATATCAAATCTCTGTGCATCTATAAGGGCATAGCATACAAGTAGATAAATTACTAGGCTATCTTTAAGGTTTAAGTAGTAAACCATCAAATAGAGAAGTATAAAATTAACTTTAAATATTTATGTTTTAATTATAAAACCCTATGTTGTTGCTAGACCCCCTTTCCTTCCTCTTATCATCAAGCAGCAGTCCCCATGCCCGAGCTGTGAGACTCTTGACAGGGAGTGGGCCCAGATCTTCCTCTCTTCACAGCAGCTTTCCGTGAGAGGCAAGGGCTGTCCCAGGGTGAAATTAGTCTTCAGTTTTTCATAGGCTTGCCTGAGAGTTAATTATGGCTAAGTTCAACAAATCCGCAATTCCAAAGCTATCCTTACACATGTCTCATGTAGTGGACAATTCATTTTTAAAATTCTATATAGCACAGCAATACTACCCCAGGCAGATAGTCTGGTGAAGGACATCTGTGTCCTACAACAGCTACATAGACTCCTGTGGTATTGTTTTCTTTAAATACTGAAAATTTTTATTTAAAATTTTTATTTAAAAGGGCCATGTCACATATGGGAAAACAATTGGAGAGAAAGAGAGCAAGATATACAATAATTAGAAAATTTCTGTGGCATTTTATTTCCAAAATCTCAGATAAAACTCTTCAAAATAAAGAATTTATGTTTAAGAGATTAATATAAAATAGAAACAAATTCCCTTTCAGAATCCTTAGTTTTCATTTCTGTTTTTTATAACAGCCCCATTCTTCTTTTCTTCTCTTCCTTCTCTGTTTTCCTCCCTCCTTTCTACTCCCATTCCTTCCTCCTATGTTCTGGAATAGCATTTAAGGGATTAATGAACACATTTTTGTATTACTGAAGGGCACTTTGCCTAAACGGCACTATGACTAAACAAGATCTATTGCGTAGGTCTCCACAGCAAGAGCACGTACTCATCTCCAAATTCATCCCTTTGGTCCTTCAATGTGCGATCGCTCTAATCAATAAAGAACAACTACATATCAGGACCCAGATCTTGGGGCAGTTTTTCCTTCTAGCAGATTAGATTTTCCCGAGCTGTCTCTCCAAAGGCCATAAGTTTATATAAACATAGTAGGTTGTTCTTGCAACCGCTGAACAGTATTTTCTTAAACATCTTTTCACTCGACATATTTTCATAATATATAATAAGCAAGACTCAACAAATTGATATATATATGAATATATATATATATATATACATATATATATATATATATATTACTGGGTTCTAAGTACTTACCGCTATACCCACAGGTAAATGTAGTTCACACCTCTTATCAAAGTCACATGTTTTCACAATGGATGGAAACTATTACAGAGATCTACAACTAATCAAAATGCAGACAATAACTGACTATGGGTTACTCAGCCCCAATTGATATATCTAAAATTCAACCTCTATACTTAAGGCCTAGGACAAACTGTGGGAGAAGGACGAAAGATCCTAAGAGCCAGAGTGTGCTTCTACAAAGTATCTTTTAGACATGACACACTACACCTATGAAATATCTAAAATATTGTTACCTAAACAAGTCCTACATGATGACATCACTAGTTGGCATGACAACACAGATGAAGGAAATCTCACAAGGTCCCATCCCTTAAAGCAGTGGTTCTCAACCTTTCTAATGATGTGATCCTTTAGAAAACCCAAGAGGCATTGCAACCCACAGGTTGAGAACTACTGCCCTGGATGAACAATTACAAGTGAACAAAAGTGGTTGGGAGGCAGAGTAAATTTTTTTTCAAAAATGAGCTCCTTGATAGGTTATCTAATCTCAAGTGATCAGCTCTAAATACATGTGCATATAAGAAACACAATATATGAGCTGTGGAGAGATGGCACTAGCTCTTCTAGAGGATCTGGGTTCAATTCCCAGCACCCACAAGGCAGTTTACAATTTCCTGTAACTCTACCTCTAGGGGATCCGACACCCTCACACAGACAAAACATCAATGCACATAAAATAAAAATAAATTATTTAAAAATATTAAAAAAGAAACACAAAATGGATCCAGTACATTATATATAATAACCAAAACAGATGTTATGAATTGGAATATAAGTGAGTAAGGCTGTTAGAAATAGGGTAAAGAAATGGGAATTATGTAAATATAGTACTCATGTATGAATTTCTCAAAAAATTTAAAGAAACAGTACCTTTCCCGCTCCAGTAGATCCAGTAATAGCCAACATCTCTCCTTTTTCTACCTTAAAATTGATGTTTTTCAACACAGGATTTCCCAGAAAACAAAGATGATTAAAACCAACGCCGCTATCACCATTGGAAAGTTTTCTGTCACCATTGTTTAGTTGTACTTTCTCCAATAATTCTCCAAATCCCTATTTAGTCACAGCAAAAATAAAAATGTTTTCAGTTATTTTCAATAGATACCTTTATGTGCAATCAGTTTAAGAAACACATGGTACATGATCCATTATAAGACATATGCATTATTAAATTAATTTATAATCAATGATTATAAAGCACATGGTTTGATAGAGATCATGGATATATATTCAATGAGAAAACAATTTCCCTTTATCAGACTTTTGTTTATCATTACATTAATTTTATACCATTAAAAGCTAAAGTGTGTGTACATGCTTGTGCGCATGTGTGTGTGGACCAAAACTATAAGAAAGAAGAGTACTTATACCCTTTTCCTACAGATCTAGTAATACCATTAATTCATCATAATATATAAAGCAGGTTTCACAATCTTCCTCTTTTAAAACTGTGGACTCCTACTCTGAATGGTAAATGATCAGTCACCAACAAGTAGTTCTGAGTGGAATTACAATGCAAACCTAACTTCTATTATTTCACGCTGCTAGGTAGTTTCTTTAAGATTTTCTCAAATCATTTATTAATTATCACTGGCTACAAATATGACGAAGTTCTAGAGACTTCAAAGGAATTGATCTATACAAGAGCATGTGTGCAGTGGAGAGGAATCCCCTTTTGAAAATGGCTTGCCTCTCCCATTGCCCCACGGAAGTTATGAGATACTGTCTTCAAAGCAAAATTAAATAAACAGCATTAAATTGTAGTCATAAAGAACCCTGTGTGCCAAATTTTAAGGGAGTCTATTTTTAGGCCCTCATCATCTTAAGATACTTTTTCCTAAAGTTAACCTGCCTGAGAATTCATTGTCTGCTACTTCTTAGAATCCAATGGGGCCTCCCAGTTGTTCTTTCCTCATTTTATACCAAACAATTGCCTCCCCCACTATGATGCTCATCTTAATAATGTATCTCCAGAATGTGAAAAATCACTTGAGACCCAAACAATAGCACCAAAAGGAATGAAGATGTCTGGAAACAAGAGACCCATAAAAGAAAAGGTAAAAGATACTGAAAGAAGAAACAATGTATTTCACTTAGATGTCAAATGTAGGGATCCCACACATTTCAAATATACTACTTCTGCATTAAAGACTATTTCTAAAATCCAACAGTGGGAATTTGATTAGGAGGAGTTAAGAGGAAGAATGGAAGGTGAATGTAATAAAATTTCTTTTATATATATATATATATATATATATATATATTTCTCAAAATTAATAAAAAGCACTATATTTTTAAAGATAAGAAAATTAAAAATATAGTTATAATGTCCCAACTAGACATCAAAGGATAACAAATTAAAACAAAACAAAACAGTGTTAGGTGTTGTTTTTAACAAACTCTTAACCATCCAATTTCATCAATAAAGAGACAGGCACCAGATGCTGGGGTGAAAGCCCGCAAGCTCAGGCATATATAGAGCACAACCAGCTGTCTTTCCTTCTCAGCTGAGATCCTGAAGCCCCATTTATCCTATGGTTTTGAACAAGACTCTCAAACTCCCTGTCCCTGACTTCTACTTCCTGTGTCTCTATCTATCATCTTGACTTCCTCTTACCGTTCAGAGCTTGACAGTAAGTCCCTATTCCTAAAGATACCATACATTTAATAGAACATGGAGAAATACAACTGGATTCACCTGGATGCTTCATCACTACTGAACAGTTTTCATTGTGTTCCTAGGTGTTACAAAAACTACCAAAGGAGAAAAGCAAGCATCAATCTTACTGGCATGCCTGTTAGCGCAACAGTCACACAACTGTTATGCTAGTAACCAACCACTTTGTGATTGGACTTAAAGTCTAATCCACAAGATGAGATCCAACTTTCACTGCTTTTTCTTGATATGTACTTACAAGCATTTTCACATTCATTAAGCACTCTTAAGTTTAATTGAAAGACAATATTATAATGTATAAACTCTGAAAAGTTTTCTACTAGATGGTTTAGCTTTTAATCAATAACACTGTGATAGAAATACAGAGGGGCATGGTTTTTGCTCTTGTTATATAAGAAAAACTCTTGTAAGTGGACCAAATAATAAGTAAAATTTCTCCAGCCTTGTAAGTAAGTGTTGAGGGCACTAAAGGGAAATACTTTTTAGACATTAAACAACAGTTTCCACCTTCTCCTCTTCCTCCTTCTACTTTCCATCTTTTCATTTGTAAGTCCTGGCAACTGAATTGAGGCCATTGTCCACACTACGCAAGTACTCTGCTACTGAGTATACTCTACCCCTCTATTTGTACCATTAAATAATAAGTAGCAATATGCAGTGTGATGTCTTGGAAATGGCTCTGAGGTATGAGAAACCAAGACTGATTGATATTTTAGCTCTACCATGGGTATTTGAGCAACCTCTTTACTTAAAGGCCTCCAGCCCCAATTGACTAAAATGTAAGTATAAATTTTATCTAATCAAAGAATGCTATGTAACCCACTCTAGACCTGCCACTCAGGTGTTGCCATCAAAGGAGATGGAGAATGTGCTGGACCAAGTGAGACAGTAAAGCTTGAGGGGTGATGAATATGAAGTGCATAAGGAGCGTGCAAGACACGGGAAGAGCATGCATGGAATTCAGCATTGAAACTAGGACCAGAGACTTGCATTTGCACATCATCAGTTCACTAACAGTGAGCCGAGGTGAAGTCTCCCACACCACAGAGAGGGTAAAATGCTGGAAGCTGCTCATGGGGACTCAATGGGTCATCAATAGTGACAGGCAGGGGAGCCTTAGAAGTCATGATCAGAGAACTTAATATTCACTGAGGAACCCCTACATGCAAAGTGAGCAAATAAGCAATCCATGTAAATCATTTTATTATTAGGAAGATTGTATCTTCATTTTATAGATGAAGACACTAGCTGCTTGACAACTTGAAAGTAATATAATTTGGACTACACGGAAAATGAATTGCAGAGAGAAGATTCAACTCTAGTATTGAATCCTATCATCTTCCTGGCCTGTTAGATGAAATCGATTACATGATTTTAAAGAAACAGGGCTTTTATAATGCATTTAATGACTGGTCTCCCACTTTTCACTCTATAACACAGAACATCCCCTTCTCATAGCTCTATCAGTTATAGTATCATTTGAATGTTATGATTTATTGAGTAGAAATTTAGATATATGAAAAGGAAAAGGTTCAATTTTTATGTATTAAAAAAACCTACAATGTTTAGGAATTCTCACCTCCTCCCAGAATGCTGTTACATTCTCCATGACCACATCTGTGGTCATTAAGTTATACTCCAGCATCTTATATTCTTGATTCTGCAGGAAATCCTAGCCAATAAAGAGAGTAAGGGCTTTTAATCATAGAATTGGAATAACAAGGATGCATTGTTTTATCTTCGTACAGTGTCTTAAATTAGAAATTATTTAATAAAATAACTTTATAATTGTCCTAAAGTTAATGTATTAAGCAGCAGGACTCATCTCAGTCGAAATATACTCTTTAAATATATTAGCTTATGAAATTAGTTTTATATATTAGACATTAGTACACAGTTGCTTCTTTATTAAACTATTATATGGAATATTAATTTTTAATGAAACCCTAATAATTACTCACTCATGTCTCAGTTCAAGGTCAGTACAAAGGAAAAGAACACAATTTTATAAGCAACATCACTATCATCACTTCTCTAGATAAAGGGAACGTATAAAAACTTCATATAACTACTTTTAAGAAAGGGCTTCATCAGAGACTCCAAACTACATTCTTCCTAGAGAAGATGTAGCATATTACTAAATCTGTGCACCAGGAAGTCTTCACTAGTCCTACCTGGCCTCTTTTCTTTCTTTCCTCCTTCCCTCCCTCTTTTCCTCTTTTGTTTGTCTCATTTACTTCTATATTTTTTCAGATGTTTTTTGTGTTACTATTCAGTTTTATTCTCACTTCTCTTATCTCTCTGCCCTCTTCTCCCTCTTTCTTGTCTCATTTTTCCACCCAACTACAATGATAGAAATAAGATTAATCACAGAGCCACTATGATCCTAAGTGCCACTCACTATTTTGTCTAATCACATAACTCAAGTTCATTTAACCTTGGGGTGCAACGGGTAGAAAGAAGGGGCTGAAAGAGAGTATGATAAGCCGGAGAGGGTAGATAAAATGCTTCCTTTTCCCATTTTCCTATCTGCAAGGCAGACTTAAAACTTAAGAGGAGGATAGCTTACAAACTTTTGGTTGGATGTCCAATGGTTAAAGCTCTAATTATAATATTCTTATGGAAGACCTTGAGCTGCTAGGTAAAATTCTTAAAAAAACAGTTTCCAATAAAGAGCTTAAAACAGCTGCCTAACAGGTACTTAAGCAGGTAAAATATAAATCACAGGTAAAGTATACAATAATCAACAAATACAGTCAGTATATTAATTATAATTCAGCTATGGCAAATGTGTATATTAAATATAAAACTTATTCTACAACAGTTTTATAAAAAAATGCTTTTTATGGCTAAACCTTCCCAGTTTTGCCAGTTAAGATATTAAACTCTTAATTTAAAACCGTAGCCTGTCTAATACAAAAGGGCAGGATAAAAGCTGGAAAATGGTTTAATAGAATATTGACTATGATCAATGTTTCTTAAACAATAGATTCATTGATAATTTTAAGATTGATTCCTGGACAATTGCCTTTGCTCAATTCAAAGGCCAAAAACAATGGTCTTTTCCCAGATCATTGCTACAAGTCACACAACTGTATTTTGCTAATGTTATAGCAAAAAATCCCTTAAAGGATTTTATGCTAAATTTTACAAATGGCTCTTCCAATGGAAGAACTACATATATGACTAATAATTAAAAAAAAAAAAGATTGTGGAGCATTACAAGGCTCCTTCAAAGCAACTTATAAAAGTTCCAAGCAGATCCTGATGCAAACGGATCTGGCATAACACCAAGCTGATCTTTGCTAAGGCAAGGGGAAAAGCCCTTGCAATACATTATGAAAAAACCCGACCTATTTATATTTGGGGTCGAGAATGTGTTTATGCTTTTTTTCACAGAAAGAAAATAAAAGCTGGACCTGATGTCGAGGCTGTGGATACAGAGGAGTTCCAGAGGCGATGCGAAGAGGTCCTTGGTCCAGCCTTTCCTGCCCCCAAGGAAAGGAGTACCTGATTACAGAACCTGCTAAGCCACTCTGCAGGGTCTCATTCTTCCTCTAGAGACTCCAGGGAGACCCAGCTGAGATAAGTGCCAGGATGAGCTTCACCTGAATCCAGCTCACCTCACCCAGGAATCCCACCTGCCCTGAAGCACAAATGCTGAGCTCCTTCTGCAGTTTGAACTCTGGTTTGCTTTGGAGCTAAGGTGCAGACTAGACATCTGCTTTAATCTTTGGGACACAAAACTCATTTTAATTAAAATATTAACCTCTCTTCACTTAAGAAGGGGGAAGATTGGGGTTCCTGTCGCTGTTGCTCAGAGACTGGAACTGGTGGTATTTAATAACAATGTATGTCATTGTACTCTTACTGCAATTGATCTAATGATATTTGTAACTGCTTATAGATGTTAGAAAAGGTTTGACACATGCTGTAAAGTGTTTGGGTTTTATGCATATGTTAAAAATTTTAGACTTAGACCCCTTTTACATTGACCTAATTTTCGGCAGGCACCACACCTAATTTTATGTGGAATAGGCATCTAGGAAGGAGATATACCTTAGGCCAGACTAAAAGGTGAATATTGGATTTGGAAGGTGCCCCTTTCTTCTTGTCTGGAAGATGGAGTTATTGGTGCCCAAATTATATCATTATATCTTTTGTTTGAGGAGCTCCTCACAGTTTTTCATTAATGATAGACGCAGGGGCCCAATGACGGGAGTTAGTGTGGATCCTCACCTGAATAGCACACCATACAGAGGCAGTAAAGGCCGGCTCAACATGGCATGGTGCCAGGTACAAGGAAAGCTCTCCACAAAGCCTAAGACAGGATGCCCTGTGGTCTGCTTACTTTAAGTCTTGCTAGATACCTTTTATTTGAGAAGCTCCAAGGAACTAATCATAAGGCACCCCTCTGTTCCCATGAGAGGTAAAATTGCTTCACCATTCGAGAGGAGGGTCTCTCTTTGTCCCAGTCCCTTCTCCTTTAGATCTGACACCATGGTTGACTCTGACCTCGTGCCCCCCACTTAATAGCTACCTGCCTTTATATAAGAAAGGGGGATCTGTCATGAGCCATTTCCCTCCCAAAAATCATTACAGGAACCATCACCTTGGGGAGTCTGCAGAGAACCCCACACCCATAATTATGTTAAGAATCGTTCTATTGACAGAACCTGCCCCACACCCAATTAACTGTTATCTGTTAGCGGAACCTGCCTCACATTCCAGCTATCCAGGGAACTAGGTGTGGCAACTCATGACTGCTTGGCCTACCTGACCGAACGTAACCTCCTGGCCTACGTGACCTGGACCACATGACAAGAGTCCAGGCCCCTGTGCCCCCCCCCATTCCTTACCCTATATAAACTGTAACCCGTCCCTAATAAACGGAGGCTGTGACAAACTTAGCATGGCCTTCTCCTTACTTCCTAGCCCATTCTCTTCCAGATAGTACCCCTCCATGATCCTGGAATAACTGATTGCAGGGTGGGTTACAAACCCCTAGACTGAGTAACCCACCCAACGCAATCAACAGAGTGGCAGCTGCTACAGCTATGGGGACCCAAATTACTAGAAAAATCTGAGTTTGTCAGAAGACACTCAGTGCATGCATATGTTTACACACATGTATGCCTGTGTACAAGGGTACACATGATAGCTCTCTCTTTCTAGTTACTAGCAACTAATTCAAAATTTCAAAGACAAATAAAACAGATATAGAAGCTAACATAACATGCTGCCACCATCTGTGACAGCAGACTTAGGTAAACAATGGAGGACCACTTAAACCAGCTCACCCTCCACCCCATCTATTTGTCATAATGATTAATTTCTAGGTTAATATTTAAACAAATTAAAGTATAATGATACATTATCCTTGCAAGTTTACTCAATTTGCTCTGAATAAACTTTCACCTCAAAGCTTTAAGATGTCTTACTACTAGAAGCTACTTTGGCATCCTGCAGTAATTAATGTGACACAAAATGCCACTTTCATCCCTCATACTATCCAGAAAAAGGCTAGAGAAGTTTGAGTGGGTCATTCCAGGGTTAGCTGAAATATTTATTTATTTATTTATTATACAATATTCTATCTGTGTGTATGTCTGCAGGCCAGAAGAGGGCACCAGATCTCATTTCAGGTGGTTGTGAGCCACCATGTGGTTGCCGGGAACTGAACTCAGGACCTTTGGAAGAGCAGGCAATGCTCTTAACCACGGATCCATCTCTAGCCCCTAACTGAAACATTTTATAACTTCTTCATGAAGTATATTTTTCAATGTTTTTGGATGTTTACAAGCTGCCTAGAACTTACTACTCACTGATTATTTGGGTGAGATTTCATTTCATTAGACCTTCGTTGTCAGGATTCATGAGACCCTGTATGAAAATGAGGAGAGGAAATCCTACCCATTCAGAAATAAAAACAACAACAAAAAAAAATTTAGGGAGTTCTCCCACTATACAAATTTTAAAATGCTTCAGAATCATATAAGGATGTAGTTATGGAAATTACCTGTACTTTTGTTATCATTCCAATAGAATCATACCATGTTTGTACAGCAGTGGGGAACTGTCGTGTGACTGACATACGCAGGACAATGCAGAAAGAAATGGTTGTGAATATTTTTCGGAGGATGATTCCGTTGATGACTGTATAGGGATACACAGATAAAAAGACTACAAGGAACCCTGAAAAGAAGAAGGCAGAGCTGGTGAAGAACCTCATATAGGCTGCCTTCCGGGTCAGTTTCAGTTCCACCCTGTGGAAAACAGAAGATGTGAGATGTTACTTTCTTTTTAAATGTCAGGTGTCATAGAATATAAAATCTGAGCATACAGTCTATAGTTTGGGCAAGTTATAGAATCTCTCTTGGGCTCAATTAGCTCATGTGATTGTTAGTGAATATACCATGTTTTTTACAGAATACTTGTTAACATTGCTGTAAAACAATTAAGAACTTCAATTACTATCATAATGAAAATTTTAATTATATTATTAAAATTAATTTATATTGTATTATCTAAAAATATTTCAATTTTATATCTTTAGAGACTTCATTATTAAAACATGAAATGTCGTGTGGAAGAGAAAGATTCTAGCTTGGTTTTAAATAGCATTGGCAATGGCATGAGGAGAGGTTCATAGAGGTTAACTTGGATACAAGACAGCCAAGAAATGTGTTACTGGGCATCCTCTTCTCCGAGCCGTATCTACTGATGCTGAGGTACTGCACTAGCTTCCCAGAAGCTACTCTGCCGTCAAAGAAGCCAAGTCATTGTATTGTAGGTGTGTCTTCAAACCCTCCCTCTTCAGTGTAATGACCTGCAGTCAAGCCTCACACAGGTACAGTCCTCTCGTCTGAACTCCAACTGTGAACTATTATTTTTTAAGACACACAGGAAGGGGTTAAATGATTTAACCCCTTATTTAGTTTAATTTAATTTAATTTAATGGGGATGTCACAAGAACCGAGAGCAATATTCCCCTCAACCTCAAACCCACTCTTGCTCCTCCGCACTCTTGAAGCCATAAAGCTTCAAGACCCTCGTGATCATCTGCAACCAGTAGAGTCAAAGGCCAATGTTAAACACAAAAGGAAAGCTCTCTCCAAAAGGAGCAATAGTTGAGATGGTCTGGTGCAATGGGGTACCTGAGATGCAGACACTACACTTCCACAGACCTCGAATTCAAAGAAACAACTGACGCTCTCACGTGTTAGAACTAAAAGGAAATATTTTTTAAGTCTTCAAAGAAAACAATGCACTACTTGAGCTCACTGACAGAGGTCATGTGCATAACCTACATTATGATCAGGCTAATTAGGTGCAGTGTTTTGTCTTTCAGTAAATTTGTATTGAAGGTGGGTTATGGTTTGAGGTCTGCCTGTTTTACCTATGTCATCTAAAGGAAGTCGGTATTTCCTCATGATTCCATCACTAGAGAGAAACATAATACTTTCCTTGAGAGAGGTAGTTAAGCTTAGGTGATAACATAGCAGAAAATCTAATAGAATGCAATCTGTAACACTTTTCTCTTAGGTTAGTATTTATAAGATGATAGAATTGTTTAAAAATGATATCAAGGTTTCAAAGTTGTTCAAATATATTAGACAGTTGACAAAGTTGGAAGGAAAGGTCACACAGGGGAAAATTTGCAGAACCACTGAGAAACTATTATAAAGTCCCTAACATTTTATGTTATAAAAATATTCTATCAGTTTCTTATAAAAAATTACAGTCCCTTTATTACTGAAGAGCAATAAAAGGCGTATTTTTTTTTTTCAAGGAGCCTTTGGCCCAGTTCAACAGTGGCTCAGGCTGAGGTGATTATCCTTCAGAAAAGCATCCCACCAGTCTCTCCTAGAACACTGTATTTGCTCTGCTGAGTAACAGCAATTCTCACTTTCCCTTTTATGGAAGCACTTTCCAGCTTTTTCAGGTAACAATTTCATGCTGTATCAGACAGGTTACAACCAGACAAATGCTATCAGAATTAGCCAAACCAAAACACAGAGCAGGAAAGATGGATTTCATGTTTTGAGGAAGAGATTGGTAAAATATCAATGTCAGAAAAAGTCAGCCACAAGAACAACTTGTCTGTGAGCTTATCAGGAAGCCTGAGAAAACTGGATCCTCTGATAACCTCACACCTCTTGCCATGGCTGTGTTTACAGGCAGAGTGCTGTGGTGCTCTCAACTTGTTAATGTGAAAAACAACTCTCCTCAACGGAACAATTCCCCAAGATCTTTGAGGACGTTTCTGGAAAGAAAATGCAATGACTTCCTGGATTTATCTTGAAAGGCATAACAGAAACAGGTGACCAATAATGTTTGGGAAATAACTACTCTTTTGGTCTTTCTATTTACATGGCGAAGGACTTAACATTTCAGCATTTCCTTTGTTATTCCAATCACACACCTGAGGTTCAGTTACCACTGTCCATGGGTCTATGCAGCCTGAATATGAAACAGCCCAAATTCACACCACTGCAAAGAGCACTTTTTCCCCTGTGAAATACTTCAAACTGTCCTGCTCTTTACATCAGTTGTCTCCATAATGATGCATCTACCCCAGAAGTCTAAGTTTTCCTTGATTGTAGTCCAGAGGACAGGAAAGCCAACTAAAGAAAATCAGCTATATGGCTATACCAATGCACAATTTTCTTTTACCCAAAATTATCTCGGTAATTACATCTCAGTCTTTGCTGTACTCTATTTTTTTTGCGAGAAATAATGTAATTACATCTCAGTCTGTGCTGTAGTCTTCTTTTCTTTTATTTTTTTTATTGCCAGATATAATCTTTACTAATCTGTGAAAGGTTATCTGAGATGAAAGAAGACAACACACACAGGTGCCAAGTACTGACTCCATCTCAGGAGATGGCTTTTGCTACAGGGACTGATTTCACCTCCTGTGAGCAATTTACATGGGCAACACTGAGAAAACTTCCTTTGTCATTCCTAAGGTTCAGAATAACAGGTACAGTTTGCCCAAATGTATGTGATACAGTGTCATACAGCATCTACCTTTCCTCTCAGAACTATTTAACAGTTCCACTTATGATCTCCATTAGTCCCCAGCGTCTTTGTCATTGTTTTAACTCAGTTAAGGTACTAAACAATTATAGACAACTACAGAAGACTCATTCAGAAGGGATACAAATCCTCACAGTGCAAATGAACTACATGATTAGCTATGTAAACCAGAGCCTGGCATGGTGGCACATGCCTTAAAGTTCTAGGCCATCCTGGTCTAGATACATACTGAGTTCTAGGCTAGAAAAACCTACATAGTGAGACCCTGTTTCAAAAACAAAACAAAACATTAACTCATCAAAGTGACTTTATGCAACTGATGCATAAATAATAGTATAGCTTAGAACATATGTTTGAATTCTACTGGACTAGTCGTTTTTAAATGTTAAGTATAAAATTGTAACAATATCAACTTACTCTCTCAGGTTTTCAATTATCTTTTCCATCGCTGATTCCCAACAATATGCCTTAACAGAATGGATATTATCAACAATTTCTGCTGTGATCACAAGTCTTTCATTGATCTTTGCGGCTCTCTGTTCTCTGTAAACCAATCACTTGATCAACCAATCAATAACAGAAAGAAGTCAAATTATTTACTAATTACTACTCAAAATTTAAGGAAATTCATATTTCTTTTATTATGTAGATAAATATTTTGTTATTAAGCAGATGGTAACAAAAGTAATTCTATCATTTAATAGATGCCTCTGAATGTCAAACAACCACCACTATATGAATTTTGGACTTTGTCCTTTATCCAATCCTTATCAAAGAGGTGATAACTTCTATTTTGTGAAACAAATGAAATTATAAATGTTTTTAAAAAAAATAAAAAAGACTCGAGTCCCCAGATTGCAGCTTTCTATGACATTTCAGCTGGCAAACTCTATATGTTCTCTGTCATAAACATGTATTATGACTCATACCACAGATGCATTCCATAATAAAAGTAATAAAAGCTTTGGTAGAATGATATACAATATGGGATAGGAAAAGCCAGTAAGTTCCATACAAAATTTAGGCATTTCTTCCAGGTCATATAAATACTATAACCACTTTACCTAAATTTTATGAGTATAAAAATGTACATAACCTTAAAACTTTTATAAAGAAATTCTGTAGACCAATAGGGGAAAAATACCCTTTTGGTATATGATGTATTACTGATACCATTGAAACAACCCCTTTTTAGTGATATCCCATAGTTTTCTGGTCCCGGCACAGAGAAGCCCAAGTTAAATTCCTTCAAGGTGTGACAAAGATCACTACCTGTACTTCACCATCATCTTCCCTAAAATAGCCTGAAGAAGGACAAGTATTATCAGTAAACCAAGGCCACAGAAAGCAGAGAACTGTAACAATTCCCAGAGAAGTCCCATCAGGAGAGCTACTTGTAAAGGAGCAATCCACACAAAATGTGCCAAGGCAAGTCCCTGAAAAACAAAAGCACAGAGAAGAGCAGCTGACATGTTACACTTCACCCTCAACAAACAAGCAAAGAAACACATGCTGGGGGAAGGGAAGAGTGCTGAGGATTTGTCCACTCAAGGAACTCATGGTTCTGAGCACATTAAATTGTAGATGTTCTTAGTATGAAAGCATAGTACTGGGCTTAATCAATGCATAGACCAGGTTCCTCAAGGAAAGAATTTCAAGTCACTGCATCTTAAAATACATTGTCACCCCCCTCCCACAGAGTGGAATGGGACTGGATATCCTAGGAATTGTGCCCAGATTTTAATATCTTTTAAAAATAAAGCTAGTGTCCTCACATTAGACCAAGTGAGAACAAGAGGCTCTCCTCAGAGACTTGGTATACACACACACACACACACACACACACACACACACACCTGAATAGTTCAACATCTGGTACTCAATTTAACAGTAATTTGTTTAACTTTTGTTAAATTAAATACTAAAAATGAAAAGATAAATAAAACAAAGTATCTGTCCTCAAAGACCTTGAATTTATTTGTGACATAAGGCAACACAGAACAAAAACTGCCCAAAGTATCATATTTAGCCAAAGTAAATAACAATTTAAAGTATTATATTAAAAGGAAGCAAAGTCTGATAAGGATTAAGTTTTGAAAAACCTTATTAAGGGCAAGCTGGGGTATGTTTCAGTTGGGCAATTTTACCTGACCTCAGAATGGGTGCTCTGAGCCTTCCCAGCTTCCAGAAATAGCCGAACTAGAGATGGGAGGGACTTGACTACTTAGCACTGTTAGCTGGTGCAGATAAATCTTTCTTTAGTGTTGTTTGATTTCTAATAAAATGCATAAAACATTTAATCAGTGGGTACATACTTCATCAAATTTGTTCAGGTTGTTGGAAAGAAGACTAACAAGTTGTCCAATACTTATTTTATCAAGAACACGGCTTGACAGCTTTAAAGTCTAAAAGAAAAAAAGAAGTTAGGTGATATCAACAAACAAAAGTAAAATGTATTCATAAATAACACATTAGTAAAGTAGAGGACCTTATATATACTTCAAGTGGATGATCAGCCTTGTTTCATATTCATTAAGTTCATACTTTCTCAGCTTTATGACTATTCAACTGAAAAGCAAATATTACATTGAAATAAATTTTTATATTAAAAAGTTTTTATATTAACTTTTTGACTTTGACAATAAGATTGATACTGTATTTAAATACCCATTTGTAAAATGTTCGCTTGAGTCTTTTTTTTTAAATCATTTTGTTTGAGTTTTAGGGGCTTTTTTTTAACATTGTTTTTTAGAAATGAAACAAATACTATCCTGCGTCAGGTAAGCCAGGCCCAGAAGGACAAATCCTACCTGTTCTTCCTATGTGAGGATCTCAACAGTGAACTTTTAGAATATTAAGTACAACAATGCGTTGGTAAAAATCAGAAGGATAAGAGAGAGGCATTAGAGAGAGGGAGGGAGGACAGTATTATACAGCAGGCATGAAATGGAGGCCAGGGCTGAGAGATAATGAGGGTAGAGCCATCTCTGCAGGGACTCAAGTGGGAAGATAGGAGAGACCAAGGGGAGGAGAGAGGGCAACTAACAGTAAGGATAAATGAAAATGCCACATGAAAAACCTCTCTGCTTTATAAGATTACCTTTAAAAATACAATCTCAAGACTTTATTAAAGCCAGATTCATAGGACAGCTAAGGGGTGTACAGTGCCCTAAGTGAGGTGTGAGCATTCACAAAGCAGTAGGGTAGAAAGCCACCTTCCCTCTGCTTCAGGTGGGAGAGGCATTCACTCTGTTGAATGGCTTCAGAATTGTTATTACCCAGTTTTATCTATGCTAGCTTTAGCAGAATGTAGTTCCACATGGGACTGTCAGGTGAGGATACTGTTTGCAATAATAGAATCTAATAAGCATAAAAATACATTGGCAGAGACTAATTTACTCATGATCTGTCTCTGTCAAGCATAATGCAAGGAAACACATGCTATGCCTTGTGATAATGGAGTGTGTTCCCAAATAGCAATTATCAGGATGATTTAATATAGAGATTTGTAAACATTATTATTAATGCTTGCTTGTCTTGCCTGTATTGTATGTCATGCCTTAAGAAATTAATAATAGCTGCACATGTATACATATAAATATGTGTGTGTATGTATGAGTTTAAATTTATAGTCTGAGTATCACTATTGTACAGGTCTAAGAATAAAAGAGCTTTTGTTTTATTTGTTTTGTTTTGGTCTTTTGAGACAAGGTTTATCTGTGTAGCCCTGGCTGTCCTGGAACTTGCTCTGTAGACCAGGCCGGCCTTGAACTTAGAGGTCCATTTGGCTCTGCCTCCTGAGTGCTAAAATTACAGGTGTGCACCACCAGTGACTAAGAATGAGGTTTTAAACCAAGGAAGCAAGCAAACAAACAAACAAAAAGATCCTTAAAAAGTTTAGAGGTCTCCTTCCTGGATGATGCTTCTCTCAAAAGCCACCAATAATCAAAGTTCCGGTACTGGGTATGGGACAGCTAGCTGCCTATGAGTGACTGACCAAGGAGGCTTTCAGCAATGCTCTTGGTTACCCTCCAGAATTTGATGGTAAGACTCTGCTGCTGCTGAAAATACTGTATACATACTACTGTCACAAGACATGGAGCTGAGCTGCAAGCTTCCTCCCTACTGGCTGGCTTTAATAATGCCAGAAGTGTACAGGACACAAACTGCTAGGGAAGACAGCATCATTAATCTTACCCAACTGGGACTCTAATAAGCTACAGTAACCATGTATCTTTGTAAAATGTGCCCTCTGGTTCAGCGATAGCATGCTTCTTACGGGGGTAACTAGCTCCACAGCAGGGAGCTTATGCTTGGTTCTGTAACCCTGGCTAAGAGTCTCTGCTTTAGAAGGTCTCTTGCTACAGGTGGCAACCAGTTAACTGATGTTCTACTCAATGCTCATATTATCAAGCTACCTTCTTACTACTTCTCTTCATACCATAGATTAGGGATTGTACTCAGAAAAGTTTCTTACGACAGTGGATACTGGTGACTGCAGAAACCTACGACTGACCCCATTGTGGTAAATAAGTGATGGAGGAATGTTTGACCATGTATGAGATGACTGAATCACTCACAGCCCTGCCCCGTAACTCAGAGAACATGGCAGAAGAGGGGGCACAGAGAATATATGAGTTGACTTTAGGAAAGGTAGACAGTAGGAAGAAGTGTTTTCATAGGACTTATCAGTCGCGCTCATGAACTCTTTATAGCTGAGGCTATCTGCACAGGATGAAACATATCAGGATGGATGGAGGCAGTCTCATGCGTGTTAGGGAGGAGTGTCATATTATCTTGTCACTGGTGCCATATTTATATGTCAAACATATAAGCTTTTCCTGCTCCACTAAATAATCTCCCACTATGCTCTTATTAAACTCAATGGACCACACACAAAGACATGGAAGTAGGAAGGTACTTGCTAAGATGAGTTCCAGTTGAAAAGGACAGGGAATGATAGAGAAAATGAGGATAAAGATGACTGAACTTAATTGTATAAGAAAATGTAAAATAATAAAAATGTATAAAATTATGAATAAAAGATAAAATCTAAGATAGTGAAACCTGGTGTTAATTTTCTCATAAATTATTTCACCAACTCTGTGGATCTGTCAAAGTCAATAAAAGTATGTTATGAGTAACTGAATCAATATTTTTATTGATTTTTATTGAGCTCTACATTTTTCTATGCTTCCCTCCCTGTAAGGTCTCCCCTCCTCCAAGGTCTGAATCAATATACTTATGTTTACAAAACAAAGTCATCAATTTTGTTTTATTGTTTTTTGTTTTGTTTTGTTTTTTGAGACAGGGTTTCTCTGTAGCTCTGGAGCATATCCTGGAACTAGCACTTGTAGACCAGGCTGGCCTTGAACTCACAGAGATCTGCCTGCCTCTGCCTCCTGAGGGCTAGGATTAAAGGCGTACTCCACGACTAC
The DNA here is from genome assembly GCF_014885135.2 of Alexandromys fortis. Taxonomy (NCBI): domain Eukaryota; kingdom Metazoa; phylum Chordata; class Mammalia; order Rodentia; family Cricetidae; genus Alexandromys; species Alexandromys fortis. The sequence goes on from NW_026067933.1 coordinate 7,759,799, forward strand.
CTGGCCAAAGTCATCAAATTTTACAAAGAAAATAGATCATAAAAGATCATTAATTAGAAACATTTATTTACATTAATGATTTAACATTATTAAATGATTTCATTATTAATAAAAGAATAATCCTTTGTAAAATTTAATAGGTTATTTGTTGTTAGATGGCTTTGGCAGCAAAACTTTGACACATTTATTGTTTCATCTCATCATATATTTGTGGAGCATTTAATAGATTCAAATCATTGTCCTGAATGCATTGGAAATTAATATTATCTCTTTCTTAGAAACATATATATGTGTATACGAAGAAATATATATATTTATAAATATATTATATATGGAAATATTTATATAATTTCTATAAATATATATGTGTTAAGGAAGGCAGAATGTATAGTGGGCTCAGACTTTGGATTAGAAAAATATGAATGACTATATAAAGGCAGAAATAAAACAATGGATAATTTTAAGACAGGCCAACACAAGAAGTGTCATGGTAGTTAATCACAAAATATTACTAGAGTAATAGGAGGGGAGGGAGAACTCACTGAGATAAATAACAGGTGTTACATGTGTCTTAGAGAAAGTTTTGGCATCAGGAAAAGTTATACACAGGGTAAAACATGAAGCCGCATGCATAATATACACATGGTAAATGTTTATTGTTATTTTGGTAATTTTCATATTCATGGGCCAGTTTGTGTTTATATTCATTATTTTCAGTAAAATGTATTATAGTTTCCAAATTTTAAAGGGAGCGACTTTCTGTACTATATAATTTAAAATACTTTAGGAAGGATCATATATGCCATGGGCCTGAAACAGGATGAATATGGGGAAGGATATGAAACATGGAGAGAGCAAAGACAAAGCGCAATTAGGACCAACCAAGAGCAACACGAAGATGCACTCACACTCTGGCATGAGCCAACACAGGAATGCAAGTGTGGTTTGCAAGATAAACTAAATCATCAACCTCACAGGTAGCTGATGTTGAAATGGAAATGCACATGGAAGAGCTTCAGACTCTTCATTAGTATTTCTAAAAAGCGCGCGCGCGCGTGTGTGTGTGTGTGTGTGTGTGAACTATTAAATGAGGACTTGGTCACAAACTAACCATACTCCTTTTTTTACTTCCCATCCCCTTTGCCTCAGGAATATATTTCCACACTTTTGTTTTTACTAATGCCTGAAAACAATTTCACATCAAAGATTGTGATTTGCCTATTCTGAAAATTTGAAGTAGTTTTTAATATAGTTCTTCCTTTAGTTATAGGTTTTATATTCATTAAAAGAATAAGAAATAAAAATAACAGTACCTGCAGTAGAGAGTTGTGGGTAAATAAAATTAGATCACATTTAATTCATTTATTAGTATAACATATATAAATATACATATATACATATATATCCTTAGTTATCAGCATTACAATATAAAGTAATTACTTCTTAACAGGTATTTATTAAAGTAAATTGAATATTCTATGATAGCAAGTTCTGTTGATTGTACATTACACATGTTCTCTAAAAAGTTTTGTTGATTTATCATGTTTTCCTGGGAATTAGGATTTGATGAGATTGTAGTTTAAGAGATTAAATTAAACTTCTGACTCCCTTTTGTTCTTCTCGGCCTCCATAAAAGCCTTTTTTGAACAATAAAGTATGGCTATCAAGATTTTATTACACTGTTGGCCTTGAGTGTGTACTATAATGGTCTTATGGATTACTTGTTAGAGGTCAATTTCATATCCATAGCCCTCATAAGCCAAGTATATAAAGTTTGTCATTGAAGAAAGAAAACAGCAAAGAAAAAGGGAAGATATAAATGATGCCACCAATATATATGTCTTTAAATACTTGGTAGGGGAAAGCACATATACAGATTGGAGAAAGCACAAGCCATTGAAATAACTTTGAATTTTGTTAGAAATTTAGACCACATTTAGGTAGCTAAATGTTCATTTGAATTGATTTAAATCATTCCTAGAGTATTTAGGCTCTTGTCTAGCTAACACAGGCAGAAAAGAGAAATAAGTTATGATTTCAATGCATTGGTATTTCAAAACCTTTATAGTTAGAGGACTTGCTGGGTGACAAAAATCCAAATCAAAATAAGACAGTAGATGCAAGTTACCACTGTGAGACAGTCACCACCTATGCTTAGGTTAACCATGACAATAACATACTGAATTATTGTTAACAAATATAAAGACAGATAGCATTTTACCACAAGGTGATATTTTGTAAATGACTTTCATACTGATATTTGTCATTTTAACTGAAAAAAGAGCGGATTAAAAAAATGATGGTGATTTAGCTCATTGCTATAGCACTTGTCTATTGTGTGTGAAGCCCTGGGTTCAACTTTCAGTAATTCAAGAAACAACAAAAACTCCCAAAGCAAAATCACTCAAATCCTTCTCTTAAAAAAGGGCATCCGTGATATTGTTAAGTTATAGAAGGCACTTAACTGTCTACTGAGGTAAATTGAATTACTAAGGATAAATAAAACAGTACTTATTCCTGCCATTTATTTCACAGACAGGCAAAACTGAGATCTATTTTCATACTTATCCTAAATTTTTAGAGCTCACAATCTAATTCAGGGCATCAAAGATATGCCATGTAGAATACCTGAGACTGTGCAGGGTGACAAACCCAGCAAAGAACTTGCTGGCATACAGGAAGCCCTGAGTTCAATCCCCAACATTGAAATAACAAAACAAAATCAATAAAAAACACTCCCCCCAAAAGTATTACCTTCTTATAAATCAAGCTAAACATAGCTATTCTCATCTTCATTCCAATGCGATGAAGACCAAAAATGGCTGGATGAAGAAGCAATGTTCTGATAATGAAGAGAAGGCACAAGCCTATGCCTAAGTAAATGGCAATGGAGCGCTCCATCTTGTTATCTGGGTCATAGGAAGCTATGATTCTTCCTAGCAAGAGGGGTTGGACGGCCTTGGTGACTTCCTGCAGAAGAAGAAAACAGATTAAATTTCATTTCCTTGTCTTGAAATACCCTCACAATCTCATTATAAAATATTTTTCTTTACAGAGGATTTGAAATGGCTTTATAGAGAGGGTCAAGTCATCTATGAAATTGATGTTGTCTTTAACTTGTATAAATTCTAAAATAAGATTTGGTTATTACTTCAAACTCTACTATAGAGCTATAGTAATAAAAACAGCTTGGTATTAACTAGAAATAGACATTTGGACCAACAGAATCAAATCTAAGACCCAGACATTAATCCACACACCTATGATCACCTGATTTTTGACAAAGAAGCCAAAACGGTACAATGGAAAAAGGAAAGAATCTTTAACAAATGGTGATTGCATAACTGGATACCAACATGTAGAAGATTGCAAATAGATTTATATCTATTGCCATGCACAAAACTCAAGTCCAAGTGGATCAAGGACCTCAATATAAGTTCAGTTACATTGAACCTGATAGAAGAGAAGAAAGTGGAAAGTAGCCTTGAACACACTGGCACAAAAGACCACTTCCTAAATATAATACCAGTAACACAGAAACTGACAGTAACAATCAATAAATGGGACTTCCTGAAGCTGAAAAGCTTCTGTAAGGCAAATGACACATAAATAAGACAAAACGACAGCCTACAGAATGAAAAAATATCTTCACCAACCCCACATCTGATAGAGGGCTGATCTCCAAAATATATAAAGAACTCAAGAAACTAGACATCAAAATACAAAATAGCCCAATTAAAAAATGGGGTACAAAGCTAAACAGAATTCTCAGCAGAAGAATTTCCTATGTCTGAAAAACATTTAACATATTGCTCAACATAATTAATCATCAGGGAAATGCATATCAAAATGACTCTGAGATACTATCTTATACCTGTCAGAATGGCTATGATCAAAAATACTGAGGGCAACTTACATGGAATCAGGGGAACACTGCTTCATTGTTTGTAGGAATGCAAACTTGTACAGTTACTTTGGAAATCAGTATAGCAGTTTCTCAGAAAATTGAGAATCAATTTATCTCAAGGCCCAGAGATATCACTCTTGGGTATATTCCCAAAGGGTAATCAATCATACCAGAAGGACACTTGCTCAACAATGTTCATAGCAGCATTATTTGTAATAGCCAGAACCTGGAAACAACCTAGATGCTTCTCAACTGAATAATGGATAAAGAAAATACGGTACATTTACACAATTGAGTATTATTAAGCTTTAAAAAAACAATGACATCATGAAATTTGCAGGCAAACAGATGGGACTAGAAAAAACCAACCTCAGTGAGGTAACCCAGACTCAGGAAGACAAATACGGTATGTACTCACTCCTAAGTGGATATTAATGTAAAGCAGAGGATGAACAGACTACAACCCACAGCTCCAGAGAAACTAGATCAGGACAAGGAGGACCCTAAATGGGACACATGTATCACCCTAGGAAGGGGAATTAGTTGAGATCTCCTGGGTAAACTGGGGTTGAGAGTGGGCGGTGAAGGGAAGGGGACAGTGGATGAGCACATGAGAGAACATGATGGTAGAGGGGGAAGAGGGATGAAGTGGGAGAGCAATGAAAAAGAGATCTTGATAGAGAAAGCCACTATGGGGTTAGGGAGCAACCTGGTGGTAGGGAAATTCCCAAGAATCCATAAGGATGACTCCAGTTAAGACTCCTAGCAGGAGTGGGGAGGGTGCCTGAACTGGCCTTCATCAGATTGGTAAATACACCAACCATGATTATAGACCCTTCATTCAGTAACTGATGAAACCAGATGTAAAGATCCACAACCAAGCATTAGGCCAAGCTCCGGGACCAATGGAAGAGAGGGAGGAGGGAATATATGAGCAAGGGAGGTCAAGAACATGATGGAGAAATCTACAGAGACAGCTGAAACAAGCTTGTAAAAAACTCATGAACTCTAGACTGACATCTGTGGAGCCTCCGCGGGACCAACCAAAGCTCTCCAAATGTGCAAGACAGTGATGAAGCTTGGACTATCTGAGGGGCCTCTGGAAGTAGGTCCAGGATCTATCTCTGGTGCATGAGCTGGCTTGTTTGAGCCCATTTCCTATGCTGGAATGCCATGCTCAGCCTTAATGCAGCGGGAAGGGGCTTGGTCCTGTCCCAACTTAATGTGAGAGACTTTGTCGACTCCCCATGGCGGCCCTTACCCATTGGGAGAAGTGGATAGGGGGTGGGCTGGAGGGGGACAGGGGACATTGAGAGTGGATGGAGGTAGAACCGTGGTTGGAATTTAAAATAAAGAAAAAAAAAAAAAGATTTGGTTACTAGTTTACAGCAAAAGTCACATCAAGACAAGTTTGTGTGAGGTGTTCGCTAAAACCTGAATGAATAGTGGCTTCAGTAAGGCATATACTAGGACACTTTACCTTGGGCCAGTTCCAACAAACTCATCAACTTTTCAGTAGTCTTCAACTGACTACCAGCCAGGCTGTTTATCCAGTTATCCATCCCTTCTAAATGCACATGGACAGATTTGAACCCAAGAACTCTAAATTTTATCCATTTTGCTAAGCAGCCTTCAAATTAAGAAGACATTATCTCCCAATTTTTTTCTTATGATGACTTACTTATAAGTGAAACAGAAATTTAGGGCTAAATCCCACAAGAAGATTAAGACAGATGTGATCCTAATTGGTTATCTCTAAGTCTGACTGACCTACCCCATCACTGTTCAGCATTTTTTGCTCTTACCCTTAATTTGCTTTTCATTTTTATCTACAATGGACTTTCCAAATCTCAAGTGCCAATACTATCTGTCCCATCATTCCTAAAAGATGACCATGCTCTCTCCATCACTTTCCTCCCCAAAGGAAATTACAATCGACAATAGCTACTGCTCATTCTGACTTTATGTACAGTGTTTCATCTCATTTATATACGGTATAAAGCAAAGCTCTGAAATAAGAGAAGATTGAAACCTTTAAAAAAGCTTCTAAAATAATCACAAAGATGATACATCATTTCCTTTCATGTGTCCATATTTTAAATAGATTTGAATTACAGAAAATCAAAAGGCAGGGATGAAAAAGAAAAATTTTAACCTCCTACCTAGTTAAAACATACTAATAGTTTCTGTGATCTAGTGATTAAAACATGATTTTTAAAAAGCAAAGTATACAAAATACTTCTTACATATGCTTCATATTTTTATTACATGGCAAACATATTTAGCATATTTAGATGTAGAATTAAACTAGAGATTAAACAGGCACATTCAGGGTGGTAGGGCCTAGATATGACTTTTAAATGTCATATAAATGTCCTCATAGTGTTTTGTTTTTACCTAAAGGTATTTTTTTTTACATTTTTCTTATACATATCATATAGCTACCTCATTTGCTCTAAATGCTATCTAGCAAGCCTTCTTATGACTATACTGGGTTGTCTATGCCTGCATAGTGACAAATGTGTTGTCTTTATACTTGGATATTATGATCTTGATTGTTTTATAAAGTGAGAAAAATCAAGAGACAAGTTAGAGACTATATTAAATATCATATTGCACAAAATATAACATATAATAGTTATATTGTATTATATATACATTATATATAATAAAAAATTATAACTTGTATTACCGTAAATGGAACGCCCATTCTACATATTACTACTACTGTGTTAGATTTCAACTTGCGTCAACTAAGAGGACATACTTATCTTTTGAATAACAGGTTACCCCACAAAGATACCGGTAGTATTCCTCTGGAAGAGCAGATATTCAGTTTGCTTCTTCACAGGAAATTTCCAAAGACAGGATCATATGTAGGTTGCAGCATAACCCTCGCTACCACACAGTGCTGTTACCTCTCAGGGACAAAACCAGCACTTCCAGCCTCTTTCTGTCACTGCTTTTCCTAACCTCTTTTCTGTATCATGTTCTCTAATATTTACAATGGAACCATTCATAGGTCCACCTGACATGCTTTTTAAATGTGGGAGAACACCCACAATGGTAACTGATACCCAGCTTACTCTATAAAGTGTAGGCCTTCTCACAAACCACCGCTGGTACCTGAAAGCTGAGTGTCCTCTGTTGCTTGGACTACTTTCAGAAGCACAAGTGCCCTCATTTCCACCACATGAAACAGTAAACCCAAACAGAATTGCATCCATTGGAAAATAATGTAAAGCTATTTTAGGTAGTATAATATCCAGTTAAATATTTAAAAATTTTTATAGAAGGTAGAATTTACCTTAGAAAGTAGAAGAAACTTAATAGCAATGTTTAAGACAATATGGACAGTAAACTCAGGATCATAAAACTCAAACTCCTTTTTTACACTAACTTTTGAGAATCTTATACACAAATATACTGTATGTATCACTTTTACAACTCCCTCCCTCCCTTCAAACTCCATCCATGCCTACCCTGACTTCCTCTTAAGTTCATAATCTCTTTAACTATTCTTAGCCCAATGTATCTACTCTCTGTATACCCTCGGCCACTTCTATTGTTTGGACAGTTCTCTTCATTGGCAAACTGGTAATTCAGAAGGTTCCCTCCTATAACATCATCCCTGAAAGTATGAACTGAGTATAAGAATACTGTGCAGAGGCTAAGGAATACCTTAGGTAATTGTACTGGTTCATTTCTTTACACACACATACACAGTGCTCAGAGAGGTATAGATTTAAACAATGTGAGTTCAGAAGACCATCTGGGGTCCGGAGTTTTGACACATGGACCATAATCCTATCTTGGGAGGCTGAAAAAGGAAGATTATGAAATCCAGGCCAGTCTGGATTTCCAACCAACCAACTTCCTTCCAACCGAAGACCATCTGTCATCTGGGTAAGTGAACACGTAAAAACAGCTAAAGAGACTGCACTCATATGGGAATAAATTTAGGTCTCAGAGTAGCCTCCCAGGGGAAGTTTGAACACATGTCATGGTGGATATACCTGGGCTATCATAACATTTTCAAGGCCAGAGCTCAAAGTCACTAGGTGAATACATATCCTTAAACCACTTCCACTGTACCTGACAAAGTCAGATGTTTCTAGAGACAGGAAAGTCTGCATTGAGTGGACATTCAGATTATAAAGGAAAGTTCAGACAGAAACAGAAAAGCAAACTGAAGTTTGCAGCTAAATTATATGGAAGTATCTCAAGGCATCTTTATATAAAACCATTTAAAAAAAAAACTACAAGTTGTGGAGCTGGGAGTTAGGTCAGGGATAGAGCGTTTGTCTAGCATATGGGGTTTCAGAGTACTTCGTTATATTTTGTGCAGCCAATAAGTAAAGTCATTCGCCTGTTTTAAGCATGTTTTCTATAGCTTTACCTTTAGAATATTAGGGCCGGTAATACTGAGAAATACCAGTATCATGCTGAACAACCCAGGAGTATCACAATGACAACAGAGAAACTAATTTAAAAACAGTATTGTGTCCGGGAAAAGTTCCAACAAAGCTGGATATAAACACTCCTGGTTAACCATAGAAAGAGGCTCCTTCACAGTCAGGAACTGGTGCCATAGCCTCTGCAGTCAGGAAAACAAAAGAATACTGGCTATTATGGCCACTTAACATCTTTATGAAACTTCTAAGGTAACTATGTAAGAAAAATGATTGCTATGAATATTATAAATAAAACAAAAAGCACCATCATTAATACAGAATGTGATTGACTAGAGAGACTATTAAGTACACTAAAAACTAACTGAACTAAGGAAAACTAAGTATTGCAAAGATTATGTTTCCCCTAATATATTTTATAAGATTTATGTGTATTTTAAAAGTAAACAAATTAGCAGCAGGAGAGGGGCTATCTATTTACATTGCCACAAGAGTTCCAATGGTACATACAATACCTAATAAGTGTATCTAATCAATAAATATTTGTTAAAATTTATTAAATATAATATTGTAAATTCCATTTGGAAATAAATGCTAATTGAAACCACTGCAGAATAAAAACAATGTGAGCATTTAAGTTAATGGATATTAAACCATAAAACTATACATGTCACAAGAAAAAGAAAATATACTGATTTATCTGGAAACTCCAGGAAAATATCCAATATAAAATAATTTAAGATATAATAATGTGTGGCACTTAATTCAGTGGAGAAAGCAAAGCTTATCCAATTAAGAATGTAAAAACTGGATCAGAGCTTTAAAAATTAAATTCTCTTACATATGGACACATAAAATGGACTGTAAATGAGTAGATAAGAAAATGTAAAACATGACATAATGAAGTATAGGCTGGTATGGAGAGATGGCTCCATAATTAGGAAGATAATGCTCTTCTATTGGACTCGAGCTTGGTTCCCAGCACACAACCAGTGAAACTGTGATTCAAGTCCCAAGGAACACAAAAATGCCCTCTTCTGGCCTCTGCGGCACCTGCACGCATCTGGTAAACATACAGACATGCATAAATAAATAAATCTTCAAATAATAAAATTAAAGTAAAAACAAAAATACCTGTCACTTTGCATATTTGAATTTTATAAAACTCTGAGCATAAATAGAAGGATAACATAAGTGAAAACATTACAAAGATTATGCAGCAATTAAAAATTCTAATGATTAGAAAATAAAAATTTATCCATATATGCTGTGGGAGCACATTCCACTCCTTCAGCCAATAGCATTTAAGATACCAGCCCACTTGTGCATGGTCTCTTATACTATAAATGCAGCTGCAAAGCGTGCATGCTCTCTCTCTTGCTCCCAGCTCTTGCTTCTGGCTGCTAGACTCTGTCCCCGTTTGTGTAGAGAGGACTGTTATCTAGGACAGTGATCTGTAAGTTTCCTTTAAATAAATAACCCTTTATTATTCATAATTCTGAACTGGTGTGGGATTATTTTGTGACTTCCACCTTCATATATATGGTGGCACCATGCCTTTATTCTAGCACTCAGGAGGCAAAAGCAGGAGGCTCTCTGTGAGTTCAAACCAGTCTGGACTACAGAGTGGATTCCAGACAAGCCAGGCCAACTAGGGTTACATAGTAAGATGCTTTCTTTAAAAATTTTTTAATTAATTAAAAATTAAGAGAATAAAGTTATAAAGCTAATAAAGTCTAGAGAGAATATTCTAGTATCAAATAGACAAACACACTAAGAATAATAGAATAAAGGGCCTATTTATATACATAAAAAGAAAAGTAAATTCATAGTGACTATATAAAAGCATAAAAATTATACTAGTAAAAATAACTATTTTTTCACTCAGAAATTTTAAAGATGATATATATCAAATGGTGGCAAAGTATTAACTTTCCCATTGTTATACTAGAAAATTAAGTTACATATTTTCTAGCTATATTTGTAAACTATGGAAGTTAGCTAGAAGTTACACCAGTGTATATCAAAGGACTACTTTCACACTAGCCATAATATAAAAATAATTTAAATATTCACTAACTTGTAATTTCATTTCATGTAATTTATTTCAAAAATTACAGTTCAATTAAAGGATTTATTAATTATGTAGAGAACATCTAATGACATACAACAACATTTACAAATACAAGAAGAACAGAAACAGACTTGTACACATTAGCTAAAGGAATGCTCACCCTATCTTTCATTAAGCAAATATTCTGATAGAAAATAAAGGAAGAACTATCAAATTATTTGGAGGTGGATACTTGTTACTCTGAAGATGAGTAAAAATTCCTTACTTTTCAAAAGCGATGCTGTGGACCTCAGTGTCTGGTTGCAGCATCTAGGAAAGACAAATGGGGCAGGAGCTCTACACAGAGAAGCAATAATTACTTGAGATAGATCAGGCTTATGGAGTGTTCAGAATGCAAGTGTCTGCTTTAGTCAGAGAAGCAGCCAGATATCGGGGCTCATGGGATGGGACGGAAAGATGAGAAATGAATCCTCGATAGCAGGCCTCCAGATTTGCTAAGCATTCATATTGAAGGCAGCTATAAAAGTTAAAGTACCCAAGGCAGAGCCTCTGCATGTTCAGAATTACCCCAAACACCCTTCCTTCAGTAGCAAGAGGCTTGGATTCAAAGGCTTGTGTTTGTCTAAATACAAGAGACAGATCCTCCTTTATAACAGTCTGAAGAATTTAAGAACTGTGACATTGTGAGTACCAGGAATTCTTTAAGCCCTTTAACTTTCTGGGATGATTTAAGTTGAGCTAATATTTACTTCTGTTCAGGGAAGTACACAAGGAATCAAGAAACTTTAGAGAAAATACCTGTGAATTCTTTTTCTTTTTTTTTTACTGTTGGTTCTTGTTTTAATTAATTCTAGACAGGTTCTCCGTATTCACATAGCAGCCCAATTTTGAGTTAACAAAATTTTATTAAATTGGACAAAGCCCTGTAGTTGGGCTAAAGGAAGTGTTGAAGTGAGGACAGCCAGATAAGTGGGGTTGGCCCCTCCTAGTTACTGCTTTAGGATCCCCTTTTCTCTAGGCCACTGCTCCTTTGCCCAGGGGGCAGTGAGGCCCTCCCTGCTTTGACCTTCAGGTGACATTGCACCTTTTTTTTTTTATAGCAACAACTGCACTCTAGTGATCATACTCTGTCAATGATATGTTTACTGATTCCCTCTACTGAGCTTCCTTTAGATTACCCCTAGATTATCCTTAATTGACTCTCATACTCAAGTTGTCAAACGCCCATTGCTCTTCTGCACTGGAAGTCTTAAATATTAAAGACAATGTTATTTATCTGGCTGCTGAGTCAGATAAAGAAAAAGCAAATGCATAGTCAATGGGCACATACCATAACTAATATGATTTAAAATTGCATCATTGTTGTAGAAATAAGGTTCTTTCTGATGGTATTTCCTTTTTCTTAATCTTTCACAGTTGAAAGTAAATTCTATAGTGCTTTTTTCTATCAGTATTGCAGCCAACAAAATCGTCATTATCCCACAATTATCATGATACACAGAGACCAAGAATAAACACATTCTTAATGTATGTCCCCCTACATCTATACAAGAATTACAGCAGTTCCCATAATCTTTGCTTACTTAATGGGAAGAAGAAATGTTCAGAGAGTACACTACGAACAATAAGACAATGGCATCAGTTATTTGACAAGATAGAAACTTATGAAAATGGCTAAAATTTCTCCCACTCTCACTGCAAGTCCTTAGAAGAATAAAGAAAACAGAGGTTGGTAATAGCCATAGAAATGAGAATACTGGGAAAGCTCGGTTAATAGCTACAAAATAACAGATGAAAGGAATACATTCTATTAGGGTGACTATAGTTAATAATATTTCAAAATAGCCAGCAGAGATGTTAATGATCTCATCACAAAGAAATGATAGATGTTACAGTGATTTCTATGTTAATTACTTCCAATAGGTCATGAAAGATGTATACATATATTAAAATATATACTCTGTATATGTTTATACACATTTGTATATGTCAAAATTTTTAAAATAAAAAAATAAGTTGAAAAAAACTAATAGATCAAATGCCTTGGAAGTTATACTTACCTAAATAAAATCTAGTTTTCAACATTTTTAAAACTTTGAACTGTGTGGATACAGTGAGGCTTTGTGTGGCAGGGAAAGAGAGGAAGAGAGGGGCAAAGCAGCTTCAGCATCACTACACTGTTCCCTGCTCATTTTCTTGCTCATGCCTTCTTACTTTACACTCAGCTGCTCTCTCCCATCAGGATCAAGTCAGAAATTTGATCTTTGGCTTTAAAAGCTACGACAGGTCCAGAGAAACATGCCAGGATTCAGGTTAGCTCAGAAGCACTTTGAATCATTCATTCATAATTAATACATTGAGAATAACCTAGAGATTTTTCAGCTAGATATTTTTAATTTTGAAAGTTTTAATACTTCTTCATATTTACTACATTTCTCTGTTCTTAGATTCTACTCATTAGTTTATCTTGACTGAAAAGAGCTTCAAATTCTTTAGGTGTGCTCCCTGATAAAAAATAACCTCAAAGATACCTTTAAAAGATAACTGATTATTCTTTCTCTCTCTGTCTATATGTGTGTGTGTTTCATAAAACATATACTAGACAAAATTATATTGGTTTTATACATATAGATATTTAGAGATTTAACCATAAATAATAGATTTATAATATATAATATAAAACATTATTTATTATATGTCAATATAATATATATAAATCTACTTATGTATAAATATGTAATGAGACTATAATATACATGAAATTACTTACAAAGAAATAATCATCTATGTACTTATATACTTATATTCATGAAGAAGTGTGTGTGCATGTGTGTCTGTACTGAGAAAAGTCCCAGAAGAATTTCTTCTAGAAGAAAACAGCATTAGAAAACATTCTGAGCCTAATTATAGTCAATTTTGTCAGTATAAATTGTTAATGAATCTTTCTTGGACAGGATAAAGTAAAATTCTTTAAGTAGTATAGCTGTACATGAGTTCTTACTTGAAGGAAGCCAAAGCCCTGCTAAGGTTAAAAGGCCAGAAGGAGTGCAGCGCAATAACAATCCAATGGAACAGACAGCCACAGCATTACTGGCTGAGCTGTTAAATCAGACGTATTGTATTCCCATTCGTCACCCTTCTTTACAGGCTACAACCAAGCATTCAAAGTGATGTCCTGATGATGCAAAAAACAACACCCAAATCAGTTTGGAGATCATCTGGGGAACACACCCAAAGTCAGTAAACATCACAAAGCCCGGGTTTCCAGGCTTGCTTTGCTCTTTACGGGGATGACAACATAGGCTGCTGACAAATACATTCAAGTGTACCTCACTGTCTCATTTAAAAAGTTTGACTACTTTCTGGGAAACATTTCAATGTGTGAGCAATATATATGTGTATATGTATATGTGCATATATATATATATATATATATAATTTCAAAATATCATAAACATCCCTCCACATAATTGACTGAACGGGGCCTTATTCTTGTCAAGTCATTGTCTTCTAATATTCTCTTTCTGAATACAGAAAAGTAATGTTGCCAGTAGTCTCATATACAATTAAGATGTTATGATCTGTATTCATAAAAGAGAAAAATTTTAAACAAATAATTTGCTTTTCTGGATCCATTTTAATTATGATCTGTAAATTGAAGCCTGCATTTCAAGGGTTTCCACTTAATTTTAGGTGATCTGTACTTAATTGTAATGGATTCTTAAAAGAACCTTTCATAATTCTATAAGCGCACAACTACTTACTATATCTCAATAATATATGGCACTGAATTTACCAATGAGAGTCTTACCCCTAGGTATAACAAGATTCCATAGAAGATGAATTTCCATAAAAAGCATCGCCGAAGAGCGTTGATAAGCTTGGGATTCTTCTTTGACGCTTGTTCCCTGTCCCATTCTCTGCAAAGAATAAGAAAGTGGGCTCAATGAGCTGCAGCTGCAAGTCTCTGAGTTGCTCTAGTTCCCTTCCAGAATCCATCCACAAGTATATGTGTTCAAGATTAACACAACACGATGACAGGACCAAACCTTGTGAAGTCTCTCCAGCGCCAGCTACTCAGTCAGATATCTGGCAGAATTTGATGCTCTTCCATGTAATCACTCTGCAGAGCTTCAATGCATGAAACTATCCAATTGTGGATGTTAGGGAAACGTACTGGGCTTCTTCAGAGTGATGGCAAGGGTGACCAAATGACAGATCACACTTAGAATGCATCTGTGCTCAGAATAAGATGCAAAAGTAGATATTCTAAGTTCCCTCGATCTCATGCTATTTATGTTTTTAACTGTCACAGATTTCACAATATTCAACTTTTAAAGAAAATCACAAATTAAAAAAATCAGGCAGATTTTTTCGTTTTACATTTTTTTTAACCTTTTACTTTCCTCGCTCCAATGCCTCCTCTGTCCCTCCTCCTCATTCCTTCTCAAATCCATGTCTCTTTGTCTTTGATTGTAACATGTATTACTGTAACATATAAATGCAACCTTCTGAGTCCTTGTAGTGTTGCCTGTGCACATGATTTCAGGGATGACCCTTGGTATGGGATAGTCCATTAGGGAGCACACCTCTGGGAAGGACCATTTCTCTCTCAGTTACCTTTAGTTCTTTGTCTAGGGGTGTGGCTCATGGAAGAAGGGGCTGAGCACTTTAAGAGCCACATTGCTAGAAAGTGGACTGTCAGATGTGGCACCTAGAAATGACAGGGAAGCTACGCCCTTGATACTTCAACAATCTGGTTGCCTAAAACAGACCTAAACAATCACTACACCAACTGACATACTAATGAAAAGGGACCATCAGGTGAATGTTTTAATGATTTAACAAAAAAAATCTATTTGGATTTTTAAAGAAAAAGCATGAAAATATCATCATTAAACTTCAGCATCCAACTACTGAAATCATTTAATAGTCTGTAAGTCTTTGAAAATAGAGCAGAATAAAAATATGTTTTATAGCAAGGATAGGTACTAAATAGTATTGACGAACTAGCTGAAGTGTAACAGCTGAGTTTCATTTTCAGTACTCCTAGAGCATCAGCTGGTTGTTTTAGGTTGTTGCCATTGCTGTTTATTAAGAAAAGCACTTTTTAATTTTTTCAATGGAATAAAAAAATGTCTCAGTGTTGCCTTTATCTTAATTTTCAAATTGTTCTGAGATGGAAAAATTCCATGAATCACAGAAGAACTGAATACTTAAAGGCCATTCCACCAATGGCTATTACTATTATTAAGTTGTAATAACTAAATCTGGTTTGATATTACTTTAGAGGAAGAAAACACAACTGATTTTGATGAAAAGCTTGTCAGTCTCAATATATGCACCATGACTTCCCTGAGAAACTTGCATTATAATGGCAGCCTATCCATAAAGTGAAGCCAACCCATGGTCCTCTTCATTCACATACATGAAGCTTGTTTATCTGTGAAACTTAGTGAATCAAAATAGGGAACAAAATAAGTGTATAGCAACAGCACATTCTCCATGCAAGAAACAGGGCTCATTAAAAATTCTCATTTATACTTCAATTAGAACTTAGTGATCAACTATCTAGGAAATGCAGAAAAGGGATTGCCCATAAACCAAACCAATGGTTTCAAGATAAAGATACCTATAACAGTGAAGTAACAAGTACAAAAAAAAAAGTCACATTTGGTAAGTAAGAAGTCTCTGGAATCCATCATCAATGCAGTTTTAGGAACATAGTCAAAATAGAAATTATAATTCAATAGCTGAGATAAAAATGGATGATAAACAAGTGAAGACCAGAGCACCAAAGAATTGTCAGCTATGAAATGGGAGGATGTGGTGACTTGATAGAAATGGAAGCTGTTGTTTTAATTGGTGAAATTTGAATAATTTGTAGCTATCGAAGAGGAATTAGCAACAAAAGTAGATGGTATTGATCCAGCAGTACGTTAAACAGGCGTAATGAGGGCAAAGAGCTCTAGACTTACGAAATTCAAAAGTTGGTAAGGAACATAGAGTGGGCGTGTGGTTTTCATACTATAATGATAAAGATTATTCAATTTCATGGCCACAAAAGTGAATCAGAGGAGTCAAGGTACTTCTAGCAACAAACTGAAAACTTGGACCACTTCCCAAGGGTGCAAAGGAGTAGTTTCAATAAACTTCTAACAAAAACTATGATGAAGAGATATTAAATTACAGCAACAATTATAAATTATAGAATTTGTTATTAGAATGTATATCTCTGTTCTGAGACAAAGAGGTTGAATTAAAACAAAACAGATGTATTTTATAAATTTGGGGATAAAAGAAAAATAGAGTGAAGATGGAAGGGGTGAGGGAGGGGAATGATGGAGGGAAAGGGGAAGGAGGGAGAAGAAGAAAGAAGGGAGAAGATGGGTGGGGAAAAGAAGGAAGAGTTATCATTTTGTGGCATAGAAAGGTATAAGCCTAGAGTTCTGAGAGGTCCACCTGAGAAGGACGTTAGTCTAAGAAAATAAGCCAGCACAGGGCACACATCACAGAAGATAACTGTGCCCTAGGACTCGTTGACTCCTTGGGCTAGTTCTCTACCTAGACATTCACCTAGCTTCGGTTTCATGAGCTATTAAATGTCCTCTTTTTAGTTGATAAACCTAGTTGATTGGGCTTCTGTCACTCACAATGATCCCAACCAATACTCAAAAAGGGGAACTATGATAAATTCACCAGAACTGAATTGTATAGCTTCATCATTCAGTGGTTGGCAATTTATATTATCTCTAAGTTGTGAGTTGCTTTTCCTTAGGCTGAAGATAATTATGGTTTTCTTCCAGAGTGGTCAAGATGAGAAATTGTTATGTGATGGACCATGAAAAATTATGAAAAGTTTAAATTTTTGATAGTCAGTAGCTATTACCCTAAGGTTTCTGTAAAGTCTAATGGCATTCACACATTCAGATCTTCAAGGTGACACTTCCAAGTGCTCACCACCAGCAAACTACACAAGACCTGACTACAGTTTGCAGGAATTTTGCTCCATGTGCCCAGACAACACATCTTTGTGCAGTAAGCAGGGAAGTTGGTTACCATTTCTTAGTCCCTTCGTCCACCTACTTTGCCCAAAATTTTCTGCAGCAGCCCCACAAATGGAAATGACATTCTCAACACTACTGAGACTTAGTCTTCTCATGAACATTATAGATGCCTTACTGGAAAATGGTGACATAAATATAAAAGAGGAAGGAACACAACAAACCGCTTAAATGTCTAAGTTCCAACACAGAAACAAACTCAACATAAAGATACCTTGTTTCCTCCTCAAATTACTAATCCCACGATAATGGCACCCAAAAAAGAAAACATGGAAAATTATAATTATATTCAAACAACTGATAAAAAACATAAATATGCTACAAAAGATCAAAGGGATTAATAAAATAAAGAAGTCAATACAAGACATAATAATAGAATAATATATATAATAATAATAATGATAATCATAATAATAGAATTGCTAAGAGGAAAAAATCCCAACTGAAATGATTCTAAAAATGAAAGAAAAATTACTAATACAAATATAAATCTGAGTATGAAGTCTCAAAAGTAGACTAAATCATGTAGAAAACAGAGAATTGAGGCTGAAGATAAGATACAGGAATTGGATTACTCAGTAAAGTAAGCAATGAATCTTAAAAATAAATATGACCATAATATATGAAACCTCTGGAGCTCCATAGTAAAGACTTTGTAAATACTGTAAATATAACCATATAAGAAAATTTGCCAAACCTAGGTACAATTTGCCTATCTAGGTACAAGAGGCCTTAGAGATTACCAAATAGACAGGGCCACAAAAGAATTCTCACCACATATTATGGTTAAAACATTAAACATTAAAACAAACAGGATAAAGAGGGTGAAAGAAAAAAATTTCAAGTCACTTCTAAGGGCTGGGCCATCAGAGTATTCAAGTTAACTTTTCTTTTAAGAATGTAGTTATTTTTTACATTTTAAATTAAAATATACTTATATCAATTTGCTCTTTCCTCTCTCCGGCCCCTCAAGTCCCTTTCATCCGATTCTTTCCATTACCCTATACCTCACTCCCAAATTAGTAGCCTTGCCCTCCCAAATTATTATTTCTTCTAAATCCAGAAAGACTTGGGAAAGTATATTCCAAGTTTTAAAGCATAACTGGAAACTCACACTATTATATCCAGCAAAATTCTATTAAAATTTAAAGAGAAATAAATCCTTCCCATAATAAAAAAAATTTAAGGAATTTAAATTTTATAAGGAAAAAAAATTTAAGGATATCGGAAGGAATACTAGAGTCTGAAATCAAAATAAACAGAGCTCACAAGAAGTCACAGGGAATAAAGAATTTCAGGCAGTTAATCAAAAGAGGTCTAAAAAACACCATAAAGCAACAAAATGACAGATCTTAATAAATATCTTTCAATAAAAACTGTTAATAATTTCAACTACTCAATAGAAAGATACAGGCTATTGGCTAAGATCAGCAAACAGGATCCATCCTTTTTCTGCCTCCAAGCAGCACACATCACAGTCAGCAATAGATATTGGCTTTGGATGATAGCCTGAAAAAGTTATTCTAAGCGGAGAGAACTAAGAAACAAGCAGGCATACATAGTCTAACACCCGACAAGATAAACTTCAAAACTACTCAAAAGAGACAAGGAGAGTGACAATTCACACCCATTAAAAGAACAGCCCATTAAGAGGATATCACATTTAGATATTACAATTCTAAATTCATACATATCAAAC
Organism: Alexandromys fortis; assembly: GCF_014885135.2. Classification (NCBI taxonomy): domain Eukaryota; kingdom Metazoa; phylum Chordata; class Mammalia; order Rodentia; family Cricetidae; genus Alexandromys; species Alexandromys fortis. Next base: position 7,778,955 of record NW_026067933.1, read on the forward strand.
AGAAGCACACCTAGTCTCTTTAAGGAAAAAAAAAGAATGATTTCAAACATCAACTTCACCAATAGGTCGTCTGGACCAAAAAAAAAAAAAAAAAATGAACAGAGAAACTTTGGAGTTAAAATGGCATCATAAATCAAATGGACCTAACAGACAACTACAAGTTAAACTACAAGCTCTAAAACAAATGAATAATTTGTGGATGTATATTCTCTGTAAAGTTAAATGAAGATTAAGTAAATAATTTAAACCACTCCATAACAGTCTATGAGAGAGTAGTAATTAAAAATTACCCCCAATCCTGAGACTGAGAAGCTTCTGTAAAGCAAAGGACACTGTCACTAAGACAGAAAGGCAACCCACTGACTGGGAGAAGATCTTCACCAACCCCGCAACTGACAAAGGTCTGATCTCCAAAATATATAAAAAAAACTCAAGAAACTAGACCGTAAAAGGCTAATCAACCCAATTATAAAATGGGGCACTGAGCTGAACAGAGATCTCTCAACAGAAGTTGTTCAAATGACCAAAAGACACCTAAGGTCATGTTCAACTTCCTTAGCCATCAGGGAAATGCAAATCAAGACAACTTTAAGATACCATCTTACACCTGTCAGAATGGCTAAAATCAAAAACACCAATGATAGCCGTTGCTGGAGAGGTTGTGGAGAAAGGGGTACACTCATCCATTGCTGGTGGGAATGCAAACTTGTGCAACCACTCTGGAAAGCAATGTGGAGGTTTCTCAGGAAATTCGGGATCAACTTACCCATGGACCCAGCAATATCACTCTTGGGAATATACCCAAGAGAGGCCTCATCATACAACAGAAGTATATGTTCTACTATGTTCATAGCAGCATTGTTTGTAATAGCCAGAACCTGGAAACAACCTAGATGCCCTTCAATTGAAGAATGGATGAAGAAAGTATGGAATATATACATATTAGAGTACTACTCAGCAATAAAAAACAAGGACTTCTTGAAGTTTGCAGGCAAATGGATGGAAATAGAAAACACTATGCTGAGTGAGGTAAGCCAGACCCAAAAAGAGGAACATGGGATGTACTCACTCATATTTGGTTTCTAGCCATAAATAAAGGACATTGAGCCTATAATTTGGGTTCTTAGAGAAGCTAAATAAGAAGGAGAACCCAAAGAAAAACATATAGGCATCCTACTGAATATTAACCTTCATCAGGCGATGAAAGGAGACAGAGACAGAGACCCACATTGGAGCACAGGACTGAAATCTCAAGGTCCAAATCAGGAGCATTAGGAGAGAGAGCACGAGCAAGGAACTCAGGACCGCGAGGGGTGCACCCACACACTGAGACAATGGGGATGTTCTATCAGGAACTCACCAAGTCCAGCTGACCTGGGTCTGAAAAAGCCTGGGTTAAAACCGGTCTCGCTGAACATAGCGGACAATGAGGACTACTGAGACCTCAAGAACAATAGCAATGGGCTTTTGATCCTACTGCACGTATTGGCTTTGTGGGAGCCTAGGCAGTTTGGATGCTCACCTTACTAGACCTGGATGGAGGTGGGTGGTCCTTGGACTTCCCACAGGGCAGGGAACCCTGATTGCTCTTTGGGCTGATGAGGGAGGGGGACTTGATTGGGGAAGGGGGAGGGAAAGTGAAGGCGGCGGTGGGGAAGAGACAGAAATTTTTAATAAATAAATAATAATGAAAATTCCCCCAAAACAGAGCACAGAATTCTACTAGACCTTCAAAGAATTAATACCAATATTCCTCAAACTGTTCCAGAAAATAGAAAAGGAATGCTTCCAGTTATTTCTACAAAACCTTTATTACTCGATCTCAGAAAAAGACCCAACAAAAATGAGAATTATAGAGCAGCTTTATTGATGAATACAAATGTAAAAATTCTTAAAAACAACTTGTAAGCCAAATTCAAGAGTATATATAAAAAATCAACTATAACAATTAAGTCAGCTTCATCACAATGATGCAAGGAACTTCAACAAACTTGAATCAGTAAATGCAATATGCCAAAAAATTATACCCATGGACAAAAATTACATGAATAAATTCCAACATCCTTCATGAAGTCCTGGAAATTTGGGGATACATGGGACATATGTCAACATAATATGGGAAATATACAACAAGCCCACATTCACAGGTAAATGGAGAAAACTCAAAGCATTTCTGCTAAAGTTGGGAAGATAGGCTGTCCACCCCGCCCTTTCCACTACTGTTCACTATAGTACTGTTCACTGTAGTCTACTGCAAAAGTAGTAGATAAATTGGATATAAGCAGGAAAAAGATAAGTCAGAGTATTCTTAATTTTTAAATTGTATGATTCTATCCATAAAACACCACAAATAATCTACCACTCCCACAGGTGATGAACATGTTCAGCAAAATAGCAGGATATAAAATTAATACACAAAAATAATCAATAGCCTTCCTACATAAATGGCATGCTCACAAAGAAATGAGGGAAAGAGTTCCATTCACAACAGCCTCAAAAAATTTTTTTGAATAAATCTAACCAAAAAAGTGAATTGTACAATGAAAAATTAAGACATCAACAAAAAAAGAAGATAACAGAAGATGGTATCTTCCATACTTATTAATTGGTAGAACTGATATTATGAAAATGGCCATTGTATCAAAAGCAGTCTATAGAATCCATGAAATTATCATCAAGACCCAGAGCAATACTTCATAGAAATTGAAAAAAAAATGTGAAACACAAAATACACAAGCAAAAACATCACTGCAAAAGTCTCCTAAAATATATACATACATATAAATAAGAGGCATTGAACAGAGGGATAATGCCTCTCTTAAAGCCATAGGCTAGCAAATAAAAATACCAGTGCCAGGTATTGGTTCTATCACTAGTTTTTGGTCACTGGGTTCTCACAGACCTCCCCCTAAACATTAGAGGTGATAAATTGTCAAAGTTCCTGGTTAGCTTCCAGAATTTGATGGTCAAGACTCTACTGCTAAAGTCACCACATACTTGAGTCATAAGATGTAAAAGAATCAATCAGGTACCAACATGGAAGCTTCATCCTTACCGGTTAGTGATCATAGTACCGAAAAGTTCTATGTATGCTACTAGAGGAGAAATGTAACAGTCATACTAATTTGTAAATCATGTGATCTACAATGAAGACTATCTTTGGAAATATATACCCATGAATTGGATAATGACATGAATGATACTGAGTTAATCAACCCCTTTCTGATTAATTGAAGCTGTATTTTACAAGATACAAGTTATGTCTGTTACCATTAACTGTGCTATATCATAGTCCTAGGGAGAACCTAATTGTTCTGCTGATTATTCGGAATAAGCTGAACGATTATTCTGCTAAGTGGTCATAGTATTAACCTGCTGCCTAAGTTCTTATCTTTATAACCATTAGTGGATATCTCAACCCTCATAAAATAAGCAGGAGGCAGCAGATAATTTAGAGATCAACTGATCAGTATGTAGAGATTAAGTGAGTGTGGAGTCCTCAGCTCTAAATGGGACACCAATCTGGTCAGAGATCATCATGGAAGTGGATGTGGGTTGATTTTAAGAGTAACAGTTACTGGACATCTCTAGCAAAATAGTATTGCTGTCAGTATTTGCTGGATATGACTGCACGGTTGCACATATGAACTCAAAGCAGTTACAACTACATGTACAAGACCTGCACAAGATCAAATCAGATAATCTCAGCATGGGGGGAAGGGCTCATGAAGTCCCACCCCTACCTGGGGAGCCACCGGTTGTTGGTGGAGAGTCACTTTTCTTCAGGGAAGAAGAAGCCACCAATGAACCAGTGTATGTTCTTATGCCCATCCACATACTGGCCGCACTAAGTGGAGTCAGTGAGTTTTAAAAGAGGACATGGTAGTTGGGAGCTAAAGGACGTTGGGAGGATAGGCCAGGAATCAGACACAAGGGCACAAGAGATGGACTTGACAAAAACATTTAAGTATGAAATTCTCAACAACAACAACAACAACAAAACACAACTAAAAGGAAAAAATACATACTTTTCTTAAAGAATCCTAATATATTTTTTAACATCAGAAAGCTAAACTACTTCTACTTTATACATTTATAATAGAAACCAGTATTTTAGAATGTTCAGCCAACATATAGGTTTTGATTAACATATTTGTTTTAGTTACTTTTTATACTGCTATGCCAAGGCATCATGACCAATAGAAGAAAGTGCTCATGGGGGCTTAGAGTTTGAGAATTAAGTTCATGATCATCATGGTGGGGAGCTTAGCAGCAGACAGACAAACTCAGTGCTGGAGCAGCTGAGAGCTTACACCATCAGAAGCATCCATGAGGCAGAGAGAGCAATTTTAGGATATCATCTGCCTTTGAAACCTTAAAGGTCACATCTCCTAATCCTTCCCCAAAAGGTTCAACAACTGGGGATCAAGTAATCAAATATATGAGCCAGTGGGGGTTACTGTCATTCAGACCACCATAATAATAAACATTTTCAATTAAAAATATTTTGAAAGCAAGCCAGTCATGTTGGCACATTCCTATAGTACCAGGACTTGAGACACTGAGGCAAAAAGAAGATGGCTTTGAGGCCATCCTGGGTGGGTAGTGAGATTAAGGCTAGCTTGGGCTAAGAAATAAGATCTTGTCTCAAAAGACAGGTTAATGTTGGGGGGGGGGTCTGTTTGTTGGTTCGCGGCTGCCCAGCTAGCTTAGACCCTAAATAATCACACAGAAACTGTATTTATTAAATCACTGCTTGGCCCATTAGCTCTAGCTTCTTATTGGCTAACTCTTATATCTTAGTTTAACCCATCTCCAATAATCTGTGTATTGCCACCTGGCAGTGGCTTACCAGCAAAATTTCAGCATGTCTGACTTTGGTGGCAGCTCCAAGGTGGCTCTCTCCCTGCTTTCCTTCTCCCAGCATTCAGTCCAGTTCTCCCCATCTACCTAAGTTCTGCCCTATCAAGAGGCCAAAGCAGTTTCTTTATTCACTAACTAATTAAAACAACACACAGACAGAAGGACCTCCCATACTAGGTTAAGAATGTATCTTATTGTTAGAGTCCTTGTCAAGCAAGGACAAGGCCCTGAATTCCATCCCTATTGCTACAAATATTTTAGAAACAAATTATTTACTTTACAATGATTTTATTTTAGTCTTTCCAAATATTCCTTTATGTTTCTTAAAGATAAGAAAATTCTCAGACTATACATCATTTATTTTAATACAAGAAGCCATCTCTTAAGAAAATGATTATTTTTCATTCATGTTTTAATACTTGAGTAGGTCAAGATTCAACAAGAGTATAAGATGCTCTCATTTTAAATGTGCCATTTTAAAATTAAACTTCTAATATGCCAGTTTTCTGTTCTCAAAAAGACATAAAGAATGTCTTTCTTCTGCTAATAAAGTCATGGATAAGATCATACCTTTCTAGCTGTTCAGACACATGGTCAGCTGAATCAGAAGAAGGAGCTTGGTATATGTCTGATAACTCCAAGCGCTGTCTATACCCTTTTCTTAAAATTGGTGTGGTCCAGCTAGAAGAGAAGATGGCAGACAGATATTCAGTTATTAAGTCTTCATTACAGACATGATTCTGGTACCAACTGTCATGCAGAAAATATAGTATATATATATAGAAATATGAAAGTGAAGTAAAACAAGTTACATAAATACAATAATATTCATATCGTACTTGATATACCCATATAAACATCAGCACCTCTGACCTAAGCTTCTTTTTTAACAGATGAGGATCCTAATATAGTTTAATCTTTCATGATAAGAAAACAGACTGAGGAACATAAGACAGACAATAAATGTTCTTAATTTTGTCAATGTAACCTAGGACATTTAGCAATGAGTTAGCTATTAAAGAAATGAGTGTAAAGATGTACAGTGAATAGTTTATAGCAGTTAGCAAATATGATTGTCTCTACAACATTGTTAGAAAGTATAGATCATCAATTCTTTTCTCATTACCCTGTAAGTATTTATGATGGAAACTAGAGAAACTGATGGAGGAAAGTAGAGTAGCCCTGTTTGCTCAAACATGCTGCTTCTAGCTACTATGGAAAAGGCAAGATAAACTCCACAAGGACAGAAGTCAGAAATTCTAATTATATGTATATATAACTGATATAGTCTGCCATTAGTGACAATTCTTCCAACAAGTCCACACTCCTAATCCTTCTTGTACCCCAGAAATTTCTAAGATTTATTATCATTAAGGTTCTGTAATAATGTAAAACGATGAATGTTAAACCATCAGAAAGGTTGTATTTGAGAAGCAAGAAAACATGAAACAAAAAAAAAACATATTCATCAAAGTCTTTCAAGAGATTGTAAAGAAATGCCACGTCAAATGTCAACATTCTGATATTGTTCCAGGGTATAATATTCCAGGGAGCCCTCATGATTACCCTTATCCCTCCCATCTAAGGGTCCATATTCTTCTTTAGTCTCTGACTTGCTCACTAGGACCAGTCCCATGCCTTAATCCTCCTGTAGTTTGTCTTTGAGACTCATCTGAATTTAGGCCCATCCCTAAAACCAAGTAACTTAATTGGCCATTTCTTGCTAAGACCGTAAGTGAGTGATGGATGGTTCCTTGTGTCTCTTTAACTTACAAATTTGCATTTTAACAAAAACCTTCTTTAACAAAGGGTAGTAACTAAGCTTAGTGATTCACTGGTCATTCTTTCTGCAGGAAAAAAGATAGTGAATATACATGGAAGCAAACCAAATGTATCAGGAAAAGAAGGGCCACAACCACGGTGATACCATCTGAGAAGGAGTGGCACAGGTAGTTACTTACTACCCTATTCAGTATCTCACAGACAGAACATTGAAATAAAGGTGGCAGTTAGTATAGGAGATAAAACTGAGACAGCAATGTGAGAGATGGTTATGTGATTTAGGCAATTACCCTTTACAAACTTAAAGCAATAATTTACTACCAGAGCTGGCAGTGGTGGTGCACGCCTTTAATCCCAGCACTTGGGAGGCAGAAGTAGGCAGATCTCTGTGAGTTCAAGGCCAGCCTGGTCTAGAAGAGCTAGTTTCCAGGATAGGCTCCAAAACTACAAAGAAACCCTGCCTCAAAAAAATAAAACAACAACAACAACAAAAAAAAAGAGTTTACTATTTATTTAAAGAATCTATTTGGCACTTGCCAAAGACTTTTGCAATCATTAGCATACTGGTGTGTTTTAATTTTGAAACTTTGTTAAGCAAATAAAACAAAAGGGAGTATTTTTAGCTACCTTAGGAAAGGGTACTCAGAGACATAAAAGTTTTCTGAGACATAAAAGTTATTAATGTAAAAGATTTCTCCACATTCTTTTGAATTCATTCTTTACCATGTTCAACTGTAAGAGAATTAGGTAAAGTGGGTTGTAATAAAATTAGACACATAACTTGGAGAGTGAAAACAAGGGGAGCAAATCCAGTGGGTAATAGGTAGGGGTGTGCTCTGCAAACAATAATCCCGTTTTCCAGAAAACAAAAGCAAAAGCTGACTGCTCATTGCTTCATAAACACTCTTACCATGATCAATTCAAGCTACCAAAGATGAGATCACTGAATTCAGAACTGGCAAGAGAATGAACTGCATATGATATTAACATGCTCATCACTTCAAAGAGAAAAACCACAAATGGTCTCAATACCATAACAGCAATGCATAAAATAAGCGCAAAGTGATAACCTCTTGAACTTTTGTTTACCATATTGCAATTATGTTCTATAATTTGATATTTAACCACTATGTTTAACAGCGAGCTCATAAATAATCTTCTCTAGAAAGGTTCAAGTGTGTATACCACTAGGGGCAGAAATTTGAAATCTCAGAAGGCCAGTAGCAAGGGACAAAAAGAATGACGATCTGCAGAACACAGTAAAAAAGAAAATTCATTACACCTACTAGCAGCCTTGTGTTCTCAATATATTTGAAATTATTAAAATCATGTATCAACTTCAAAATGAACAGAGGCTCAATGTCTTCCAATACCATTCCTTAAAGGGCATTCAAAAGAAATTTTTTAATTTTCTTAAGCCCTTACACATTGCAAGCATGATTCTTTGGGTCCATGTTTAAGATTAAGTGGCCATTCTCATGAACAACAAGCTTCCAGCTAGTTCAAAATAACACAATATGTGTGATAAATTCATAAAAATCATCTTTGTTATCTCAGGGTGTTTTAAGATATTATATTACACTGTGACAACTAGTTTTACCAAGAGAACCATGAAGCCAAATAAATTCAGCAGTATAATGTTCAAGCTCATCAGCTGTAATTATTAGTTAGCATTTCTTGGCAGTTATACCATAGAAAGCCTGAATTTATATTTCCAAATTAAAACTGGTTCAAAGTAAATTCTAAAAATGAAAATTTAGGGACAGTAGCAATGATTAGTGGTTTAGGGCAGTTGCTTCTCCTTCAAAGGACCAGGGTTTGAAACTTAGCAACCATATGGAGGCTTACAACCATCTGTAACTCCAGGTCCAAGGGACCTGATGCCCTATTTTGACATCTGAGGGCTCTAGGCATATATGCAGTGCACATTCACACAAGCAGTCAAAATACTCATACACATAAGCAAAACTAAAAAAAATTAAACCAACTAAAAACCTATTCATCTTAGGCTGTCTGCAATCACCTTACAGAAAACTTTTATTTCTTGAGAATAAATTGGTATAGGAGGTCCTTCTGTCTATGTGTTGCTTTCATTGGTTTAATAAACTGCCTTGGCCTTTTGATAGGGAAGAACTTAGATAGGTGGAGTAGACCTAACTGAATGCTGGGAAGAAGGGCAGTGTGGCAGATGCCATGAAGCTCCTGCCTGAGACTGACGCTGGTTAGAATCTTTCCGGGTAAGCCACGACCTTGTGGTGTTACACAGATTGGTAGAAATGGTTAAATCAAGATGTGAGAGTTAGCCACTAAGAGGCTAGAAATAGTGGGCCAGGCAGTTATTTAACTAATACAATTTCTGTGTGATTATTTCAGGTGTAAACTAGCAGGGCGGCTGGGACGACAAGCCACCCATTCCTCATATTACAATAAATCAGCTTCTCCTAACAATGAGTTCTCTATGTCAACTATAAGTCAGTCTAAGAAACATAAAACAAAATTAGAGAAAACAGACATTCAAGTTTTAGATACTATGAAATGTAAATGTGAAATTCAAGCCACTCTTTATTTGCAAGGATTCTGAGTATATTTAATGGACTTGTGTACATTCAACACTGTTCAAAGCCAGAATTTTCACCTCAGTATCTCTCCCATCGTAAAGTAATATACATTCAGGTATTTCATGAGTCTGAGTAGTTGGAACAACATAAGGCATTACAATGACGATTTTTCTCTGTCTACCACTGCCCCTGCTAGCTATTTCCCTCACATCTAAATGACTGACAAATTGGTATTCCTAGAACGTCTGATGGCCTTCAAAGTCAGGGTTTCTCTAACAGAAACTAGTTAATCAATTAAGAAATAGCAGACACATAGCAAACGCATATTTCTAGAGTTTCCTACCACCCAGGAGAAAAGCCCACCATCTCAGATATACTGTTCTGTCCACTTAACCGTAACAAGCTTCAGGTTTTATTACAAATAATGCTAGCATTTTAATTTTTAAAGACATACACACTAATTTTACTCTGTTTAATATTGTTCATTTCATTTCTTTGGGAAAACTAATTTTATACAGAATGATTTGTAGTTTCTAATGAAATAATTTGTTCCCAGAGATTGAGGTGAGAAGTCCCTGCTTTAGGAATGCAAAACCAAGTCTCAGCCACCTGTCCTAACATGTCAATCAAAGGGATGAGCAGTGATAAAAGACAGAGAAAGAAGATTTAATCTATGTTGGCACACAGTGAGGAAGAGAAAAAGAAGTTCTGTAGCTCCCCACCACAAGTCCATCTTCAGGATATAAGCAACAGCTCAGGCTTAAAGAGAAGAACCAAAAACGCAGGGGCAAGATAGGTTTATCATCAAAAGAGTTTTAGTCAAACTTGGGCTCAGTTCTTGTTGTACAAGTCAGTTCAAATAAGTCATTACTGATGTGAGGACAAGTCAGGTCCTGAGAAAGACTGCTCCTGAACAGGGCCTGATTCTCATGCACAGTGGTCACTTTGTGAACTTCTGCTCTCCTGGAATCCAGAGTGACCACAGGCTTATGGAAATCACTGAAGAAATTGAAGGAGTATCATGGGAGTCTACAAAAGGTTGCTACAGAAGAAGACAGCAAGATTTCTCACTCTTGTCTTAGTGTATAACCTTAAAAGGGGTTAAAAGAGCTTAGGTATTATTCTTTAGACAAATACTACTTGAGAGATGTAAATACCTACATGTAAAATTAAGAGTCTAATACAAAGTTTTAAGACAAGGAGACAGATGCAAACTGTAGGAAGGGATACCAGGTTTTTAGCCTGTTCATACTGACCTGTGTGCCAAATGGGGAGTCAGGGCTCTTTAACAAAATCAATTTCTAGGGTCCTACTAAAAATTTGCCCATTATAATGACGATTAAAGCTTTGACTTTTCTCAAAACCAATCCTTCCAAAAGTCAGGTATTTAAAGCTAAAAACTAGTTTTAAACTGACATTTTGCTTAATTTAGCAGAGACACCTGGCATTTTCATCTGCTAAAGCAATATGAAGATTATGTGTCAGATATTTTCAAGTTCAATCATTATTTGCACAGAAAAATCATACTTTTGCAGTATTTAACATTGCTTTTTATTAAACTAGTCAAATGAAATTAAATACCAAAACCACCAGTTGTATGACATTTCTATCATAACTGACATGTTAGCCCACACTCATGACCTTTTTCCTTTTTAGATAAAATAGTTCTTAAGAAATGAAGTGAAAGTTATCCAAACACTAGAACGTTACTTATCATGCTCCCAAATTTACATGAGTTCAAAGTATCCCCAATTGTCTGTCTAGTCATACCCAGCCAGAACCACTGAAGGCATGCAGAGACAGAGAGGCCGTTTGAACCAGTTGTGTAACAGCTATCCTATCACTTTGCTTTAGCTATTTTGCCAAGTGGTTATGAGGAGGAAAATTAATTAATTAATGCTAAAAGTTAACTAACCTCCATAAAGCTTTTAAAAACTTGTGAATAGCACTTTAGTGCCATAACCAACTGAGATTCAAAGTTATTTTACAGCAATATGTAGGTTTTCAATGAATTTTAGAAAAATTAAAACAGAGCCCAGTTTATAAAATTTCTATGTAAAACAAGTAGACTTCAGGAATTCAGTCTAACTTTAGACCTGCACAAGATCAAGCTAGACAAATTCCCAGCATGAAGACATGGATGTTTACGAAGACCTCCCCTTAGCTGAGATGTTACTGGCAACTGATGGCTGTCAGCAGAGGGAGACTCAGTTTCCTTCAAGGATTCCAGACCTGAGACTATGTATGTCACAGTAGGTGGTTCTACATTCATGCACACATTGGCAGCACTAAGTGGACTCAGGGGTTTTTAAAAACAAACAACACATGAAGTTGGGAGGGGATAGTGGTAACAGTGACAGAGGAGGAACTGGAGGGGAGAACATGAGGCAGATACACTATATGCATATATCAAACTGTCAAACAAAAAATAATGAAAATAATAATTCAATCTAAAATTACGGCAATGATGTCAAGCTGATAGCCACCTCTCTGATGGTTCCATAAAGAATTTGGTGCTGAACTTGCTACATCTCCACTATAATGCTGAATGTATAAGTGATGGCCACTACATCGGCATGATTGGCTCTACAAATACTATGCATGACTGCTAATGTTTAGCCGTTTCCCTGTTTAAAACGCTATTGTTCACAAAACTCTTAATCTCAAAGGGAATTATAGTTATTCCGTTTTAGATGGCTAAAATAGGATATAATTAATGAATTTCAGAAGATCTGGACAGCTAATTACTTGCTACTCAACAAAATGATTACAAATTCTGAAAAAAAGTATCTTCTAAAGCTCTAAGTTTTATAAGCATTCTGGCATCCTAAATGAAACCAGTTTGTAACTTAGTGACAAACTGAGTCCAAACTTTAAGTAATAAAGGAAGTCTATCTATTTCATGAGATACCTATAAATATAAACCAGGTAGGAGAAGGAGAGAGAGCGCAAAAGGAAAGGGGAGGGGACAGGAAGGGAGGGGAAGAGAGATGAGAGGAAGGAGAAGTGTAGGAAGAGAAGAGTTAGGGAAAAAAAGTTTCTCTCTGGAAAGTGTGTGTGTGTGTTTTCTTTCTAGTTCCCATTTCTGTTGTAATGTTTAGTGATGGACATATAACTTTAAGAATAGGAAACAATTCTTCAATTTACACAAGAAGTTTCGTATGTCATTACAAATTTATTAACTAAATGCATAAGAGTGATTTAGCCATAAACAAACTTTCTGATGAAGTATGCTTCACCTCCAAGACTATATAATGCATACAGCAATATTAATTTTTCATGAAATTGCTTATTCTTTCTTAAAATGTTCATCTTGGCTAATACACTTGAATACAAAGCAATTCTTTCTTACTATTACAAAGCTAATACTAAGAAAACTGCAAGAGGCTTCTTTTTTAAAGAGAGAGAGAGAAAGAGAACCCTAGGTTACAACTCTATCTCTCTGATTTTCAAATCTTGTACCTTTGGAAAAAGCTCTTTGAATTAGTCAGCTACTTGTCCATCTAGATATAATGACTACCATGGCAACTACAGCTGGCTTTCACGGGAGTCAGATTCATTGTTGTCTAGAAAGAATTACAGTTATATACTTGCTTCTTCATACATGTTGCTTGCCTTGGTTTAATTTCCATAACAACAAAGTTTATTACTGGAATTACAACAACAATAACAGATTATTTTATATATTTCATAACAATCTTATATCTATATATCCTTCTTGTAGATCTGAAACTGGATCTAGGGATGCTTAAGTAATTTGGCAATATGATGTTAGAATGTAAAAATAGGTCAATGATATCAAAGCTTACTTTTTGTTTAATTTGCCATATTATAACTAATTTGAAAAGGTATCAATACACCAAAAGCATAAGCAACAATAGCAAAAATGGATAGAATTAACATAAAAATTTATGCTTTAAAATATTCCATAAAGAAAGTAGCAGATATTCTATGTAATTAGGAAAACTTTCTGCAAATCAAATTTCAAATAAGGAGTTAATATATCAGACATATAAGTCTTCTAACTTAATAACAGACAATCAAAATTTAAAATGGTCAAAAGAGCTGAATTTTTAAAATGATATTCCAATGGAAATTATACAAATGGCCAGTAAGCATAGGAAATATTTTTACAAAGTAGGAAAATGTAATACTAAACCACAGTTAGATTCCATCTTATACCCAGTAATCATGACAATTGCAAAGGTATGAGAAATTGTAACCCTTGTACTCTGCTTTTGGGAACATAAAATGGTGTATTTATTTTGGAAAAAAGCTTGTAAGATGTTTGAAACATTAAACATAAAGTTACTGCATGACTGAGCTCCCTTTGCTTTCTTACACAACCTAGGACCACCTATTCAGGGGCAGCATTGCCCACAATGGACTTGCTCCTGTCACATCAATCATTAATCAACAACAACTACAACAAAAAGCAAACATGCACCACAAACTTCCTTACTGGCCAAATTGAATAAGGCATTTTCTCAGTGGAGGTCCTCTCTTCCAAGATGACTGTACATCACTACAAACAGACTAGACAACAAACAACACGTAAAGTATGAGAAAGCAGAGGAGTAAGCACTAATGATTGTGTAGTTTCTTTCTCATAGGAATAAAAATTGCAATTGCTACAATTCATTTTAATGATAGTTAACCAAACTGTGAATAAGCTTTAAAAAAAAAACAAAAAGTCATTGTTTTGTAGATTGTAAGTGGGTAAAGTGTTCACTATGTGAATTGGATCTCAATAAAGCTGTAAGTAAGAAAGCAGCATGGAGAGACCAGACATGAGTGCTGGTACTGGAAGGGTTTTCTAAATGTGATCTACTTCAATAGTGATTTTCAAACTCTAACCCTTTCAAATATGCACATGTCTCGGTGGCTACTGAGAATCCTATCAGAGTGTGCAGGCAGCTCATGGGAACATCTAAAGATTAGTGACATGTAACATAAATGGTATACATATTTTTTTCTGTCTCCCAAGGCAAGAAACTTAAATATTGGAATTGTGAGGGGAAAAGATGGTACCATATGATGCTGTAAAGAAACTAAGCGAGAGGGACCCTTGCAAAGCCACATTTAATTGAGTCACATGACTTGCGTTTCTAAACTTCAGCGGTAACAAGCAAGGCTACAAGAAAGTAAAAGAACAGAAAAGAGACTGGCCATTTTAGGAGATAACAGAAAGACACAAAGAGTGTAATTTCCAGTGGAGTGTTCATGTACCCTGGAAAAGCAGCCTCACAGAGCCTTTGTATATAGCCACAAAGAAAAGCCATAAATATCCCTGCAGATACACCAAAGTCATAGGGTTGAATGCCCCAGGAAGCTGATTACACCCTGCGTGGGAGTTCACTTTTAGGAGCCTAACCAAAGAAACCCAGTCAAGCCATTGCTTTCTAATTTCTGANTATTCTGCTATTTCCATTGGTAATAAAATTATATTCGAAACTAAAACCAAGAAATAAATACAATGAGGAAGGCAGGAAACAGACCGCCCTTACAGTGTGACAGTAGAACTGTTGCAGGCATGTGTGGAAGCTTCAATATGGACGCCTCCGCGTTATCCGGATAGCCACATGTAGTGGTAACAGTCACATTGTGGAGAAAGTCCTTTCAAGCATCCTCAGGGAAGGGTGAAAGGAGAAGAAGGGAACAAGTTCCCTGTCTTCTGACAAGGCAACTAAAAAAATAAACTACACATGAGTGCCATACAAAGTCATCTCCTATACGGTATATACATGTTACCTTGCTGGTCTTTAAGATCTCCCGAGTAAACTGGGAGCATGGGGACCCTGGGCAGGGTTGAGGGGAGAGGCAGGGAGGGGAGCAGAGAAAAATGTAAAGCTCAATAAAAATCAATAAAAAAAGTGCAATTTATTTTGATGTTTTCTCCCTTTCTCTAGAATTCTTTATTGTGGTTCTTTGTTCATTTTGGTTTTTCAGACACCATCACTAAGACCCAAAAGAAATACTTTTCATTTATTAGGGAAATAAACATGTCCTTTACTGAGCCTTGATTGTCATTCTGACAGAGGCTAAACATTTGGAATCAAGGTTTCTTGATTCTCTAAGGTATAGACCCATATGTGTAAAGAACCTCTATCTTTGAGAAACAGACTCTTTTTGTTTTGTTTTTTGGTTTTTGAGAAAAGACTCTTGAACAGAGGCTTTAGACAGATTTTTATATGCTTATAATGTATCTTGATCAATTTTGCCTCATGGCCTCCCCTCCAGTTCCTCCTGTCACTGTCACCACCAGCCCCTCCCAATTTCATGTGTTGTTTGTTTTTAACCCCCTGAGTCCACTTAGTGCTGCCAGTGTGTGCATGAATGCAGAACCACCTACTGCGGCAAGTACAGTTTCTCAGGTCTGGAATCCTTGAACAACACTGGTAGAGCCAGGCATCATCTGGTATGAGCTGTGACAGGTAAAACACAAAGTACACTTTCTTGTGACCTTCAATATCTAAATGATTTAATGACCCCTCATTATGCGAACAAAAAGGTCCTTTTTGTCCCATTTAGTCCTTTATGGTACATGTTTGTCATTCATTACCTCAAAATGACTGCTTCCAAATCAAAATTTTAAAAGATACATTCCAGGGCCAGCAGATGGCTCAGGAGGTAGAGGTACTTACTGCCAAGTTTGATAACTTTTAATAAGCAGGACCTATATAATAGAAGCATGACCTACATGCATGTATGACTCTTACAAGTTATCCTCTAACCGCCATATATTACTGCACACACAAACATTCTACCCCACAGTTTGAGATTATATTCTCACTAAATTAGTTTGCTAGGTAGATAAAATGATACAGCAGAGGCTAGAGGCAACTACAAAATGTTTGAAGATGAAGACAGTAAGAGGAGGAAGATAGCCAAAACTCCCAGCGTGGAGAAGGGCCTCATGGAGTCCCCCCTTTATCTGAGGAGTCACTGGTCGTCCATGGCTGCTGGGGAAGAGAGAGTCAGTGCTCAGCTATGCCCATCTCTGAGAGGCTACCCATGTTCTAACAGACGCTCTCACGTATACATATAGACACACAGATATGAAACGCAGCACTGAGTGGGCTCTGTGGGTCCTGAGTTAAAATAAATAAGAAAACATGAAGTTGGGAGGGCGTGAAAAGTGGTGAGAAGAACACAAAATACATTGACGGGGAATGGATGGGAATTTAATCAAAGCACACTACATGCATGTATGAATATTAAATTCTTTAAAAAGAACCGATGTTGCCTCAGGAAGACAACTGTTAGTAGAGTTTAAAGTTCCATTTGTGATAAACATGGTCTCCATAGTTCTCCTTACAATCACCTAGTCAGAAGGGCTGGTTCTTGAATTCTCATTGTCTTAACCTCCTTTTCACTTGGTTTGCTTATACTCTCTGCTCTATGACTGTTAAACCCCAGTTACCCATGGTGAATCCTCAGAGGGACTAAAATGCAGTGTGGCATTTTATATAGGCTTTTCATCCATGCATGTTTTCCCATCTCCCAACTAAATATGGAATTTAGTTACTAATGTCATTTTAATCCTTTTTAATTTCTATTATGATCCCTTCAGCCTCTTAAAAAAAAAACTGTAAACTCTAACAAACTAATGTAGAAGCTTGCTATCCTTATGCCTGTTTTTTTAGTGATGGGGAGGATGTAGATAGGCACATTTTATGACTCAGAATTTAGGATTCATATCCTGTTCCTGAGTTTGGGAGGCAAAGTATTTCTACTGGCATTGTCCAAATTCCTTGGTATCACCATGAACAAACAATGAAGCTCCCCAGAGCTGCAGGCAAGAAAAAGAAGAGGCTCACACCCCTCCCCCACTGTGCATTCCTGGGGAAAGAGATGGAGTTAGGGAATGGAGTCAACAGCCACATCTGTCCGTGATATGCCATGAAATAACACTACTTAAAGGCCTTACTTTAATATTTTTATCTTTATTTTAACATAGAAACGCATATTAATACAAGTCAGCTAGGATCTATTAAAAATTAAATTGCTAAATTTTTCATAATAAAGCTTTTCACAACACATACTAAATAATGGTAATTAATTCATTAATTGTTCATAATAAGCAATTTAAGAGTTCAAATTAGCCACTTTCACACTGAAGTAGTTAAAAGGGCAGTTCCTAACACAAACTATGGTAGGTTAGTGGAAATGATTTTTATTGGTATTTAGAGTTTGTTTGGCTTTTTTTAAACCTTAAAATGCCATGATCTCTTGCTTCCATTTAGGCTTTAAGAAAATGAACTTTAAAGGAAACACTAAGCCAGATTCTCTGGCTTTTGAACTCTGCAGGAGTTCCACTGGATGAAAACATTCATAATAAGGTGGCTCTTAATTTTTAAAAAGCTTCTCCTATCACCATCACGAGACAAGTCAGCTGGGTTCAGCGGGGTCACACTGAAGAAAATCCCTGAAACAAAGCCTGAATTCTATTGCTAAGAAGCATCAGATACACTGATATCATTTTCTAAATATTATTCACAGTGAGCCTCTCTCAGATATATGGTTAGTTTCTCTCCTGTGTACACCATTATGAAACCCTACTGCATCTGAGCCTCTACACAGACTGCCTATTTCTGTGTCTAAACTGCTGCATTTCCTGAACTAACCATTGAACTTGGCACATGATTCTCACTCAATTTGTTAAATTGTTGAATTAATGTTTACATATCCTATTATGCTTTGTTAACGTATTTTGCTCATTAGACTAAATTCTTAAGGACAATATGGTGTACAATTTATCTTCCTACCTTCATTGTCCTGTTCACTACATTAAACAAATTAGAAACTTGGTGAACTGATCTGTTAATAATTAATTCCACAAACGTTGTATGTTTGTAGCACCCTGAGGACACTGACTGCAAGTAGGTGTTGCTTGAACATTACTCCTGATCAAAGCATTGAAAGAAAACAAAACCATAAAACATCCAAGTCTATAGGAATGCTTGCAAACACGAAGCATTTGTATTTGTTCAGACATAATTCTTTAATAGCAAGTCTCTATCACTTAATGGTTCACAATATTAAATTAAATATTATTTAATTTTGTTTAATAAAACTTAATTAAACATTTTTTATTTTCAAAATTTTCTTCCCAATATTTGGTCTTCATTAAATTTTTAGTACAGATATACTAAAATTTCACGAACAACTCCCCTTGATAGTTCCCATATCCTGCCTTTTGGTGTCCTCTGCACTGTTCTCCATATTTCTCATGGATATTTGTATTTCTCTTCAAATATTCACATTATAACCTCTGAGCCTCATAATATTTGGAGGAAAGACGCTTAGTAGGTTCTAGCCAACATGATGGTTTCACTTACAAAGGAAGGTTTTGAAACACTGATCTGAGTGAGACACAAGGAGAAATCTGTGAAGAAGGCTGATATCAGGCAAGCTTCTACAAATGTTAAAATGCCAAAGATGGTCATGAGCAAACTGACAAAACCAAGGGGGAAGCAGGGAACAGACTCTCCCTCAGCTAACACCTTGAGCTCAGACTTGCAGCTTTCAGAACTGTACTAATAAACTTCTGGTGCTCAGTCCATTCAGTTTACAGCACTTTGTGATATCAGCCTCTAGAAAAACACAGGCCCTAAGCAGCAAGGAAAGAGAAGGCTAGAGCAAAGGGAGTAACCTAAGTACTTGAGATAAGCTTAAAATTTTAAATGTGGGTTGGAAGAACTCAGGAGCTCAAAGCATTTGCCTAACATGCTACATAAAGCCCTGAGTTCAGTTCCAGCAACACACACAGTTGAGGATGAAAGTCAATGGCAAACAAACAAACAAAAAAAAATGAGCGAGGGCATTTGTGGAAGTAAAATCATAACTCAGTGAAGTATTGCGTCTACTTTATAGAAGAGTATTAAATGTAGGAAGGAAAGAGCTACAGTCTTAAAAAGTGTTAAGTGTGACGGCACTGCTATAGCCAGGAAGACCAATTCTGTACCTTGTGTCACTTATCACTTGTCTTCTCTGGGCTGGTGGCTAGGACAATTGATGAGGTGGTTGGAGATTAGACTGACACTAACTCAGAGCATTTAGATTAAAACAGATTTGCCTCCCTAAAGTAAATAGGCTTTCCCTAATCCACTGAAGGTGCAACAAAAAGACTGGCCTTAGCTGGGCGTGGTGGCACACACCTTTAATTAACCCCAGCACCAGGAAGGCAAGGCAGGCCTAACTCTGTGAGTTCAAGGCCAGTCTGGTTTAGAGTGAGTTCCAGGACAGCTAGTGCTATGACACAGAAAAACCTTGCCTCAAAATACACAGAGAAAAAAGATCAGCCTTCCCAAATAAGACCTAATTCTAGAAGACTGCTTTTGAACTCAAACCTCGCTGGCTCTCCCAAGTCTCTACTCTGAAAACCAACCCTGTGTTTTGAACTTGCCATTGTTCTTAGTCATGGGAGCTAATTCTTTATATTTACTATTGGTTCTGATTATCGGGAGAACCCTAATATACAGAGCAAGCTCTCAATGAGCATTGGATATTATTATATTCTTGGGTCAGGTGGAAATGAAAATGCCTCATTGTGCCAATGAAAATAATTGAGTATCAGAAGATTAAGAAAATTGCCTAAGAACACACTGTTAATAAGTCACAGAGAGGATTCCAGCTAAGCCTGATTCCAAAGTACATGTTTCTTCCACTACATGTTGCTACCTAAGACCTGACAGAGAGGCTAGACATGAAGTAGAATGTGAGACTGTTTTCTAAAGGTACAGGTAGATGAAGAATGGGATTCAAAAATTTCCAGGCACAATCAATATAAGAAAAATCTAGTTCAGTGGCCTTGAAACTTTAAGTCCCAATATCTACCACTCCATAGATACCTCACCAAATTTTGATTTGAAATATCAGTCTTTTAAAGTGATTTTTTTTAATTTTTTAAATTAAGAATAAAAACCTCAAATATTCTCAAATATGTTATATGCTAATTTTAGGCCCTTAAATAGGAAAACCTCACTGGACATCTCTTTCCACTTACTGAAACTCATGATTGCTACTGTTACCTCTGCATTGCATAAGTGATCATGTTCCTATAGCAAGTGTGAGCCAAGCTTAGTTAATTGCCTCACAATGTTTGCAGCACACCTGCTGACACGCGGTCTCATTGACAGAGAACTAAAGGATATCAAGGAAGTGATAAGTAACAAGCCACAGATAAGATTATCACAGCTTTAAAATAAAATGGTTTTATGCACTTGAAGATGACACCAATTATAAAACTAATCATCAATTCAATACATTCTCAAAAAAAAGTACATGACAGCTTTTTAGAAATTATATAGACATTTACACAATTACTTATCACTTTTGGTACCATAATTAAAGTTTTAGCTAAAGTCATTTTCATATTCAAGTAAAAAAATATTCTGAATCACCATTGGCCTTTTCTGTCTATGAACAGGTTTACAGTGAAAGTCTGCCTTCAGATACCTTCACTTTTGGGACAGATGTATAACTTCAAGGTACGGCAGAGTGCTGAAACTTGGGGAACTCATACTGCAGTTACCTTCCCTGGTACACCCGATAAACATCCAAGTAAATATTACCTGTTTCTTTCAAAACTGGATCAGAGAATACTCTTTCTCAAGAAATACCAAGCAACCAATTAAAGTTAAAAGCCAACCTTGTTAGGTGAAACTAATGCAAAAAAACAAACAAACCTGAAGTCACAGGAATATACACGACTTTTATGTGCAGCTATGTTTCTATATTATAATTTATACTTGGATATGATGGCAAAAATGTCTGAATGAAGAATGTTTTGGTGTGGTGAGAAAAGAATACTCAAATGACTGAACCTGAAGCATGGCTTAGAAAGTGAAGTAAGTAGGGTTAGGATGCGAAAACTCAAGCAAAGGCCTAGCTCCATATTCTTGAGGGAGAATGAAAGAATAGGAAGGTGGGTTTGGGAAGTTAGGGCTCTAAGTACTACATAGCTAGTATAATCAAAACAGAGCACAGCTGGAATCGGTTTGTAACTGAGCTGTTACTATGCCACAGTGGTTAGCTACACTATGCTTTCTGACTTCTGTTTTTCAACTAAACTAAGGAATATAATCATAAAATCTAAAAATGAATGTTATGGTATTTTTACTACAAAGAAGAAAGGTTTCATGATTAAAAATATTAGAATGAAAACTAAGCAGAATAAACAGAATCCCTATATAGGCTCTAAGATAACTACTAGATACCTGGTATCAGCGGTTAAATAGTAATGCTAAACAAATATGCAAACACATGTTTGCATGAGTAAATAATGAATAATTAAAAGCCACATTTGTATTTCAAGATTATTATTCTCACCTTAACGAGCTCATCTTATAGTTATTATCTGGTTAATCAAATTTCATTGCCAAAACCTTTGGTTCTGTTTTGCGATTGCTACCTCTGAACTTTAATTTAAATAATTCTACAAACTTAATACAATAAATAAAATTTTAAATCTCATTGTAGTTATGTATTTGATGTACTGAATTAAATTATGGAAACAGCCAATGTCTTATTTTACTACTGACTCTGATCCACGATGGTTTTTTAATCTAATTAATCCACAGGGAAATCTTTGGTTTTGTGCACTCTTTCCCAGAACATATATATATATATGTATATATATATATAAAATGTCAATACTTACAGAATGTATANCATTTGCATGCTATGCTGATTTTTTTAAGTCACAGAAAACAGTGACTATTAGATATCAGGTGGATGAAGTAGAAAAGCAAATGTGAGATTTCAGATGATAAATCTGTCTTCTGTGAACTAAGCAGTAAAAGTTTCTTCGGCAGTAAGTATTTGTTCAGGGCTTGAGGTGCAGCCAAGTAGTAGAGCACATGGGACTGGGTTTAAACCCACCCCTTACTACCAAATAAAATATTGGTTCTGCCTAATTATCACTTATTGAAAAGAAAGGACTGATAAGTCAAAGAATTTATTCAAACAGCTGTATAATGCCACCTCTTGCCAGTACCTTTCTCATTTGATAGACATACAGGACTTACAGAGGCTTCCATCCTCCCATCAGGCTTCTTTGCTCAACTGAATCGTTTCACTCCAGAAGATGCATTAACCCTCTACTCTGTCCTCTCAATCTATCAATCTAGATCCTCTTTCTTCTTCTCTCACCTACCTCTAAGAAATCTACCTATTTTACTTCCAAAACATCTTTTAAATCCAGTCTTTTTCTATTCCTCTGACACTCTTTTCAAATTCATTTCTTTGACACCACTGTAACAAGCTTGAAATGATCACATCCTGACCTGCGGGTAACCTGTCACTTTTCACTAGCAGTATGATAAAGCACTGAGGACTTTACCAAGTCCACAGTCACCTGGCTGCTTGCTGGTTTCCAAACCTTCCTCCCTCATCCCTTTCAGGTTTTCAGGACAAACTCAAAACCTTCTCTAACCCCCTAAAGGTCTCTTTCATATTCTCTCCATAATTCCTACCCACAATCTGTTCTGTGTTTTATCTTTCTTTGAACTCATCCCCATCTTCTTTGCCTGGATAATATTTGCAGAATGATTTCCTCTGGGAGTGAAGGCAAGAACACTTCTCTAGCAAACCAGCCTGGACAGGCACAAGTCTAGATTAGGGGTCTCTGCTGAGAGCTTCTACAAGCCCTTTAAACCTTCAGTTTTAAGATATTTAATTTAAGATATTGTTCATAGGGCAACACCTCTACCACCTTAATGCCTAGCAAAGAATACAGTCATGGTGAATAAATGAATGGCAATGCCCTTCAATAACTGGTCTGAATCATGACCCACAAGGAAATATTACTTAAACATGGCTCTTTGTGGCAGATTATCTGGTGATATCAAGAGAATGTCTTCCTGTCTGGGAATCACAACAATGCTAAAGACTCAAAAATCTTCAAACCATTTCCTCAACCTAGATCAAAGGTTCATCAAGTAGGCTATCTTCTAAAGGGCCAGGCATAAGCATCACAGGGAAAATTTGAAGAAAAGCTTGCTCTACAGGAAATGTGTCAACAGTTGTTTCCCCGATCAATTTTATCAGAGTAATTGTCACCATGTCAGAATGCTGAACACAATCAATATAAATATGCATGGATCTCTAGAGCTGACCACAATGGAGCCAATTTCAACAAGAGATAGTTATTAGAACCACGTAACCCAGGAGTCCTGAAATGGTCTGACTACTACAATACAAGTTAGTTTACAATTTCAAATATCCATTAATGTCAATAGACAGCCATTAATAGGCTATACAGAAATTCTGACAAGCCTCATCACATGGACACAGTTGCAAAAACCACATTTTTAAAAGCTCTGTAGAAATGTAAGTCGCCTAATAGTAGCATGAACTTTTACAGGATTTTTGCTAAAAACCCAAATTCTCTGACAATCAAGTCTATGAAAAGTCCACTTTGTAATGTTAATTTTACTCAGAAAAACAAACAAGCAAAATAACCAACATGTTGCATCCATTCCATTTGTAAGTATGAAGGGAAGCCACTAAAACAATGTTTCCCTTTATGATAATGTACAACATATTTATGAAATCACTGTCAGTGTCTCCAAACAGACCTCTTTCATAGTTTATCCCTCTTAAACTCATTGCTTTGCAGGGATTCTCTGAGGAAAATTGCTTTGCAGTTTTCTCTGAGGAAACGCTCTACACAACGCACATGGGAACAGAGGATCAAAATGGCCAAAACTGCTGCTGACTCATGGGTGTCTTAAAGTTTCAACAAATGATGCCTAACTGCATGCTAAATGGTTACCACCCGTCCCTTACGGTTTACCAATCCTATACTTACCTATAGTGCTACCACCCTGAAATTACAGGTTCCTGGGCAAGGACATTAACAGTAATAATATACTTCGTAGTAATATTTATTCGTGGATCTCTTAAACAAGTTTCAACATTTATGAATTAAATATATCACAGTAAGCCCAACTTCCACAGAGAAAACCCAAAGCCTTGATTTCTCTTCTGTATCAGCATTAAGTGCACAGTGAGGGGTATTTCTTTGCTACATCAGATAACATGTCTGCTCTTGGTAGCAAGGTATTGAATATTAAAAGTGTATTGTGTAATATGTGCTGTAAAACCATGGAAGAAATTTAATAATTGTGATATCAACAAATTGAACTGTATCATATATGTTATACATACACATTGTAAATGACAATTTTCACCACATCTTCTACAGGAGGTGTTCTTAGATTGTGCATCAAACCAACACAAACTGGCATGAAACTAACATATATCCCAAGCTGAAAACTCTGAGCTGTGTAATATCAAAAACATGATCAGCAAAAGGAAAACAAATAGAAGAGAGTCCCAAGGGGCTGTAGAGAGCCAACATTGGGCAGTGTTTGTACACTGTCCAAACCGAGGGTCCCCATCCTCGATGCAGCTTCATCTAATACCTCCTGGAGAAACAGGCAAACGATAGCATAGAAACCTGGAGCTATAGGCACTGAATGGCACCTTCAACTAACTAAAGGACACGTGGAATTCAGCTATCCCAGGCTTCCTAAATAACATGATTGCACCCTCATACATCAAAATTGGCCTTTGGATTTGCTAGCCTAAGTCTTGCCCAATAGACAAACATAAGATAGTGCATGGATCAGAAACATAATGCACATGTTGCTACCCAGTTTTCCATAAGTGTTCCTAGCTCAGTCAGTAAAGTGCTTCACAAGCATGAAGACCTGAGTTCAAATCCAAGCACGCAAGTAAAAAGGTAAGTGAGGTAACTCATAGTTATAATCCTAGTGTTGAGAAGGCAGAGGCAGGAAGACTCCCTGGGCTCCCTGGAAAGTGTGTCTAACATAATTGGTGAAATTCGGGCCAATGAAAGACCTGTCTCAAAGGAGATGATGGGCTTTCTGAGGGTGATACCTTATACTGCCCTTTGGCCTGCAGATACAAACAAACACACACACACACACACACACACACACACAAAAGTACCCATCAGGTATGATCTTTTTATTACAGTTATATGAAACCGTAAACTTCAAATATTTCTCTATTATCAAAGGTTTTTAGAAATTAGTCCCACTAATATATGATTCATAAATTCTATGCAAGTATATCACCACTTGTTCTAAAACAACTTATTTGATAAATGTTATCATACATCTTCAAGCTACTGTACATGTTTTCCACAAAACACTCGAATTATTCATGGTAAAATTGTCTTCTGTGTTAGAACAGTTCCAATGCCTTCCAAATTTTCACTCTCTGTAAATTCATAACCCCAACCATAATAGTGGACACATGAAATTCAGCCTTTTTAGTCTTTTATGACCCTGGAACTGATGAAACGGTGATCAGAAAGTATGTCTCAAGGGCATTTAAGGAGATCTGAGCACACAACGTTCCTCTACATAGCTAGGAAATCCATATTAGTTGAGACTATCCCATACATTAACTTCTCAAACATACACATCACATATATAGGTTGATAGCCACAAAATTATACCCAAAAGAACTAAACTCATTGTCTTACAGAAATGAGGAACATGGTACTGGAAAGAACATAAAAATGTAGAAAATAATCATAGTAGTTAGCATTTCCTCAGTAAGCCCAGGACACATTTCTTAACAGATTAACTCACTATGTCGTATGCACATTGACAGCCTCCAAGTTAATACCAAGTCACACAGAACTGTGAAAGGACTTGCCTAGTAAGCAAGACTGAGTCCAAGTGGTGGGAACCCAGAGCCCAGTGCCCTTGATACTAGGCGACACTGCCTAGTCCAGTACGGGGGAGAAAAGGTTTTCACCTTTAAAAAGTATAGTCCAGAAGGAAGTTTCTATTACTGACTGGTACTTTAGCTGAATGTCAGTTCCTATAAATAGTAGGAACTTAACTCTTAAAAACACACCTATTCTTAAAGCAACTGATTATGAAATCATTTGAAGAACAGAAATGAGTATGCTCTTAGCAATTTTCACAGCCATTATAATACTTTTCCTTTCCAAATCCACCTAAGAGCATTTGTAAAGTGCTAAAATAAATTAGCTGAATTGTAAAAGAGGAGATTTTTGAAACGCTGGTAAATGAACAATCTAAGTTTCTTCATACTAAGTGGGGAAAATACGTAAGAGACATTCATTCTCCTGAAAACTTACTTTTCAGAAGCACTGACATTTAGGTTCTGCAAAGGGCTCTCATAAAAGCGTACAATTTATGACAATTAACACTGTGACTCTGTGAGTAGTAGGAAAATCGATCAAGGCCGATAAGCTACATTTATGGGTGAAATAACAAAAGGCCTTGTGAATACAAAAGGTGATTCCAAAGGGCACAGACCTTCTCTCCCATCCACCCGGAGGAGCTCTCCTGCAGAGGCACCTGAGCTCTAGACCTGCAGCCAAGGTAACTTCAGGAAGACTCAAAGCTGAGCCTTGCCTCCTACCCACACAACAGGGCACATTTAGAAAATATGTGACACTTCTGATACTTTAGTTTGCTGATTCACTGAGGAGCTGGGAGTCAAGTGAGGTCCCATGAGAGAGAGGAGAGAGAGAGAGGGAGAGAGGGAGAGAGAGAGAGAGAGAGAGAGAGAGAGAGAGAGAGAGAGAGAGAGAGAGAGAGAGAGAGAGAGAGAGAGAGACAGAGAGTCAGAGAGAGACAGAGTCAGAGAGAGAGAGACAGAGAGAGTCAGAGAGAGACAGAGAGAGACAGAGAGGCAGAGAGAGAGAGACAGAGAGACACAGAGAGAGAGAGAGGCAGAGAGTCAGAGAGAGAGAGAGCAGATCCTTTTCATTCATTCACACTAGAGGAACACAGTAGATGAAGCATCACAAAACACGGCAAATTCAAAGTACTTAATTATTCTTGCCTAGGTCTTCCGACTTAAAATCTAATTTTAAAATCCTATTAAATCGAGTTATCTGGCTCATGCTGAGCAAAGTAGAAGACGAGAACAATGTCCTAAGTGTCAATTGGGTATAGCTTCAGTAGGTAGAATCCCAGCTTCATATCCCCATGGTAATTGCATTTATAAGTGTATTGCTTTTAACATTTCTGCTTCTTAAAGATAAATATTTTAACTTATTTGCTCACATTTTTGAAAAGAATAATGCAACTGGGGTGTGCATGCTAGGCTTACTCAATATTACAACAGCAAAAAGTACAATATACTTTCTCGACTTCTACAAATTCAATCAACAAATGTTTTCTGAGCACCTACTAATACAGGCATAACACCTACAGACAAGCTTCCTGGGGAGAAAACAATGAACCAATCTTAAGAAGTTTCCATTAAGCAAATTTCTTATTTACAGCTTTTCCAGGAAAAAAAAAACTTAAGAAATCTATTGCTCTGCAACATATTTAGGTGTTGCAAGTCTGATTCTCAGTTATAAGCAGATCTTATTTCCTATCTAATCAGCTTCATTTTATTCTACAAAATCAATATTTTCTTTAAAACAATGAATGGCAACACACCCTTAAAAACAAAACGAAAATAACAAAAATCTCTTCCTGTTTCCCCAAAATCTGCCCATATTTATTCCCTTCTCTGGCATGAGCACAACTGCAAAGATCTGTTGGGCAGCCCCTCACCTGAAAAAGAGTTTGGAGATAAAGCTGGCTTTCTCTAAAGGCGACTTCTGCATGATGTCTCCGTGGTGCACTGAGGTCTGTGTCCCGCCAGGTTCAGGTTGGACTCGACCTCTGAATATCCAGGACCCGGCCAATGCTTTTGGCTCTTCCCCTTTTCTGGGACCTGCGGTGATGTCATTTGCTTCCAATTTCTCCCTACCAACTGGGTCCCACACACCGCCCCTTCTCTCTGCTTTCTTCCCCCGCCTCTACAACCCAGGTTAAAAGCCAACGCTGCCTAGCCCAGCCCCACAGCCACTGCTCTCCACGCCCCGCGCCCGCCCCATGCGCTCCTTCCTCCTGCGAGCCTTGCGCGCGCCCGCCCGCCCGCGCCTCATTTTCCCGGCTCTCACTCCCAGCGCCTTCCTGCGCTCCCTGTATCTCTACCTTCTGGAGTTAGCAGCTCAGAATTCAGGTTCGGAAAAACCATGGCAAATCTGCGGAGCTTACAAGTCCTCCTAGGTAGGACCAAGGACCATTCACTGACCTCCTTAGCTACTAGGAGCCTTTCTTCTCTGTCTTTTTTTTCTCTCCCTCCCACTTCTCCGTCTTCTCTTTCTCCCTCTCCTCCTTCTCTTAGTCCTTGTCTGCCTTCAATTCTTTCTCTTTCTTGTTCTCGTTTTTCACCTCCTTCTTCTTCTCCCCCTCCTTCTCTGCTTTCATCTCTTTCTCCTTCATCTCTTTCTCCTCCTCCCGAGCCTTCATCTCTTTCTCCTCCTACCCTGCCTTCATCTCTTTCTCCTCCTTTATCTCTTTGTCCTTCATCTCTTTCTTCTCCTCCCCTGCCTTCATCTCTTTCTCCTCCTACCCTGCCTTCATCTCTTTCTTCTCCTCCCCAGCCTTCATCTCTTTCTCCTCCTTTATCTCTTTGTCCTTCATCTCTTTCTCCTCCTCGGCCTTCATCGATTTCTCCTTCATCTCTTTCTCCACTTTTTCCTCCTTTTTTACTTTCTCTCCCTCCTCCTGTCTCCTTAGCTTCTGGCTGAGTTACAGTTAACTTTTCAAGATCCATTTTGAGAAGATGAAAGTGTGGCTTCTCTGTATCAAAGAACAGACTCAAAAAGCTGCAGAGTTCCACGGAAGTCCTTCAAGAGCTGGACAAGACCTAAGCTCTTGTTGACTGAGGCTCTAGGGTAGCCGTAGTGGCTCAAACACGTATGTCACAATTCCCTGATATGTCATAATTACAGCAAAAGCCCTAACAAAGAAAGGGAACTGCTGCTTTCCCCTATGAGGTACGCGTGTGTCATACATATATATCACAAGGCCCAGATGTGCCATAATTACAGCCAAAGTCCTCGAGGACAAAGGGAGCTACTGCTTTACCCATTTCCCATTCAGCATGTGTTCAGTGTATGGTGTGGCCTTTGTGTTTCAGAAGGCTTTTATGTGTGTGCTAGACAGCGACAACTGGGCTGTCTAAACTAAATGACCCTCCTTTAGATTTCTTAGTCCTGCTAAGCAAAATATCTTGAGTAAAACACTGATAGGAACCGGGAGTCACTGAAGCAAAGGTATCCTGCTCTCTGAGAGAATGCCTGTGCCTTTAGTTCCTGAGGACTTTGAGAGTTGTCCAAGCTATGTGCCTTCCTCCCAAGCTTTAGGTGTGAGAATTTTATGTCCAACACAAAAACCTGCTGACACAAATTCCCGAACCCTTTTATGCCAAAAGAAGTAAAATAGAGTTTGGATTATTTTCTTTTATTGAAAATAGAATTTTTATTTAAGCAGTGGTGGCACCGATCTCTGAGTTTTGGGCCAGCCTGGTCTACAGAGCAAGTTTTAGGAGAACCAGGGCTACACACAGAAACTCTGTCTTCAAAATAACTAAAACCAACCAAACAAAAACAAAACAAAAGAAAGAAAATGGACTTCTCCCCCTCACACACTATATCCTGAACACTGTTTCCCCTCCCTCTACTCCTCCTACTTCCTCCCCACCTACCCTTCTATTTGTATCCATTCTCTTTCTGACTCATTAGAAAACAGAGAGGCTTCTAAGGGATAATAATAAAAAGATAAAACAAAAACTAACACACTGGAATTGGACAAAACAAACAGAAAAGAGCCAAGAAGGAAGACACAAGAAACAGAGACCCATTTGTTTGCACATTCAGGAATTCCATACAAGCACTAACCTAAAAACCATAATCTACATGCAGAGGGCCTGATGCAGATCATGCAGAACCCGTGTAGCTGCCTCAGGCTCTATGAGTTCACATGAGCTTTGCTCATGTTGATTTAGAGGAACTTGTTTCAAGTATCCCCTCTGGCTCTTAGACTATTTCTGCCGCCTCTTCTTCAGGATTCCCTGAGCCCTAAAGTGAAAGGTTTGATGGAGACATCACATTTAGGGCTGAGTGTTCCAAAGGAAGAGTTTGAGATTAAAAAAAAAAAAAAACAAAAATTAAAATGTTCTGGCTTGATTCTTGTCTCACCATCTAAACACAGGGTGTTTACTTGTGAGTTATCTGAATTTGTATTTGTGGCCATCCAGCTACAACACAAATAAAATATGTATTTCATAACACTGCTAAGACAAGAAAATGCATTTAATTAATGAATCATGGCCAAGAAGCTTTACAGCTCTTCTTTCCATATCTACATTACCCTTTTTCTTTATCTTAAAATACTTGTAAAGACATTTAACTTTTAGTATCCTATATGTTTTTAAAAAATAGTAGAAATTATAAATCAAAGTTCTTACAGACAGACACTAGGGGAAACCTTCAGTATTTTCTAACTCAGTATTTTCAAGTACTGTATTTGTGTTTTTCTCGCTCCGTTATGACAAAAGTTGAAACTCAGTACTCACTATCAACTTCTCCCAGAGTCTTTGCCCCACCCTTATTCTGTTGTTTATAAGTACTCGTGTGACACATCAAATGTGATGCTCAGATTCTGAAACTAATTTGTTATCAGTTCCTCTTTGCTCTCGCCATCATGTGACTCTAGATGAAGGATTAGATTCCAAAGATCATCAAAGCTGACCAAGCTATATGACTTCAGGAGATCTTAAGCTTCTTCCTCTTCAGAGGACAATGAAAAGGATGAGTTCTTTCATTTTCCATAGATCATTCATTCAACAGACATGGGCATACATGCTATTATGCCAGTTGATGAAGCAAGTGTCCAAGTGAGTAAATGTCTGTTAATACTGGACTCAAAGTCAGATGTGACCCCCAAACACTTAGTCCCATCAGTGTGAAGCATTACTTCTAATCAAATCTCCCATCCAGCATTCACATTATGTCACCACAGCCTTCTGTCTCCTCAGATTAGTTTCATGAAGCTAAAACTTCTACACTTGCTCAACAATAAGACAAGAAAGCAGAAACCTAAAACCAAGATGTCACTGGAGTTATATATCTTTGATAAATCTTATGTAAACATTATAATCCATTCTAAGAGTATATATTACATGAGCACAGATGAGAACACCTTAGATTTTTATCATAAAACATCAAATCCCAAATTTGTTTGGGCAGAAGATTTTAAAAAGTAGACATGTCCAAGTGAAGTAATTGAGATATGATATACAGAATTTATGTCTAGGTACATAACCTGACACAAATGTGAAAATATATCAAAATGTTCAGATATAATGTTGTGAATGAAACTCTCAAGGGGAATAAGAATCTCAAGGAGAATAAACAGATCAGGATGAACATGAGAGGTGATAGTAAAATATAGTAGCTTTCTCTTCAAGATGATCAAATACCGGCTCATATCATCCTACAACATTATTGCAATAGCTTATAATCATTAGACTATTACTATATATCCCGAGTACAATTACAGACATATAGCGTAATTCACCTCATTTAACCAAAAACATGTTCATAAACAGGTAACAAATATTATGTTCCTCATAGGAAGGATCTGAGGAACAAAGATGTATTAATTTCCAAATTAAGTTGCATGGATGGTAATAAGAGAAGTGGCTGCAACTCAGTGGCAAAGCATCACTTAGTATGGACCATAGTTCTGGATCCCATTCACAGAGTGATCAGTCAGTAACAATGAAAGAGGAAAATGGGATTTGAGGGTAAGCAGCACTTCCTGAGCCAAGGGACTTAAAAATTACACACTGGTCTGCAGGACTGACTGACATTTTAGGAGAGCTGGTCTTTAGTACAGATGAGTAATGGGCATTCTGGTGTATACTTCTAAAGGTACACTAAGAAGAGAGCACCACAAGAGGAAAAGAGAAAGGGACAGAGTGGGAAAGTGGATGGAAGGAAGGAAGCAAGCAAGCAAGAAAAAAGTAATCCATGCAAACTGTCTCAGTGGATGACCCCCTCATCTTCTTGATTTCCTTGCTCATACTCTCACTCCTTCCACTCTTCAACTGGATCTTGGGAGCTCAGTCCAGTGCTCCGATGTGGGTCATGGCCTCTGTTCCCATCTGTTGTTGGACAACGGTTCTGTGGTGATATTTAAGATAATCATCAGTCTGACTACAGGGTAAGGTCAGTTCAGACACCCACTCCTCTATTGCTTAGGGTCTTAGCTGGGATCATCCCTGTGGGTTCTGGGGCATTTTTTCTAGAGCCAGATTTCTTGCTAACTCCATAATGGCTCCCTCAATCAAGATATCTCTTTCCTTGCTCTCATATCTGTCCAACAGTTTGCTTGAGCTAATGGGAGCTCACCAACTCCAACCGAACTGGGAGTGAACGAGCATAGGAACAACCACGACCCTCTGAAGGGGTTTGACAGCTGGGACTGAGGGGCCACTGATAGTGACACTGGGATGTGTCTCTGCTGCATATACCAGCTTCATGGGATCCTATTCTCTTTGGATGTAAACCTTGCTCAACCTAGATGTAGTAGGGAGGGCCTTGGACTTTCCACAGGGTGGGGTGCATGGCACTCACTTAGGGTTGGAGGGGTGTGGGGAAGGGTCTGTGGAGGGAGAGGGAGGGGAGTGGGACAAGGGGAGGGAGTGGGAATTTGGATTGGTACTTTTTCAAGGAATAATAAAAAGGAAGGAAGGAAGGAAGGAAGGAAGGAAGGAAGGAAGGAAGGAAGGAAAAGGTAATCCATATTTGGCACTGAGAAATACAATCTTCCTTTCATAGACTTCTCCATCTTCTAGAGAATAGCTGAACTTTTCTCTATTAGTGATTATAAGAATGCATTCAAAGCCAGGCAGTGGTGGCACACATCTTTAATCCTAGCACTCAGGAGGCAGAGAAGGGCGGATCTCTGTGAATTCGAGGCCAGCCTGATCTACAAGAGCTAGTTCCAGGACAGGCTCTAAAACTACAGCAAAATCCTGTCTCAAAAAAAAAAAAAAAAAAAAAAAAAAAAAAAAAAAAAAAAAAAAAAAAAAAAAAAAAAAAAACAAAAAAAAAACCAAGAATGCCCTCAAACTACACCTCATTTTGATCCATCATGTTCAACAAATCTTTCCTGAGGAAGCTTTGTCATGGATACACTAAAACCTAGACAAGTAGAACCTAGACAATCATGGATACACTAAAACCTAGACAAGTAGAAGAATGAAAGTGTCCTTTCATAGAAAGAAAAGCTCTCAAAAGAGAGAAGGCAGAACTCACCAGCTTCCCATGTACAGGGTGGCGATGTGGGAGTGATTTCTTTCTGATCTGTTGTTTTCATTGGTTAATTAATAAAGAAACTGCCTTGGCCCACTTGATAGGCCAACCCTTAGGTGGGTGGAGTAAACAGAACAGAATGTTGGGAGAAAAAAAGCTGAGTCAGTGAGTTGCCATGATTCTCCCACTCCAGGCAGATGCAGGTTAAGATCTTTCCTGGTAAGCCAGCTCGTGGGCTACACAGATGATTAGAAATGGGTTAGATCAATATGTAAGAACTAGCCAATAAGAGGCTGGAACTAATGGGCCAAGCAGTGTTTAAAAGAATACAGTTTCTGTGTAATTATTTCGGGACATAAGCTAGCCATGTGGGCGGCCGGGTGCTGGGGACGCAGCCCCGCCGCTCCCTCAACAGGGTGGCTGTGTTTAAAACTTATCAAAGGCAGCAGATAGGGCAGTCACAGCTCCTCCACAGCTTGCCACAAATACATATCACAGTCTTGCAATGCTGTTGAGGACTATAAGGGGTTACCCAATTGGTCATCTTTCCCTCTTAGGATGCCATTTCATCAGGTCAGGAACTAGAATATTGCTGGATTGTTCATATAGAATGAGTTAAAGTGAACCAGTAAGAAGAAGAGTTCTATGTGGATATCAAGTTTGTGTATAGAATATTATTCGAATCCTTAAAGACTTGATGTATCAAAGGCCAATACAATATATGCCTCTCTGTCTAATATCTAGAAGATAATATATGATTAATTGGAAAGAACCCCCACAACTCATTTATGAAAGAATTTGGACTTAGAGATTTACAAAGTTAACATGTACTGTCATCATGTTCAGCAACTCTAACTAAATTTTTAAAAATTCCCTTTCTGTTCATTTTCTGTACAAATGTATGGCTTTTTATAGAAACTCACTTTATGCTCATTTTTGTGTTAATTTATGGCTTAAAGAGGGATATGAAAGACAGAAAGTAAAGACAGTTACCCATTAAATAATTTTTTGCCTAGAAGGCTAAAATTTAAAATTCACAGGCTTAAAGATCTTTCTTGTAGTTTAGTTATGTTCACAAACAGTCTAAAGGACCTTGTTGTTTCAGGGCTCTATGATGGCTATTTATTGATCTTCTGGTTCACTGTGATTGGTGCAGCCACGGTGATTAATCCAAATGGTCAAAGGACAAGCCACTCCTGTTCAGTGACTAGGGCCTCTTTGCATTGTGGGAGCTGACAACAACTGGGATTTCCCTTTTGCTTGTACAGCTCTCAGGCAGCAACCCTAACAGAAGGATGGCAGGCATTTGGGATTCTCATTCATATGCACAAAACTTGTATTTAAAAACATATGAATGCTTACATTTTTCTGGAAGCATAATCATGGTAATGAAATAAAATCAAATTGATGAATTTATGTCATTTTTAATTTAAACAAATCTGGTCACTGCAAAGTTTTACCTTTAAATACAGATTCCATTACTAGTGAATTAAAACTAAATTTAGTTTGGTACCATCTTTGCAAGTAAGAACTTGTAGGTTGTATACATCTTTTGCTATAGAGATTTCATTATATGTCTCAGGAAAGAGTGTAGAACTAGTATGTTCCAGTAACAAAAATATATCAGTTTTAAAATAAAAAAAAAAAACTAAGATACAAAAGGTGAGCACTATATAAATTCAAGAGAGAGTACCTGAATTTGAATAAACTCAATGGTCTGCACCCTGAGGTGAATGCATAGGCACTGTTCTGCACAGAGCAAGACAGGAGGAACAGTCTTGATTAACTGGGAGCACCTGCCTTTTATCATTTGTGCTCTTGCTTCTCTGTGTGGGTGAAAACAAGCACTTATCCACAGGAAATGTTTCTTTTTCTTTGGATTTCATTGAGCAGACCCAGTTCCTGGACAGAAACAGGGATGGAAACCAGTATGGACATAGGAAGGAAGCAGTAACACAACAAGGTCATTCCTGTGACTTGATGGAGATTGCCTCTTCTACTTCTCCTGACGTTCACTGGACATGGTATTCACCTGAGTTTTCAGATGACTTCTCAAGTGCTGAGAAAGAGATATCAGACCTCCCAAAGAAGTCATTTCACCACTAGTGAGAACGTTTCAAACTAGTGTCTTCCACGTGGTAAAGAATGAGCCACTTTTGACTTTGTAGGTAGAGGTGGAAGCTTGAATTTACCCACACATCATGAGGTCCTCGGAAGGCTCTGGAAAGTTCATTAGGAGTCCATGTATAAGGGATTACAGGCTGAGACTAAGAACTGGGATCAGAGAACCTGCTGAAAACAATGTGGGTGTCTTTTCCAGTAAAGTGATAGTGGAGCAGAAACTGAGAGGGTCACTTTTCTCTTATTCATTGACAATTTCATGCATTCATATGATGCATTTTTGCTATTTTTACCCCTCCCTCATTATCCGCTCATCTCCATCTCTCTCCCAATGAAGCTCTTCTCAGCAAGTCCAAGAACTATTTTCATCAGACACATTGCAGCAACAGAAGCCCCTACAGCAGAAATAGCTTGGACGGGTCAGGCTCCAATCATCATCTCTGATGTTTGGAATGAGAACATCCCCATTGTGGGCAGTTAGAGTAGAGGACACTCTTTAAAACGTATATCTGTACCTCTCAATAACTTCAATGTTCAAAATTTAGCTAGTCCTTAAACCTCTCAATAATTTTAATATTCACAATTTAGCAAGTCCTATGACCTTATTTGTTCTCCAAGAAGTAAATTAAAGGTGTTATATACACTGCATACTAGTGCATAAACAGAGGGAAAATGCATAAATGGGCATACACTTCTGACTATAACACAAATGTCTAATTTTTCCCCAAAACTAAAAAAAGAAATGAATCCCCTGGTCAAGGAATCTTTCTAATTCCCCCAGTGTTTTGGGAAAGCCTGTCAGTTCTTTGTCAGGCTGGGGATACAGTAAAGAAGGCAGCCTGCTGCAACATCTAACATCTTAGAACTAAGTCCCGCTGAATTCTGGACAAGGTGAGAAGATTAGCTTCCTGAGCCAAAGTAATGGTCAGCATCAAGGTCATCCTCAGTAACCATGTGTTCTTCCTGGACCTGTAAAATCTATGGGCCCCCAAGTCTTCCCTAGCTTCTCCCCACCTCCACATCCCAGGAATGCATCCTTACCCCGTTTGTGTCTTAGTGTTGAAAATAAAATTTTTCTCTGGAGCCGTTAGATACAGTCACAAAAATGCCCTGTTGGGAGTAGGAAAATATCTCCCTCCCAGATAACTTTTTATATAACTACATTCTTTCATCACTAGCACTAATTCATTCTGAGATATTCTTTAAAAACAAAATATGTGTGCAATCTCTATTGCATTTCATTTTTACTTACTAATAATATTAACTTTAAATATAAAACAGAAACAACTTTTAAAGTTGTATTTGGCTTTTTATCTAAAAAAAAAAAAAAAAATCCAGAAGC
Organism: Alexandromys fortis; assembly: GCF_014885135.2. NCBI lineage: Eukaryota > Metazoa > Chordata > Mammalia > Rodentia > Cricetidae > Alexandromys > Alexandromys fortis. Next base: position 7,815,808 of record NW_026067933.1, read on the forward strand.
TTCGAGAAATGGAAATATCACAGTCCTCTGTTTCTCTAAAAAGATCCTGGACACTCTTTTCTCATCTCAGGGGCTGGTTGAGGAATGTAAAGGGATATAGCAGGTTCTGGAACGTAAGTCGATGCACGGCATTTCCTTCCCTCAAAGCAGAGCAGGAATTCCACCCCACCACTCCTCATGGCAGATGAACTGCATGCCCTCAGCTCTAACGGGGAACAGAAACCTTGAACCTTTCTGCACCTGCCTCCTGCTCAGCACTGTGGGAACCCAGATACTGACAGCTCCCTGGAAGAGTGCCAAAGCCATGGTGGAACATCCAGTCCCGTGCTGCAGGTTCATCGCCAGCCACAGAGATAGCTGCAGCTGCAACTGAGCTGCTAGGTTTTCAAGACCTGATCTGGCCATGATTCTTACTGTCATTTAGAATTCTTCTTGTTGATTATTTATCAAATAATAAAATAAATTTCTTTTGGAATTTATTGGTGTAACCAAATATGGAATGGGGAAAAGGAGCATATCTGATTATTATATTCTTGTCAAACTTGCTTTAAAGAGAGTGACAATAAAAAATGAGAAATCAATAGCAACTGCAAAAAAGTAGAACTTTACTCATTCACCTAAGTGTTCTCATACAAACCCAAACACATTCAGGGCTATAATAACCATAACAATTATGATAACAATATTTTTATAAAATCTGTTTTTACAGGTACTCAATAACTTTAGAACACTCTTTTCTTCAGTTATGTAAGTAGCAAGCATTAGATCATCTCACTTCTAAAACATATTGTCTCTGTCTTATGGTCTTATCTGGGCAACATAATGAAATCTTGTCTCAAAAATACATGCAAGAGTCTGTAGAGATGGCTTAGCGGTTAAGAGCACTTGGTGCTCTTCTTGAGGACCTGGATTTGATATCCAATGCACACATGGTAGCTCACACCCCTGTGGAACTTTAGTTTCAGGCATCCAATGATATCTTCTGGCCTATACAGGTTCCAATTATACATGAAGGCCAAAATTCATATATCTAAAATTATATATCTATATATGCTTAATATATTTAATATATATAATTTTGACATGTTAATGTTGGCAATTCTTTCATGGAATATGAGATGATGTTTCCCTAACTGTAAAGTCAGAAAATTAAGAACTTCTCTTACCAAAGATTGTAGTGAGAATTAAATGTATTGACCTAAAAATTAAAATTTTAGCATAATTACTGACATAGGTAGGTAGTCAATAGTGTATATTTGTATTCCAACTTTTTTTTCCGACATAGGGTTTCTCTGTGTAACAGCCCTAGGTGTCCTAGAACTAGCTCTATAGACCAGGTTCTGATTGAACAACACCTTGTTTACTTCTAACATTCAACAAATGTGAATGAAACTGTTAAATACGTTGTAATTCAGACTTTTTGTAGACATAAAGTCTTCAGATCAGCTGGGTAAATACGTAGGAGCATGACTGTTGGATTATATAGTAAGACTCTTTTTAGCAATAGCCATGCCATCGTATATTCTAACTCGAACTCACAGAGATGCACCTGCCTCTGCCGCCCGAGTGCTGTGATTAAAGGTGTGCGCTGCTGCATCCCAGATGGTATTCCAACATTTACATCCTCAATTAATGATTCATAGCTGCTGACCTGAGTCTCCTATGTTTATTTTTACATAAAAAATAAAAATGGATCTTGTAGACTTCCTTAAGATTTTTAAAAAATATACTTTCTCAACAATTTTTATTGACCTTCTTAAAAAATAATGGAAAATAAAACTCAACAAGAAGAAAACAGTCCAATTAAAAAGCAAATCAAACACCTGGGCACCACATCAGTGACGATACACATAAAACAGACTAGCAGATGAAAAGATACACAACATTATTTACTGCCATGGAATTGCAAATCAAAACATCAGTGGCATATTATTAGGTTGAGAATTTTAAAATATGATAACAAACATTAGAAAGATTAGAATATACAATTGCATGGCTAATGCTAAATAGAGTCTTACTATATAATCCAACAGTCATGCTCCTAAGCATTTACCCAGCTGATCTGAAAACTTTATGTCTACAAAAATCTGATTCCAATGTATTTAGTAGCTTCATTCATAATTGCTGGAAACTAGAAGTAAACAAAGTGTTGTTCAATCACAAAGTACACATAGAAACTGCTATGTCTATATAACATAATAAAAGTGGAATGAACTATAAAGGCAGAAAAATATGTGGATTAAACTTCAACACAGGTTGATAATAACAGTATTAAAGCCAGTAGTAAGAAATGTCTATATAACTATGATTTCTATTATATGCCTTTTAGGAAATTCATGGCTATGTAGCAATGCTAAGATAAAAAAAACAATGGTTTTTCAGGGGCTTGGAGTTGAGAGGGAATATACAGAATAGCTGAAGCAAAAGTAGATATTTTTGGAGCAGTGGAACTATTCTGTATAGCTGTAATAATGCCTATATGACATTATGCATTTGTTTCAGTCCTTTGAATTATACAGAGAAAAAAAACCATCTTAATGTGAATAAAAAGAATCATTTAGAAGAAGAGAGACCCCAGAACGCAAAGCAGAACACAACAAAGGATATTGTTAAAAGCAGGAAATAACTTCACTTGAGAGAAAGATTTAGGGAGAAAGTGTCTAAAAATGAATAAATCTTGTAAAGTTAGAGGTACAAAACCCAACATAGGTACATCTGCCAATAATACATGTGATAATCATGAAGTCACTAGATGCACATTCTGAAAAAAAAGAAAACAGAAGTCGGTAGATATTGGGTATTGGAAGCCAAGTTTCTCAACGTTGGAATGGGAAGTTACAGATAAGTAGAGATTAAAATGACCTATGTGGTAATAGATTAGAATTAAGATACGTCATGAGCTTATATTTAACTAGCAAACTTAATTAACAACGGAGATCTCTCTCTCTTTCTCTCTCTCTCTCTCTCTCTCTCTCTCTCTCTCTCTCTCTCTCACACACACACACACACACACACACTTACACACACTTCCTTTTTCAGTCAGCTAAAGTGCCTAAAATCAATGACACCTCATCACCATAATGTCCAGACCACAGTTTCAAATATCATTCTCTAATAATCTCGAATAAAATGTCCCATCATCTCTTTCAGGAATAAGATAGGAAAAATGCCAACTGACCCTAGAATGTATTATATTATCTTGTCAGGGAGTAAGAAGAAAAAATACAGTACAGATTCACAGTGCCAGGAGTAGCTCAAACAGAGCTAAGGAAGCAAGTAGAACCTTCCAATCACCAAAGCCAGAATAATTTTGACAACATATCAAGTAGCAATTAATGATAATCAAAAATATACAATAAATATCCATGGGTCAATACTGACATAAATCAATGATCAAATTAACATAGGAGAAAAAACTAACTTCTAATAATTTCAAACAATTAATTAGATACTTTATTATGAAAGAGGTGGAACTCACTTTTTCATTCCTTAAGCATGAGCTACTTACAAAGGCTTCCTTCCAAAGAATACAGTATTGGTGACAAGGGGGAAGGGAATGACTTTATAGTAGAGGAATCCAACAATGCCACCTCATCCAGGTCATCCAGGGCAGCATCAATAGCAACATTCTTGATGGGATGTTTTGATGGGACACAATGAAAACGGGACTTTACTCCCCCCAAATCCATTTAGTCCCAGGCTAATCATGAGAAAGACAAATCCAAATAAGTATATATTCTACAAAATACGTGACTTCAAATTTGTCAAGAAAAATCCAAGAACTATCATATCTAAGAATATATAAGGAGACATAAGTACTAAATACAATGTAGCATCCTGAATAAGATCTTGGAGTAGAAAAGATCATTAGATACACCTGGGAAAGTTTAATTAAATACAGACTTTAGTAACACTGCGTAGATTGATACTGCTTCATTCACAGCAAATGTAGCACACTACTGAAAAAATAATAGGTAAAGCTGCATGTGGGTTCAGTACTGCCACAATTTTGGTAGGTCTCAAACTATCTTTAAACTTTTATTTAAAAAAATAAAACTATTTCGTGATTTTGACCCATCTTTCTAGGCAGCAAGCAAGTACTGACAATTTGAATTTTTAATAACATTTAATAACAATATTTCAACTCCAGTGAGGTCCATTTATTTCATTTTGGGCTTTTTCAAAATTAATCTTCTGCTTATCTATTTTCTCAATCAATTATTTTCATTGCAAAAGTGACCAAAGGATCCAGGCTTAGGCATGAACTGTGTAAGTCACACAACTGATGTCAAATTGGGTTATTCTGTGACTTTGAAAAAATCTCTCTTTCCAGTAAATAGTAAAAACATCCCCATAAAAGAACAGTCTATAGTTATTCAAAATTTGAAGTCGTTATTAAATCATGGAACTCATAAACCAGGACTGCATTTCACTACTAAGAATGAGTTGGCTGCAAGGCAGTGACACATGCCCACTCACACTGCACTGTGTGCTCTAGATTCGTATTCTAGAAACACGGAATTAAAAGAGTTTAAAGTTTCGAGTATGCTTCATTTCCAGGAAAATACTTTGCTTAAATAATCACGTTCTTGTTTTATAATTTTCTTTCCATTTCTCCATTCCTACTCTTCATTCTTCTGTTTATCATTCCATTCACTTTTAAATGTTTACACAGGATTGCTGTAAACTAACAAAGACATATCATATTCCACTCACAAAAACGTACTTTCAAAATAGTTTGCTTGTACAGCAAGAATTTTTACCACTATCGGTTAAATATGGTTTAAGGAACATACTTGGAAAACAAGAACTTATTCCTGGGGAACCATTGATATTTTAAGTCACCGAAGCAATGAACATGCAATTTTATTCCAGTCTTATTTTCTAATTTGAAACAAACTCACGGTAAACTAAAAGCAGGAAGTTGACTGTGCTAACTCTCTAATATGCTGGGGCATTTTTGTGGTTTTGGTACTGTCATTCTCTTAAGGGATAATTGTCATTATAATATTAATATTGAGGAAAATAAGAAAGGTTTAATACACCCATTTATATTCTCACATCTAATACAGACCATGCTGCATTAGGTCTAAGCATGAGCACTTTATTCACAATATGACTTAGAGTAAAATTCATGCATTTGCTGAACTACATACAATCCTCGAGAAAATTTTTACCAAGAGAATTTAACCTGCTAAAAAGAGTTTTGACTATGTATCACCTGCAAAATAATTTGAAATGAAAAATTCAACTGGCATTTTCAGTTTATATATATATATATATATATTAGATTTATTTATTTATTATGTATACAACACTCCTTCCATGTATGTTTATATACCGGAAGAGGGCACCAGATCTCATTATAGATGACTGTGAGCCACCATGTGGTTGCTGGGAATTGAACTCAGGACCCCGGGAAGAGCAGTCAGTGCTCCTAACCTCTGAGCCATCTCTCCAGCCCAGTTTATATATATTTTTGGCATCTAGAAAAGAGAACTATGTGGCTGGTTCCCATATAGTCCACATTATAAAGCAAAAGGTATGGAAGGAAGGAAATACCCTTTCGCACACTCCAAGGAAGCCTATCTGATAGGGCAGCTCTTTTCCAGAAGTTGATACCAGAGCTCAAGTCATGCTGGGAGAAAATCAAGCTTAAATCATGAGAGAGAAGGGTAATGAAAACTGTGTTGGACTTACATATGAAATTCCATGTATAACAATTAAGTATAAATATTGATACATAATGAATATTGTCCTATTTTGTTAAATTGCAAATAAATGTTGAAATTTATGCTCTTTTAAAATAAGTGACCTTTAAAATCACACAGAAGCTTTTGACATAATTCAGATTATGTTACCAGTTTCACAAATAATTAACAAGACTTTTACAGAAACAAAAGCTTATTGACCACACAGGGCATCCAGTCAAATGGAAAGTACTAGTTGGTTTGTGAGCAATCATCCAGGCATATTTCTGTGTATATAACGGCTAAAATCAAAAACACCAATGATAGCCTTTGCTGGAGAGGTTGTGGAGAAAGAGGTACACTCATCCATTGCTGGTGGGAATGCAAACTAGTGCAACCACTATGGAAAGCAGTGTGGAGGTTTCTCAGGAAATTCGGGATCAACCTACCCATGGACCCAGCAATACCACTCTTGGGAATATACCCAAGAGAGGCCTAATCATACAAAAAAAGTATATGCTCTACTATGTTCATAGCAGCATTGTTTGTAATAGCCAGAACCTGGAAACAACCTAGATGCCCTTCAATTGAAGAATGGATGAAGAAAGTATGGAATATATACATATTAGAGTACTACTCAGCAGTAAAAAACAAGGACTTCTTGAAGTTTGCAGGCAAATGGATGGAAATAGAAAACACTATCCTGAGTGAGGTAAGCCAGACCCAAAAAGAGGAACATGGGATGTACTCACTCATATTTGGTTTCTAGCCATAAAAAGGACATTGAGCCTATAATTTGGGTTCTTAGAGAAGCTAAATAAGAAGGAGAACCCAAAGAAAAACATATAGGCATCCTCCTGAATATTAACCTTCATCAGGCGATGAAAGGAGACAGAGACAGAGACCCACATTGGAGCACCGGACTGAAATCTCAAGGTCCAAATCAGGAGCAGAAGAAGAGAGAGCACGAGCAAGGAACTCAGGACCGCGAGGGGTGCACCCACACACTGAGACAATGGGGATGTTCTATCGGGAACTCACCAAGGCCAGCTGGCATGGGTCTGAAAAAGCCTGGGTTAAAACCGGTCTCGCTGAACATAGCGGACAAGGAGGACTACTGAGACCTCAAGAACAATGGCACTGGGTTTTTGATCCTACTGCACGTATTGGCTTTGTGGGAGCCTAGGCAGTTTGGATGCTCACCTTACTAGACCTGGATGGAGGTGGGTGGTCCTTGGACTTCCCACAGGGCAGAGAACCCTGATTGCTCTTTGGGCTGAAGAGGGAGGGGGACTTGAATGGGGGAGGGGGAGGGAAAGGGGAGGCGAAGGTGGGGAAGAGACAGAAATCTTTAATAATAAAAAAAAAGACCATAAAAAAATTGTCCTCAGACTTTATAGAAGCGCCCCTACCTCCATAACATTCATTACACTCAATTTCATTCCACACTGGTAACATCTGCATGTTAATATGTTGTTGGCCTATGTTTAAGTTATACTAGCAAATTTTTAAATTATGTAATTTACTTAAGAAAAACATTTTATGAGAAAGATGGTGATGGTGTGATGGTGTACACCTTTAATCCCAGCGCTTGGAAAGGTTAGGCAGGTGGATCTCTGAGTCTGAGGCCAGCCTGATCTACAGAGTGAGTTCCAGAACATCCAGGGCTACACAGAGAAACCCTATCTCCGTAAACAAAACAACAACAAAGACAAAATACATTTTATGCTATAAAATGTCTTTTAGTTTTGATAAATTTAAAGATATTTAGGAAGAAGGTGAGGTGTAGCTCTTTGATCTTAGCATTCAGGTGGCAAAGACAGCAGATCTCTGTGAGTTTGATGACAGCCTGGTCCACATAGCAAGTCACAGACCAATCAGGGCTATAAAAATAAAACCCTGTCTGAAAAAGTTTTCAAATATTTGGGTGAAAATGAGAATACTACAGAGGTATATATGTTTGAGTTATTCATATTTCAACTAATTCTAGTCAAAGAAAACTTTTAATGTTCAAATGGATTTTAAATGTTTTAATACATAATGAATTTTAATAAATATAGATAGTAAATAATAAAATTCAAATACAATTTTGTCCTTCGGTTTTTCACATGCCTAATCATCTATGTCTTAGCAGTGAAACTAGGAAAACTTATTAACAGAAATCTCTGAACTCACAGTAAATTAACTAATTTAGACTTCACCATCCTGGCTTCAGGTTCCACTCTCCCCTTATCCAGCAAGTAACTCACCCCTGCTCCTTAACAAAATCAATCTTTTAAGAATGTGGGGAAAGAAGAAAAGATTTAAATAACCATATTTTTATTGCTGAATTACAAAAAAATAAAGTCTTCATTTCCTTCATTTCTCCTTTTCAATATAAGATAATTTTATAAACATTGTTTGTTATGATGGTTTGGACTTGATTTGAGTGAATCCCTTAGGTATTCTTGCATTGAAATTCAGTCTTTATTGCAAAGGTATTAAGAAGGTGTCATATAATCTGAATATGGCTATAGGTGGGATTTTAGGGAGGTGACTGCAATTAAATAGGATCATCAAGTAGATAGAATATCAGTATTTAATATTAGTAATTTTATAAGGAGAGAGAATATGCTGAAAGGATACAGGCACATAGGTTCTATGCTTCTTGTCATGTGATATGTTACACCAACTTGGTACTTCAGACACAAGTCCTTATCCTTGAACTAGGACCATGATTGCTTTTCTTTTAAGTTTCTCAGAATGGGAGACACCTTAATACAGATAGGACCAAGGAAAGCAGCACTTGAAGCACATCGCCCTAGTAATTTGTCTGAGGGAATGAGATTATATCAGAACAATACCTAAACATGTATGCATCTATAACAATAAAACAATGATAATTGTTTTGTTCTAATTTCTAGGCGTGCCTCATTTTGGTACACTGTACATACTAATGGAGAATCACAGAGACCCATAATCTATGTTTTCTGCTTCTCAGCTAAGAGACACATTCCCCAGGCAAATTTAAGCTTCAGTTCCCAATAAATAACAAAGTATGATTAATGATTGACTACTGACAACAATTTTTACCCTTATGAAAATGGATACCAAATATTTTTAAAGATTTTGTTTTGAATTAATTATGTGTGTATGTTTATGTCTGTGGGGGAGGGGTTGTGCATTGGAGGGCGGAGCCTGGCTTATATGTCTCATGTTACACAGTCATCTGTAGGTAGTTAAAGTTGTAAAAACGAGCTTGGTTTTTCTCCTTGACATCTAGCTCCCTGCCCTGCTACTGAACAATAACGTAAAATTTAAATTCAGGCATCAAGCTAGACTTTAGTGTTAGCTTTCAATCTTTATGAATAATAGTTATTCAACTAGTTCATATTTCAACTAATTCTAGTCAAAGAAAAACTTTTAAAGTTCAAATGGATTTTAAATGTTTTAATACAATAACATTGAAAAATAAAAGTTAAAGCATAATATTTGTATTAAGCATATTTTTAATACACATTTACGTTTAAATCCCACCAAATAATAGGCATCAAATATTCATCAGGAAAAATGGTCCCTCGCAGAGTCCGGAAGGCCCTTTGGTCCAATTATCAACTCATATTACATAAAGACACAATTTTAGAAAGTCTATGATTGTTTCATGAATATCACAATTACTTTGAGACTATTATGAATATTTATGTGTTTACCTAGTATCAATTTGTTAATTGTGACATTTAAAATACATAATTTTGTGACCCTAGAATTTCTTTCTTCTGAAGGCCTAAGAAAATGTTAATAGCAGTTCTGTCTTTGCCAAACATCTCTGCCTCCAGGGCATCATGTTGATAGATAAGAATAGCACAGTCTTTGTTCTCTAAGATCTTATAGTCAGCATAGAAAAAGAAACACATATATAATCTTATTGAAAGATAGCATAATATGAAGGCCATTCTCAAAATACAAATAGGCATGAGGGGCAATGCTACCTAAGATGTTTCCAGCTAAGAATTGGGATGGCTTTAAGAAAAGACACAATTTTTTCAAAGAATCTTGAGAGACAGGGTCCACTAAAGATAACTTAGAAGTTTATGAGTGAAGAGGAGCAGACTTTATGAACAGGGCTGTAGAAGGTGACAGATGAGTTGGTTACAGCAAAACAGATCGGGACGATGTTCCTCATAATCACAATTGGCCAGATAAGCAGTCAGTACCTACTAATACTGCTAAGGGAGTCACAGAGAAGCTCGTAACCCCTGATGAGGCCATATCCAGGTAAGCCCACCTCAAGTGGAAAGTAGCATGAGTCAAAAGTGTGCGTGTGACACCCTTAAGTTCCTAGACAGCACAGCTGTGCAACCCAGTCCATTACAGCGTATTGGTTAGGTGCCCGGCCTGAAAAGAGTCTTACTGCATCTTAAGAGAATGAAAAACTCACCCTGGAAACGGTTTCTACTAAATAACATGCCTCTGTGCCCTGAGAAGCTCACATCAGGAGCTTGGTGCTGTCTTAGTGGGCTTTGGAGCAAGGAAATCAAACCATGCCATATTTTAGAAAGGTAAAACTCGACTACATAGGCACACTGGCAAAGTCCAACAGGAAGAGACAGTTGAGAGAACTTCCCTGTGGGGCTGAAGCTTTATCACTCTGCCCAACCAGGATTTCCTGCTCACTAGGTCCTCCAAATCCTTGCCTCAAGTTAACACCTGTGTATCAAGTACAAGCTTGTCTTCAGTAGATAGCAAGGGTGATTTATTTCCAGTCAGTATTTTAAAATTATATTTTAAGAGCAAGAGGATTCTTTATCAAAGGTAAAACTTTTCCTTCTCATCCAGCTTGGTTCCCTTATTTTAAAAAATCCTATCTTACCCTAGCACATTTTTATTACACACCAGAAATCCACCAGCACACCACACCAGGAAGCATTTATTCTAAGACAACTAAGTGATTGCCTAATTTCTCCTGTTGCTCACTGGGGCGAAGAGTTTGACTCACTCCAGTTAAATGTATTATTTTCTCATCAAAAAAGAAAGGATAGAATTAGTACCTCTAAGAATGTTTTCTAGCTTTTCTTCTTATTAAAGAATGAATTTTCAGCTACATTTATGATCTTAGTTAAATAAATGGACTCACCTAAAATATCTGACTTTGTCATAGTGACTAATCAGCATTTTCTGTGCTATCAGTGATTCTGTAAGTCACCTTGTTTGTCATTTAAAAAGAATATTCTTAACAATGAAACTCTCAGTAAAAGTAAGGCATGGGTATTCTAGTAGGTACTGTGAGCAGTATCGAGATTGATCTTCCCAGGAACAGAGAGAATATTCTATTTTCCCTGATTCCAATCAGCAGCCCCTTAGTTATACCAAAAAAAGAAAAAGGCAAAAACCCAACTTCCACCTTCACCTTTGATTGAAAATGTTTACTTGCAAGCTGAACTGATCTGTTGGGTGACGTAGTTTAACACACCATCCAATGTTCAGGAAATGATCTTTTATTGTTGATTAAACAAACTCAAAGTTGCAAGAGAAAACATTTTAATATATTCCTATAACACTACTTAAACCTTCCTGTGGAGTACTTATTGCCAAAAAAGAAAAAAAAAAACACTATTGTGTCACTTGAGTTTCCTTCAATTAATTTTAAGATACCTAGTATTCCATTTACTAAACTGCAAAAATAACTAGAGGCTAATATTTACACTGTAGGAAAAAGTTGCATAAACTTATCAGAATTGAATTCATAGAAGAAAGAAGTCTAACTCTGCCCAAAGTAAGAGTGGCACTTCACTACATCATTAAAAAATATCAAGAGTATTTAGACTTAAAAAATAAAATCACTCACTTATTTGTAAACAATTAAAAATTCAAAGTATTTATTTCATTAGATGATTTAGTTAAATACCTGCCTAAGAAACTAAATTTTGTAATTAGAATATTTTCAAAAGAAAAATCCAACTAATTCACTTTGTACATAATTTATAAAGAAATGTTAACCACTTTGAACTGAAAAGGCAGTTAGAGGCCCTTAATTTCTTTTCTCTTCTTTATCTGCCCTCTGCTGGCTAAAAAGAAAAAAATCAAAAGCAAAGACCCTCAGAGAGCAAACTGAAACAAGTACAATGTAAACAGGAAAAAATAAGTATTATAAAATTTTCTTAGGGGATCTGATCCTCTTTTAGTCTCCATGGGAAACAGTGAAGACAAATACCCATCTACAAAAAAGATTTTTAATTAAAAAACAAAAATAAAAATAATAAACTCACATATTTGCTTTTACTAAGTGTATCAAAATTTTATTTTAGATAAGCAATTACCTCAATTTGCCACTGGTTTCTCAATCAATTCCTAAATAAAACAAAGGTTTTTCTCCATCCCTAGTTCAATTTTAAAGGCATAGTCTATGTATCTGTGTGGCCGGATGTGGGGGAAGGGGTACAATAAGGAAAATAGAGACTTTGTCCAATAAGAATGTTAATAAGTTATATCTACTTGTTCCTTTTTTAAAGCAACTGTTTATCATTTGTTGAAATGAACTTGATTGGTTGGTATGAGTTCCCATTACGTAAATCATATTATTCATTACCAAGGAGATATTATGTTTGCTTGTAAGTTCAACAATTATCCCATTCATCATAATTCTTCCTGCCACTCTGATCTTGGGGTAAAAATGCACAATCCATAATCAACAAGAACCTTCATTGGAATACTTTGTGTTGGTCAATTACACACAGGTTATTTGCAAAGATAAGATTCAGGGTTTTGTCACTTAGTTATAGAGTACTGATGCATGCTTGGAAAAATGAAACCCTTTGTGAATCACAGGGAAATAAAAGCTAATTTCTAACCAGACATTCAATATCCTTATCTTTGTGTGTGTGCATGCGTGCGCATGCAGTGCGTGCACACTGTTTTTCAAGGCTGGATTTCTCTATGTAGCCTTGGCTGTCCTGGAACTCACTTTGTAGACCAGGCAGAAATTACCTGCCTCTGCCTCCTGAGTGCTGGGATTCAAAATGTAAGCCACCACCATCTACCTTCAATATTCACATCTTATGACTATACATTTTTAAAATCTTTGTAGTAAAATGTGTTTCATAAACTCTACATTAGGGCAGAAGCCACAATTCTCTGGAATGAACAGAACACATACGAGTTCATGCAACCGAGTTTGATGTTGTCACTGCTATTAGCACTTAGATTTTGTTTAATAATATAAATTTTATTATTAAAATGCAAAAACATTAAAACTGAGTCTACTCAGAGCAACACATTAAACTTTAAGTGGACATGCTGGAGGCAGCAATTTACATAACTACAACTCACCTATGCTCAGCTTTTACCTATGCTCAGTAGAAAAGGGCAAAACACAATGGCTCTAAATCTCATCCTAAGATGCGTTCACCAGGGAAATTCCCTTTCAAGTGATCCATTTACTAATAAGGAACCTTATGCTAAGGTACGAGAGACACGTGTGCACTCCTGGGCTAACAGAACACAGTATACTGTGGTGCTTTAAAAATTGGGATGCAGGTCCACTAGAATATCTGAAATGAGGTGGAGTTTTTTTTTTCCCAATGACTTATTATGCTGTATTCTAGATATAAGTGAGGGAAACTGGATAGTCAAGAATGTGGCTGGGCTAAGGATGAGTATTAATTTGATCCCATAGGTAAGCTTAGGAGCACAAATTACAACACAAATTAGGCACACCTTGAAAAGGTGGTACAGCCTTCAATTGCTTCCTGTTAGGCAATTATGAGTCAAAATCCACTAGTCAGAATCTTCCAGAAGAGAGTAATTTTGTGAGACATCAGCCTACAGTCATATAAGGGAGAGGATGGATGTTCCAACAAGATAAAGTGGATCTAATTGCATATCAACATTAATAAGAAGGTCTGATTGTTCTGGTTTTGAATTCTACCACGTGACATAGAAAATTTTTAAACTCTTTGTTCTGGATTCCATATGTTACAGCTGAAAACTATCCTTGTTTCTCCAGGGTGTTCTCAAAATAAAAAAATGTCTTCAGTAAGACACAATGCCTGCCAAAACTCCAGAAGAAAAGGAAAAATTCTGGGCCTCTTTCCAAGACGGCATTACACAAACAACACATATTTGCCCATTTTACCATACCTCTGTGAAATCACCAAGTTGTCAGAAAGTCCAGGAGCCACTCAGTAAAGAAGCCCAAGTGGTGAGAAAGATGCTGTGAGTGAGACCTAAGACTGCAGCTACCTGGCCCACAGAGAGGGTTCTCATCAGTGGCCATACCACTTAGTAGAAGGAACTAGAATTGGAGAAAAGAGCACATACTGGAGCCCATTTGATAACTGACAACTTGTTTGGATAGTTGGTGATTGGGCCAGGGCAGGGAGGAGAGATTTTAATTATTTATTTATTAAAGATTTCTGCCTCCTCCCCGCCACCACTTCCCATTTCCCTCCCCCTCCACCAATCAAGTCCCCCTCCCTCATCAGCCCAAAGAGCAATCAGGGTTCCCTGCCCTGTGGGAAGTCCAAGGACCACCCACCTCCATCCAGGTCTAGTAAGGTGAGCATCCAAACTGCCTAGCTCCCACAAAGCCAATACGTGCAGTAGGATCAAAAACCCATTGCCATTGTTCTTGAGTTCTCAGTAGTCCTCATTGATACACAAGACTTACCTGAGAGTTAGCGAAGGCTAGCACTACATCCCTAGGAAATGCTGCCCTATTGAAAATCCAAATGTTTACCATATCTCATGTTGAAGCATTGGTCCTTAATGTAGTCAAAGTCAGAGATGAGGCTTTGGAAGATGGAAGGACCATAAGGGCTCTGTTCTCAGGACTGAATTGATCCCTTTAGAGATTCAGATATTAGTGTTTCTGCAGAAGAATTTTATTAGGAAAACAGCATCTCTCCCTTGTGTGTCCCCTCCACTTCCTGATTGCCATGAAGAGAAGTAAGAAGTTTTGCTTTTCCCTGCCAAAGGCCTAAAGCAATAGCGTCAAGTAAAGCCCCAATAAACCAAGTCAGAATAAATGTTACTTTGTCTGATTTTCTTGAGTAGTTCGTAACAATGATGGAAAGTTGAAGCACTGTTTATTTATGTGATGTATATTTGACCAGCTTAGTGCACAGATATAGATTCAGCAGTGATTTCTGGTTGACATCAACTTCATTACCCTTGCCTAAAGAACATACTAGGGAATGAAACACAAAATATATAGTCTTTAAACTTTAGTAGGGAATAAATATACTGCATAAGTATTATACTGTATTGTGTTAGAGAGTGGCAATACTATAAAAAATAAAAGTCAGGGTAAAGACATACAGAGGTTTGGAACACTAGAATATATTGTAATATTAAATATAAGTGTTATGACAGGCCTTATTGAGAAGACAAGATTTGAGCAAAACAATGAAAAAGAGATGCAGAATTCATCTAAGAGCTTCTAAGTGTCTGGGGAGAATATTTTGGAACAGCTATAGCAAAGGACTTCTGATGGACAAGAATGTAGTTTAAAGCAAACCAAGAGAGAATAGGCAAGAAGAGTGTTCAGAAATGAGGTCACAAAGGCATCAAAAGAAGGAAGGGATGAATAACACAAGGGAATTAGAAGTCAGGGGAATCATTTGTTTGGTGCCCCTGACTCTGCACAGTCAAGCTCCTGCTCCTCATGCCCACCACATTAGAAGAGGCTGCCTGATCACCTGTTGAGTGTGCTGTTCATTTTTGTTGCTATGACACAATACCTATAAACTTAAATTAGGAAAGATTTTTGGCTTATGTTTCAGTCCATTGTTTTCAGCCTGAGGAGAAAAATGAACATGACGGCAGGGTAGCACGTACTGAAAATAAAGGTGTTCACTTCCCATAAATAGGAGGAAGAGAGAAGTGCATAGGGAGACGGAAGGAAAAGAGAGAATGAGCTTTCAGAAGTGCAAACCAGTAACCCAACATTGTGCTCCCAGTTTTGCCCTATGCCCTAATAGCCCATTCGGCTATGAGCACATAGTGAATGATTTACCCCTTGATGCAGTTAGGTCCTTCATCATCTAATCACATCCACATAGTACAACCAACTGGTGGGAACTAAGTCGTTAACACTTGATTTTTGGAGAAAACACTTCATAACCAAACCAAAACATTATTACTAGCTGTTACCAATGATTACTTTTAATCCTGCCATGTCTTACTACACTTTTCTTCATCTATCTGCTAATTTGTACTCAATTCTTTGATATTTTAGGGTTTGTTACAATCATGATCATTTTTCTCCATCCTTCAACCTTCGCACTTTCCATACCGCCATACTCGCCTGGCCTGAGAACGACCTTCCTCTATTATATGTATCACAATGACATGGAGTTGTCCTGTAGTCTCATTCTTGAGGTCTCTGTAAATAAGATAAATAAGTTTAATAGGGTTTTCAAGTTTCTTACAGACATCTTCAACAAAAATAATAAAAATTGACCTTTGCTTTCCAGCAAATGGATCATTTGATGGGAGGACTACATTCTGACATACAATATTTAAATAGGTATAATATTCTTCCTTGGTATGTTTCAAAATATAGTGTGGACAGATACTGATTGCACTGCTATGGAATAAAAGACTTCACTTCAAATCTATGCTCAAACAGAGCAATTCCAGGTAAGATCACTGAAATCAATAAACTTAGGCTTCTTACTGGCAAGGAGAGGCTGATGCATAATTCTCAGGATGATTCTTAAATATAAAAGCCCCCACATTTTGCAACGTGTTTAAAGGTAACTCCATTTCTACCTTAAATATTGTTTCTCTTCATTTTACTACTTTCAGTTTACCTTGCTCATAATAGCATGGACCTTTGAAAACTCAAAAAGCCTATTCTTACTACAGATGAATGGCTCACATATGTCTGGTCTATTTGTTTTTTTTTTAAGAACATAAGGAAAACATTAACTATGAAGCCAGGCCACAGCAAGGACACAGATGCTTTTCTTCTAAAACACAATAAATTAAATAGTACTCAAATAGGTCCCCTTTGAAGATTTATTCTTCCCTAAATAACAAATTATGACAGACACATTTCTAAAATTTTTCCTGGAGATAAAAACAAAATCCATACTACTGGTCTATTTTACTGTGGCCATTCCAAACATGCTTTTAAGTCAAATGTCTTCAGGTCAAATTATTATGTGCATATAAACAGACATAAGGTTTTTGATACACCAAAGTTCCTTTTCTTCAGGATGATAAAATTGTGTTATGAAAAAATTCTTTGGTGGAAATAACTGTCTAAATCCTTTTGTTGGAGCAAACTTTCATCTTCTATACATTTACAGCACTGAAGATGAGAGCCATTTTGACACTATAGTATAAGTACAAGAGAAATCTACTAAAGGAATGATTACTTCAATTCTATTTATAAAAAGCATTAGAAAGTTTTATAATTCCTTTAAACATTAACAATGAAATATTTAGCTTATTACTTGTGTAGACTTTACAATTAGCCAGTTCCTTTTTAAAATAGACCTATAAAACTGATATGCCTCTAGCCATCTTCTTTTTCATTTCTATTCTTGTTATTGCTTTGTTCCATTTTACTTATCACTCCATTTGCACATATTTCTGGAGAAGACTGCAATATTTAATCATATAAAATAGTATATTAAATAACCCAGAACAATTTGTATATTTTCTTTTGTTTAATAAATACTATTTCTTTCAAATTCATCATGTTCTTTGACTATATTCACCACTCGCCATAATCTCTACAAATGAGAGATGCCCTTCCCCATATGGGCTGAAGGTGAGTCGAGGGCACCAAGTTCTCTTTATCTCTGAGGGCTATGATTCAACAAACCCAGACATGCCGTAATTCTGTCTTTGGGCCTATCTGTAAAGGTCCCATTTGTGATCTATTTGCAAGACTCTTCTTCTAGCCAAATGTCCTGCAAGAAAAGATATTGTGGGAGCTGGCTTCTAAGTTTATTTCAGGAAATGGAGCAGAGATTTGACTGTGAGAACAAAGGTTTTGACTGTATGACTTACTTTCTCACCAGAATTACAGTGTGGGAGAAAGTCACCTGCTATACCAATACATAGGAAAAATTGTGCCCAGCAATCAATTAATACACTGCTAAAGCTATGGGATGGGTCCCAAACTATAATAGAGGAGAAGAGTGCTGGCTTCACAAGGGATCTACAGCAAGAACAGCCAACTAGTCAAAAGGCAGTATTCCCAACACCTTGCATCTGAGTTTATCTCTGTTAGATATGCATATTTCTGGCGGGTTGGCCTAAATTATCACCTGATATCTCATTGCATAATCCTGTGGGCCACAGCAACTTTTTTACTCATGCTTTGGCTCACCACCCTGCTAGTCAACCCATGTCTTTATATTCCTCAGTGTTTGTTTGAAAAATTCATTGTACCAATGCTAAATTCATCTCTATTAAGAATATATGCACTTTATATAGTTAACAATTTGAGATTATATATTTTGATTACATTTCTCCCTTCCCTTTTCTCCCTCCAAACTTTTCCAATATATTCTCTATGTATTGTCCCTTAAACCAGTATGAAGTGACCTGTTTTGAATCTGTTCTAAATTTAGACTGGTTTATTTTCTCGGCTATCAAAAACAGCCTTGCTGTTTAGTTGTTTGCTTGAAATGACCTTTACTGTTCTTTTACCCTAAATCTGTATTAGTCTTAGGTTCATTTCTTGCTGGAGACAAACACATGGATCTTTTAAATAATCGAATGAGCTAGTGTATGTCTTTTAATTGGATAATTCAGACCATTAGCATTCATAAATATTATTTTGATTTTGTAATCAAATTCGGTACTTTACCAGTCTCCAATTCATTTCTTGTTTTGCATGGTGTATTTTTTCCTGTGACCTCATAGATGTGTTTATCTATCTATCCTTCCTTTCAATATGTTAAGACTACTTTAAGTAGTCTAGTGTAGAGCTTAGTGGTCATGCATTCCTTCAGTTGTGTTTATTATGGAAATGTTTTTCTACAGGTGTTTGTACTCCTCCTTCACGCCAGTGCCTACAGAAGCCAGAAGAGGCTGTTGGGTCCTCTGTGGTTGGGTTACACACGGTCGTGAGCCGCTATGTGGGTGCTAGGGATAGAACAAACTCAGACAATGCTCACAAACACTGAGCACTGAGCACTTCTCATTAGCGCTAAACTGAACATTGTTTTTCTACTCATTCTTTTGGATCCTTCATTTTTAATTTAATCTAATTCTCTAATTAGAATTTATTACTGCAAAATTAGTAACTTTTGGAGGTGTTATGTTGTCTTTATTTTTCATGTTTCTTGGTGTTTCTGTGATTGACTTGTGAATTTGGAATTAGGCCATTGGTTATGTATTTGATCACATATTCTTTCAGTTGAGGTATTTGCAATGATAGAGTGGGACTAGGCTGTGGTAGTGTTGATGTGCCACTCATCCTCACTGGAAAAACTAAACCCTCAGTCCACAGGCTCAGCACACAAAGTCAATCTCTCTCACCCCATAAGAGAGCCATACACTAACTATAAAAGTAATCACACATATGGGCAGGTTTATTGTAGAACAGAGTAATAACAAAGTTAAAACATCCTTTCAAATCTAGTAACTTTGGGGAGATAAAGTTACAATTTAGCATGACCAATGGTATACTAGTTACTATAAGTAGTTATAATTAGTAATAAATTAGTATCAGAGGAATAGATAAAATAGACGAGATAAAAGTTATGGAAAGAGAGAACAATTAAGAATAAGAGAGGAGGGCCGGGTGGTGGTGCTGCATATCTTTAATCCCAGCACTTGGGAGGCAGAGACAGGTGGATCTCAGTGAGTTCAAGGCCAGCCTGGTGTACAAAAGAAGTTCCAGGAGAGCCAGGCCAGGACAGCTAGGAATTACACAGATAAACTCGTCTCAAAAAAAGAAAGAAAGAAAGAAAGAAAGAAAGAAAGAAAGAAAGAAAGAAAGAAAGAAAGAAAGAAAGAAAGAAAGAAGGAGGGAGGGAGGGAGGGAGGGAGGGAGGGAGGAAGGAAGGAAGGAAGGAAGGAAGGAAGGAAGGAAGGAAGAAAGAAAGAAAGAAAGAAAGAAAGAAAGAAAGAAAGAAAGAAAGAAAGAAAGAAAATCAATCAAACATAAAGAGAGAATAAAGGAGGAGATAACACATCTGCAGCAAGGATAGAATGAGAAGGAAGAAATAAAGGAAATTCAATCACATAACATAAAGCAACTTGAAAGCTGACCACCAGGATTCCTCACCTCCAGTCAACCTATATCCATTGGGATTGCACACCTAAATGAAGTAAGGGGGAGACACTGAGCTGGAGAAAGCAGTCTATAAACTTACACACAGATAATAACGTATCTACCTGCAATCGCTAGTATAAGAGCAGATCCAGACTTTCTATGTGGACATTTTCCTAAATGGCAGGCGCAGACTGTCTCTACATCATCATTTGCACGTGTGAGAGCAGATTATCTCTATGTGGCTGCTCCAGTGTGCACAAACAATAAGTGCATAAGCACAATTGCATCTGTGTAACCACGTCTGGCATTGGTGCAGTGTCTCTGTGCCATCATTTGTCAGTGCCTAGCTGCTCATCCTATCCTTACGCTCTCTTTTCCTTGTCTGATTACTTGGATCTGTATCTTCTGATGAGGGTAGAACTTTTGTGGTATTAAGCTTCCTATGTTTATCTCTGTTGTTTGCCATGCAACCAGAGGGTGTGGCTCATGAGTCAGGTGGTGAATATTGTACTTGCAGGAGTTTTTAAGATGCTAGATCTTGAAAGAGGCTGTTAGAAAGCTTTTCACTATCACCTAGTACCTTGCCACTAATACCTTGTACTTATCACTTCCTGTCCATCAAACATGGAGTTAGTGAATCCCATTTCAGTCTACAGTACAGACAATATTTCTGCCAAATGAAATACTGCACAGTTCTGGCTCTGGGCTTCTACCCTCTAGAAAGCGGCAGTCTGCATGCCAGGACTCAGAAAATAGACACTTCTCTGAGTTCCTAATGTGAGCTGTTCAAGAAGAGACCTTTGCAACTAGATCACTTGGCTTTTAACTCAGCAGAGGTCTTTTGTTGGTTTTTTAAAATGGTTTTTCACTGCTGCTCTGCTAAAATTCAAAGAAAAAATTTCCTGGCATCTATATAGTCTATGACCCCCAAGATTACAGTACAATTGGATAGCACATACATTCATTGATGCATCTTGTGTTGGTTGTGCTGTCTGAGTCTCTGGTTCAGACTTTGCCCCTCCCTGTGTTCTCATTCATTCTCATCCTCGTTCTCATCCTTTCTCTATCTCCCACTCTTCCTATGTAAATTATCTGACTATCTGAAATACTGAGAATAGTATATAAATTCCCCAGGTCTTTCTTTTGACTTAAGTTAAGGTTTCAACAATCTGTGATTGCTCTTATTCAGCTTGGGGAAAACAAGACACCCAGACAGAATTGAGTACCCCAAAACAGATTTGTCTGTTTTGCTGACTAAAGTTTCTTCTTTTCTTGTTACTGAAATTAGTTGTCTTAATTGGGTTTTTATTGCTGTGAAGAGACACCATGACCATGCAACTCTTACAGAGAAAGCATTCAATTTGGGTGGCTCTCTTACAGTTTCAGAAGTTCAGTCCATTATCTTCATGGTGGGGAGCATGGGGGCTTGCAGGTAGATGTGGTGTGTGTTACCTCTTGGCTTACAAGCAACAGGAAGTCAACAGAGACACGGAGTGGTATCCTAAGCATAGTCAACCTCAAAGCCCATCCCCACAGTGGCATGCTTCCTCCAACAAGGCCACACCAACAAAGCCACATGTCCTAACAGTCCCTCTCCCTATGAGATGATGAGGCCAATTCCATTGAAACTAGCACACTACTGTTTTTTCTCTTATCACTCACCTCATAGGCTAGCTGTCCCCAAAAATTACCAATCTGCTCAGAAATACTAGCAGCAGATCTGTGAGTATTGTTCGCCATCTTCTTTCCATAACAAATAGAATTTCTTTTCAAAATTGTAAATAATCAATGGAAATACCTTCATAAAATGTGGTATCTTGGCATATTATTAAGAAATTTAACAGAAAAATTTCAGTGCTTAGTTTAAAAGTTTTAAATTTTTGTATAGGGGAAAATAATGACAATGTAACACTGGTTCTAATTCTTCTTAAAGTTTATCCTAAAAGACATGGAAAAAAGAGAACTCTTGTACACTATTGGTGGGAATACATTACTTTCAGTTATAGAGAGTAATAAGTAATGCTTTCAAAGCTTGAAGAATTTCCACAAGATCCAGCAGTCACACATCTGAGTATAAGTCCAAGAGAAAAAAGGTCAGAACGTCATGATTCTTTACAGTACTACTCATAATAACCAAGAAATGCAACTGCATAAGTGTCCATCTGATGAGCATGTTAAAAAAGGTTACACACACACACACACACACAAGTTTAAGGCATAAAAATAATAAAATTCTACTCTCTAGGACCTACACAGTGGGACAAAACCCCAGGCTTTTCTAGCTAGCCAGCAGCAGACCTTCCTGGAGGTAGGCTCCCCCAAAACCCAATCACATCCTGCAGACCCTCCAGACCCCAACTCACCTATCCTCCTGCAACGTCAGTGGAACTCTGAAACACAGCTTACTTCAAACTTCAATACTGAGGGGACTTAAACAGCTTGCTACGGTACTAAGGGGACTATGAGTTTGCTACAATACTGAGATGTTCAACAGCATGCTACAACACTGAGGGGAACAAGAGAGAGGACCAAGGGAGCACACCAGGAGAGAAGACCAAGAGAGCAGGCTTAGAGAGAACTCAGAGGCTTCCTGAGACACAGACATTGACAGTACAGAGCAGACCAAGATAAATTCCCAAACACTCAGACAGAAACTGGGTTAGACAAAGGCACAAAGACACTGCCAGCCTCGTTTGAAGGAAGAGGTGGGTAGGCGCCAATGCAACAATTCATCCAACAACCTAAAAGGCAACATAGAAACACCAGAACCCAGTGGTCATATAGCAGGAAAGCTTGATCATCCTAACCCACAAGAAACAGAAGAAAACTACTTTAAATATAACTTTGTGAAAATGATGGAGAGCTTTAAATAAGGAATGATACATATTAGAGTACTACTCAGCAGTAAAAAACAAGGACTTCTTGAATTTTGCATGCAAATGGATGGAAACAGAAAACACTATCCTGAGTGAGGTAAGCCAGACCCAAAAAGAGGAACATGGGATGTACTCATATTTGGTTTCTAGCCATAAATAAAGGACATTGAGCCTATAATTAGTGATCCTAGAGAAGCTAAATAAGAAGGAGAACCCAAAGAAAAACATATAGACATCCTCCTGAATGTTAACCTTCATCAGGCGATGAAAGGAGACAGAGACCCACATTGGAGCACCGGACTGAAATCTCAAGGTCCAAATCAGGAGCAGAAGAAGAGAGAGCACGAGCAAGGAACTCAGGACCGCGAGGGGTGCACCCACACACTGAGACAATGGGGATGTTCTATCGGGAACTCACCAAGGCCAGCTGGCCTGGGTCTGAAAAAGCCTGGGTTAAAACCGGTCTCACTGAACATAGGGGACAATGAGGACTACTGAGAACACAAGAACAATGGCAATGGGATTTTGATCCTACTGCAAATAATGGATTTGTGGGAGCCTAGGCAGTTTGGATGCTCACCTTACTAGACCTGGATGGAGGTGGGTGGTCCTTGGACTTCCCACAGGGCAGGAAACCCTGATTGCTCTTTGGGCTGACGAGGGAGGGGGACTTGATTGGGGGATTGAAAGAGAAATGGGAGGTGGTGGCAGGGAAGAGACAGAAATCTTTAATAAATAAATAAAGAAAGAAAGAAAGAATGATAACATGAAAAAAAAAAGACCTTAACAAAATGTAACAAACCACAAAAAAAAAGAAATGGAGGAAAAGACAAAAAATTGAATAAATTAATAAATCCCTCAAAGAAACCCAAGAAAAAACAAACAGGTGAAGCAAACAGTTCAAGACTTGACGACTGAAATAGAGGTAATAAAGAAAACACAAACTGAGCGAATTCTGGATAAGGAAAATCTGGATAAACAAATAGAAACTACAAAGACAAGTAAAACCAATAGAATACATGAGATAGAAGAAAGAATTTCAGGTGTTGAAGATACTATAGAGAAAATAAACTCATTAGTCAAAGAAAACATTAAATTCAACAAATTCTTAACACAAAACATCCAGGAAATTTGGGACACTATGAAAAGACCAAATCTAAGAATAATAGGGGTAGTAGAAGGAAAAGAACTCCTGCTCAAAGGCACACAAAATATATTCAACAAAATCACAGAAGAAAACTTTCCCAACCTAAAGAAGGATATTCCTATGAAGGTACAAGAAGCTTAGAGAACACCAAATAGACTGGATCAAAAAAAAAGTCTCCTAGTCATATAATAATCAAAATGCAAAACATACATATAAAGAAAGAATATTAAGAGCTGCAAAGAAAAAAGGTTGAAAAGTTCAAGTAACATATAAAGATGAACCTATCAGAATTGCATCTGACTTCTCAATGAAAACCATGAAAGCAAGAAGGTCCTGAACAGATGTACTGCAGACACTAAGAGACCACAGATGCAAGCCCAGACTACTATGTCCAGAAAAGCTATCAATCACTATCGATGGAGAAAACAGGATATTCCATGACAAAAACAGATTTAAACAATAGTGTCCACAAACCCAGCCCTACAGAAAGTACTAGAAGGAAAACTAATTATACCCACAAAAACACAGGCAACAGATAACACCTTACCAGCAAAGCCAAAAGAAGGGAAACACATAAAGACTACTACTGAAAAATAACAGGAATTAACAACCACTGTGTTGGGGGAGGCTGCTTATTCATCCCGGCCTCCCAGAACCAAAATAACCACACAGAAACTATATTATTTAAAACACTGCTTGGCCCATTTGCTCCAACTTCTTATTGGCTAACTTTTACATATCAATTTAACCCATTTCTATTAATCTGTGTATCGCCACATGGATGTGGCTAGAATTCTGGCAACTGTCTCTGGGGGGCTACATGGCTTCTCTCTGTCTCCATCCTTTTCTTTCCCAGCATTCAGTTTAGTTTTCCCTGCCTACCTCTATTCCCTGTGCAGGCCCAAGACAGTTTCTTTATTAATTAACCAATCGTATTCACAGCATACAGAGGGAAATCCCACATCACCACTAGTCATTAATATCTCTTAATAGCAATGGACTTAATTCACCTATAAAAAGACACAGGCTAAGGGAATGGATATAAAAACAGGATCCAGCCTTCTGATGCATACAAGAAACACACCTCAATCTCTAAGACAGATACTACCTCAGTGTAAAGAATTGGGAAAAGGTTTTCCAATCAAATGGACCTAAGAAACAAGCGGTTGTTGCTATCCTAACATCTAACAAAATAGATTTCAAACTAAAATCAATCAGTAGAGATGGAGAAGGATACCAGGAACAACCCACCAAGATGTAGTCTCAGTTCTGAACATCTATGCCCCTAATACAAGAGCACCCACATATGTAAAAGAAGCATTACTAAAACTTAAATCGCACATCAAACCCCACACACTAATGGTAGGAGACTTCAATACTCCATTCTCACCAATAGACAGCTCAAGCAGACAGAGAAATAAGACAACTAAGAGATATCATGAATCAAATGGATTTAACAGACATCTATAGAATATTCTACCCAAACACAAAAGAATATGCCTTCTCCTCAGCACCTCATAGGACCTTCTCGAAAATTGATTACATACTTAGTAACAAAGCAAACCTCCACAGACAAAAAAAAAAAAAAAAGAAAAAGAAAAAATGGAGTAACCACCTGTGTCTTATCGAATTACCACAGAGTAAAGTTAGAATTTAACAAAAACTACTCTCAGAAGGCTTACAAAGTCATGGGAATTGAACAGTGAACTACTGAACAATCCCTGGGTCAAGGAAAAAATAAAGAAAGAAATTAAAGACTTCCTAGAATTGTACGAAAATGAAGGCACAACATACCCAAACCTATGGGACACCATGAAAGCAGGGCTAAGAGGAAAGTTCATAGAGTTAAGTGCCCACATTTAAAAAAAAATTGGAGAAAGCTCATATTAGTTAGACTTAGCAGCACACCTGAAAGCTCTAGAACAAAAAGAAGCAGACTCACCCAGGAAAAATAGAAGACGGGAAATAATCAAATTGAGGGCTGTAATCAACAAAATAGAAACAAAGAAAACAATACAATACAAAGAATCAATAAAACAAAGAGCTAGTTCTTTGAGAAAATCAATAAGATAGACAAAACCTTATCAAAATTAATCAAAAGGCAGAGAGAGAACATTCAAATTATCAAAATCAGAAATGAAAATGGGAACATAAGAACAGACACTGAGGAAATTCAGAGAATGGCTGAGTCAAAGCCTGAAAGCTCATTTAAAAGCTCATGAACTAGGAAGAATGTGAACTGGAGCAGTGTGTGTGAGCTGCTCATGTCCTCTTGCTTTTACAGGTCTCCAGTCATCACTGAACCAAGCAGAACACTGTGCTCTTCATTGCAATGGATAAGTAGTTTTCTGATCCATTCCAGGAAGTGCTCTGGGGGAATTCCCAAATATTTTCAGACAAAAGTCTATTTACCAATTTCTTATCTGGCCAGGAATAAAACTTGTGATTTACCTGTAGATGAATCATAGCTGGTTCTCTAAGTTTCCATTGAGAAGATGAAATCTTTGAAAAGGAATGTATCCCTCTAATGTGTAAGAAAAATACATAGAAGAAACAAGTATCTCACAAAGAAGGGGAGTTCTTGGGAATTAAGTCTTTTCTGAAGCTAGAAAGTCATGAGTGAATTCAGGTTGTCCCACTTAAATGGTCCTGGGTTGTTTATATAAAACCTTTTTATACCTGAGTTTCCTCCTTTAGAAAGAACTAATATCACCTGGGGGCGGGAGGAGCAAAACTACAATGTGAGCTCTGTGAATCAGGAAACAAATTGTTTAGAGAAGCACCATGGCATATGAGAATGCTACAGAAGTAATGCTATAGAAAGTAGTGACTTAAAAATATGGACTGTTCTATGGTGATATGCAAGATATTCATCAGTATGGCTATAGCATAGGTCATCTGGCGATGGATGGAGACAGAGACCCACATTGGATCACCGGACTGAGCTCCCAAGGTCCAAATGAGGAGCAGGAGGGAGAACATGAGCAAGGAAGTCAGGACCGCGAGGGGTGCACCCACCCACTATGACAGTGGGGCTGATCTTGGTGGGGAGCTCACCAAGGCCAGTTGGACTGGGACTGAATAAGCATGGGATAAAACCGGACTCTCTGATCATGGCGAACAATGAGGGCTGATGAGAAGCCAAGGATAATGGCACTGGGTTTTGATCCTACTTCATGTTCTGGCTTGGTGGGAGCCTAGCCTGTTTGGATGCTCACCTTCCTGGACCTGGATGGAGGGAAGAGGACCTTGGACTTCCCACAGGGCAGGGAATCTGGACTGCTCTTCAGACGGGAGAGGGAGGGGAATGAAGTAGGGGGGGAGAGAAGTGGGGGGAGGGGGAGGGAAATGGGAGGCGGGGAGGAGGCAGAAATTTTTTAAATAAATAAATAAATAACATATGGACTGTTTACTGCCTTTCAGGAAGGTAGCCTCTGTCAGGTGACTTTCACTGCCTGGGCCTTATACTCCTCCTATATATTCATTTATGGTGGCAAGCTAACTTAGTGTAAGTTACTCTTAGGACACTGACCTAGAAAAAGCACCATAAAATGAGTATTTGCTATTGTTGCTCTGCTTGTTATTATTGTGGATTATGATTTAATAGAACATTTTGAAGTATTTATTATTTATCTAGCTGTTTATTTGACTATTTCTTAAGCCCCCTTTCTCTGTTGTGTCAAAAGGAACACTAGATACATAAGTACATCTTCCTTGCTCCCTGATTTCATCTTCTTTTTCTCTTGATGATAATCACTTTGAATTTTGCCTATTCTTATATCTTGGAAGATAAATTCTGAAATTAAGCCAATAGCCATGACCTCATGAAGAACTTTGGACTTATCTGAACACTGTTATTCCTTAGGCCACCGCTACAGAAAACCCTACCTGCGTCTTCGAACTTTACTCGTTTTTCTTGTCACATAAGTTTTGGGTTCCCTCTCTTCTTTGTCCTCCATATGTAATAAACAAGTCTCTTCATTTTCATGCCATCTCTATTTTGCAACTATAATAACATTTTAAAGAACATGCTACCTCTCATAAAACTACATAATATTCAGCAAAGCAAAATATGGATGTAGACAACATGAATCTTAAAAGCAGTGTGCTGAGTGGCACGTATGTTATGCTAAGTACTGTTGCATAAAAGCACACGATCATCTAAAACCTGGGAATGTGACCTGACCTGGAATAGGGTCATTGCACCAGAAGCTGAAAAGAGTCAAAGAAGAATGCTCCCCTATAGCCTACAGAGGAATTACAGATAGTGGGACTGATCTAATGGGAGCTCACCAAGGCCAGCTGGACTGGGATTGAACGAGCATGTGATCAAACCGGATTCTCTGAATGTGGCTGACAATGAAGGCAGACTGAGAAGCCAATGATAATGACACCGGATTTTGATTCTACTGTATGTACTGGCTTTTGGGGCTAGTCTGTTTGGATGCTCACCTTCCTAGACCTGGATGGGCAGGGCAGGGCACCCTGACTTCTCTTAGGACTGGAGAGTGAGGGGGAGGGGGAATGGGGGAAGTGGGAGGGAAATGGGAGGATGGAAGGAGGTGGAAATTTTTAATAAATAAATAAATTTAAAAATGTGGTATATTTACACATTGAAATACTACTACACAGCTATTAAGAAAAATGAAATTATGAAGTTCATACATAAATGCAAACAAGCATTCACAGTGAGATAAACAGACCCAGAAAGCAAGTATTTAATGTTTTCTCTCATTTTGGGGTGTTCCTGTGAATCTTTAGATATATTTGTTCCATTTGGAATATCTATAGACAACCGGGACATAGTAAGGAGCCACAAGGGCTGGGAATGGAGAATTCAATGGAGAGGAAACAGGATGGAATGCAGTGGTATAAGTGTTTGAGGGGATTTCATAGACTAGAACAGATTAAAGTGAAGTAAGGGGTGGGATAGCAGGGCAGAGAACGGAATACAGGGAGGGATAAATAACACCAGAAAAAGTCATGCGGAATTTTACCTAATACTGTAATGAGAGTGTGTGAGAGTTAAAATGGAGTTATCTTATAATGGGATGAAAAACCATACTATACACCACAAGCTAACAAATAAAAAGCTCATAGTGGGGAACAGGTTAACTCCTTTGGAGTTGTTGACCAGTGAGGTCCCATAGAATCCCAAACATTACAGATTATTGCAAATCCTACTGGTTATCCTCTGGAACAGTAAGACCATATTGCTGAAAATATGATTTACTCAGTCACAAAACATGAAGATAAAAAGCTGGTACTGGTACTGACCTGGTAGCTTCATTCCTATTGGCTGGATTTCATGTTCCTAGAAGGCACTACACATGCTACCAGAGAAGAAAAGTCACTGTCAATCTTACGCCAGTGTTACACCTGCAGTTATCATTACAATTGGCCTGTCAAGACATGACCACTGCTGCAACAATGGCATGAACATCATAGGTGTAATCAACCACTTTCTACTGGGATTTAAGTACTATTCCACCATTGTTAGACCAAGAACCTATGGCTAGATAGGTCATAGGTCATAGGGGAGAAGTAACTACTATTATTATGCTAAATGTACATAGTATTAAACCAACTCTAACTGACTTATCATATATATGTATATATATTAAAATATATATATATAGGGGGAGAGAGAGAAATTAATACAACTCTCAACCCTAATCAGAGATGTTTCTATTTTCAGTAGTTGGTAATTAACACAAGACTCACAACTGACCTAGATGCAATTTAGAGACTATAGACTTGCTCAGCCCTAGATGGAATATCACCTCTTCTTTTCCCAAAGCTCATGAATAACAGCATAAGAAAAGATAGAAAGGCTGTAAGAGCCAGAAACAGTAGATG
Organism: Alexandromys fortis; assembly: GCF_014885135.2. Taxonomy (NCBI): domain Eukaryota; kingdom Metazoa; phylum Chordata; class Mammalia; order Rodentia; family Cricetidae; genus Alexandromys; species Alexandromys fortis. The sequence goes on from NW_026067933.1 coordinate 7,845,598, forward strand.
GATATAAGGAAACAGTGCCCTCTGGACCACAGGAATGTAGCTGAACATACGAACTCAGTGATTGTGACAGCATGCACAAGCCCCATGTAAGTTTAAGATAGAACAAAGCCCATCTTGAAGACGGAAGATAGTCACAAAATTCAACCACTAGCTGAGGAGTTGTTGCCAATTGAGAGCTGCTAGGACAGGAAGAGTCAGTTTCTTTAACAGTGCTGCTCCTGGTAAGTCAGCTATTCTCCAAGGAGGCCACATATCCAACAATATTTCAGCAGCACAAATTGGAATTGATGGTTGAAAAAAATGAAAAAAGAATGATGCAGATTTGACTGGGTGGGGAAATAGGAATGAATCTGGGATGATTGGGGGAATAATTATGAACAAAATACATTGTATGAATGCTTCAAAGAATTATTTTTAAAGACTAAAACATATAGTACATGAAAGAAATTAAATGCAAAGAGATTCTGAGATATCAACTGAATAATAAGATAAAGGTTATTCTATAATGGTAGATAAAGTGGATTATAAATGCTAGGTTATATTTATAGATGTTGCTAAACTGCATGAGATATTCTAAGTTAAGAAAAGAGAGCTACTAACAGCATAAACACTAGAAGTGTAAAGTCTGCAGAGGTCTTGTGCAATCAATAAGGATGGACATTTTCTGAACATGGCTTTGGAAAGAATATTCTAAAAGTAGCAATTACTAAATAAACTGAAGGACCAAAGCAGATATAGAGACATTCTGGAGAAAGTGGCATAAAAAATAGTAATAAGGCCCTAAAATGCTGAAAAATGAGTAGAAGGGTCAAATATAGAAGTCAAAGTTTAAGGTGAAAACATCAAGATTTGGTGACCAATTGAATGTGTCAGGCAATGGAGAAGAGAACAAAGAAGTCTTGTTTTATTAATTTTTTTCGTTTATTTTACATACAATCCAGTTTCCCCTTTTTCCTCTCCTCCTGTTCCTTCCCATCCCCTCCCGTTCCTTCCCATCCCCTCCCATCTATGTCCCCATTCACTCCTCCTCCATACAGAGATGTCTTCTAACAAGCTAGAAATTCTTCCTGGAACTCAGCAGTTTCTCAAACTAAGTTAACAGAAAGGACTATCTGTGACAAAATTAGGGACGAATTTACCCTTGCATTCATGCCTTTGTAGTATAGTATGTTTTATAAATTATGTATGGATGTATATATTATGTATTTATAAAAATTTCTCTACATAATCTAATAATGAAATATAAAGAGCAAAATTACATCGATTAATAGGAAAATGGAGAAACTGGAGATTTTATTCAGAAATTAAGACAGTCTCAGAAAGTTAAACATAGTATGTTTTGTCTTATTTAGAAATTCTTGATTTTTATAGACATAAAATCGTGTATCTATAATATCATGAAAGGAGAAACAAAATTGTGTAGCAGAATGAAGAAAGCTATGGAGAGAGAATATGGTTGAAGTACATTATATCCTTATATGAAAATGTCTTGATAAAATGTAGTGCAATGTATAATCACCACACAATGAAAAGCAGAGAAACTGGTATTCAGTTGGTTTTACAGTAAAATCTAGCATCAGAGCCCACAAGAGCACACCCATCATATACTCTTCTCTTTACAAAACTGCAGTATCAGGCCTGTGTTTTGGTCTAAATATGGCAAATGTTAGAATAAATTATGGTATCTCAAAAAAATATTATCTTCTTTTTCAGTGACCTGATCTTGCAGCTTCATCTAACCTCGGTTGGTCATACTGTGCTTTCATGGTGCTACCTCGAGGTTCATGTTTCTATTCCATTAAGCTATACTACAAAGGCACTGACTTAAGAATAAATGCCTTCAGTCCTAAACGGGATGCCTTTGTTAAACCTCTCCCTTCAAGGCTCAGGAATTTATGTGGGAGAGGAAGCAGAAAGATTCTAAGAACCAGAGGTGGTAGATAAGTTCAAGGAAGCAATATTTTTTTAAAAAAAAAATTAAATAAATAAAAATAAAGAACAAATGCCTTGAACTCAAGCAAAGTAATTCACACTTCATTCTCCCTTCTTCAGAATGATCTCAGGTTTTCTAGTTCATCTGACTCTTCACAAAAATTTTAGAATAATCTGACCTATAGTTTCAAAGACTCTTGTTGATAAATCCCAAAGTCTTTAAAACAAGTTGTATAAAGATAATTTCCTAGTATGTATATGTATATGTATATGTATATGTATATGTATATGTATATGTATATGTATAAGATAGGCCCACTTGAGCTCCTTGCTTACACATCCAACCACCTATTTACAAGTGTCCCTTGGACATCTGCTTTTTAATTTACTTGAGGATATTCACCACATCCTCACACTTATCCTGCAACTTCCTCCCATCTTAGTAAATGATACCAGATGATAGTAAAAAAAACACTCCAGGAAACTCCTGCTTCAGGCCCAGGCCTCTGTTTTTGTACAACTGATATATGATACAATCTAGGGGTCCTGATCAGGTTTGTCTTTTCTGCTAGGTAAAGAATTAAAAGGTAGGAAAAACCTAAAACCTGAAGTATGATAGATAGCTGCAGAGAAATCTCAAGCACCTCAAACAGAACCAGCAGTTAAAGAAAGGTATTACTGGAGGTGAGAAAACATACAAAGGCAGCAGACACAGAACAAAGACCCTCTGCCAAGTGGGAGTGGGGTGAAAACCCTGTCTATCCTGGGGGGGGGGTGCTGGAGGCTTTAAATCCTTTGAAAAGTTTTCCTCCCCTAATTTAGTGTTGGTCAGTTTGTAGAAAGCTGGGGTAGTTGATTAGCCCAGAACTGTGGTGGGACATGTCTTCAGTCTTGAACTCCTTCTTGACCATGCAGAAGCAGAAGATCTGCTGATAGAAAACAAAAGCTTTTGTGTCAAGTCAGAAGGGTGAGGAAGAAGCTGGATATCATGGAACTTTGCCACTTGTACTACCTAGCCTTGGCCCCTCTCCCTATGTTTGCCTACTAGGGAGTTTAGCTAACACCTAGTCTCTCACCTATGTTTTATGTGTAGGATATTTTTGTCCTTGTGTACAGGCTGAACCACTATCCCTGAAAAAATACTTACAGGTAAATTTTACTTTCCTCTTCTACTGACAAAGGCTCTATGTTGAGACCATAACTTCATTTAACCATCATACCAACTCTTTTGTGGATACTAAGGCATATCAAATTTTTTGGGAAAGGTAAGTGGAGCAATGGGAGAAAGGGTGCACAAGTATGGCTAATGATTCTACCAGGCAAGAATCCAATAGATTTGGTTCCAGAAATCAAACACACTTACTTATTTACTTTGAGGAAACCTAATGTTCAACAGTCTTACTTTGTTGTATCCCCTCTTTTCTCTCTCTTTCTCTCCCTCCCTCACTACCTCCCTCTCCTTTTCCTCTCCCTCTCCTCCTTCCTCTCTCCTACTCTCCTAACTAAAATATTGCCCCCATCGGGTACCATGGTTTGCCTTTAATGCTGTCTCCTCTAAAGCCTAGTTTGGGACTATAGCTGACCATGATAGCGTGTGACATAGAGTGAGTATTCTAGAGACCAAAGTAAGGAAATCCAGAATTTACAGCAAGCCTAGGCTACATGGTGAGACAACCTTCTGACACACACACACACACACACACACACACACACACACACACACAAGCCAATTGGCCAATTGTATCTGGCTATACTCAATGATCCATGATATTTACCGAATTAATACATTGAGCTAGACTAGTGTTCCCTCCAATCCAAACTAGCCTACTTAAAAATACCTCTGAAATGACTTCTTACATTTAAAAAAATCTGTCAAGGAAAAAAAATACTGAGAAAGAATAGAAGACGGCTACTTTGCTTTTAAGTCATTCAGATGAATACTTTTTAACCATTTTTCCCCTGTGGTGGCAAAGATAATAGATATGTCACCACCATTTATTCAATGTAAAGTAGAAAAGTGACTCTAACCTTTGGCTGTTTCCCTTGAAGTTGTTGCTCTCCAGCTATCTGAACCACTGTGTTCTTCCAAAGTTTTGGATCTACTACTTCCCCCACATTCTCCTCTCACGATTGACGGAAGCATTTTTCTTCTGCAGCATCTATGAGTCACTAGGGGAATGTTTTGAGGGTTTTTTTTTTTTTTTTTACTAGCTCTAAGCAGAGACCTTTGATCGCAAGAAAGACAAAGAATGGAAGTAGGGGTGATTTCTCACTCTTCTGACGGCTTCGGGGAAGTCTGCGGTACTGGCTGACGGCATACTCCAGCAAACAGGTCTTACAAGGTACTCATGTCTTCCAGGAGTCCGTCTCACCCCGCAATCTGTTCTGAGGCGGTTTGGCAGGAGTCCGCCAACAGTACAGGGAGAGAAGCTCAGTCGCGCATGGCTCCCGCCACAAGCGCAAGCATTCTTTGATGCCATAATCACACATCTTTTTTTTTTTTTTTTTTTTTTCTAACAAAACGAAGTACCACGCAGTGGCGGCGCGAGGTTGCAGATCTTCGTGAGGCAAGAGGCCACCAGCTTCAGGTGTGAAAGGCCAGTTCCCTCCCAGCACGTTTCCGGCGGGCGGAGGAAGCGGCCTGCGCGCAGCTTCGCGCCTGCCTGCGTCAGAGGTCCCGCACTTGCGCAGGGCCGCCTTCCTTCTCTGGTAGCACGCAGGCGCAGAGGAGCAGCTTGGGGCCATGGCGGCGGCGGGCACGCTGAGGGGCTTGGCAGTGGCTGGCGGAGGCGAGAGCAGCGATAGTGACGATGACGGCTGGGATATTGGGTATCTGGACCGGTCGTCTCAGGTAGTGGAAGAGGCGCCGCCTCGACGGCCCCTAATTTAGGCCTCCCCTGGCTTTTGAAAGAGAGGCCCAGACCCACCACCCCCTTGTTTCCTCATGCCCACCCAGTTCCCTAACTTTCTCCCAGGATTTTGAATTGCGCATGTTTCGGGTTACTAAGCAAACTGGCAAAGTGTTCCCGTGTTCGCCAACTGCTGCTTTCTTCAGTGGCATCCTTTAGGCCTCAGACATAGCGCTTCGCTTGGATTTGGCTCGGACTCTTCACGCATTTTATTTGCCCGCCAAAGCGAAACAACCCTATGTACTTCGTTCTTTCCTGATGCAATGGGAATGAAAATATACATAACGAGAATTTTAACTTCCTGCTCTTTTAGAAATTGAAGAGGTTGTTACCAGTTGAAGAGAAGAACGAAACTTTTAAGAAAGCGCTGACCACTGGCGACATTTCCTTAGTGAAGGAACTCCTAGACTCTGGTGAGAGCCAAGAAATACTGTCAAGCAGAGTTGTCTAAGTTCACTAGACTGCCTTATTTTTAAAGTTTGTGCTGTTTTCCTAATGAATGTTAGTGTAGCTATTGTATTATTCATGCCTTAGTTGGCTTTTTCTCTACCTGACCTATTTTCTTCAATTCCCCTCTTATTTGGAACGTGTTGCCAATGACTTTCCATTGGTTCTTGCACCTTCTTTAAGAGACAAGTTCTGACTAATCCAACCCCACCTTGATTGTCACTTTCCATTGGTTCTTGCACCTTCTTTAAGAGACAAGTTCTGACTAATCCAACCCCACCTTGATTGTCTTTTTTAACTATTTACTTGGCTTTCATATGCTTCTTAAGATCTCTTTCAAGTTCTGTTTCCATCTGTGTTTTGTTACATTTTGGTGCATATTGCCTGAGTTCAATATCAGAATGAATATCTGCATCCGTATTTCTTCTAGTTTCATGGCCTATTCAGTCTGATCCCTTGGGGAGGTCACTTAAGCGTTCAGGGCATCAGTTTCTTAATGTAAAGTATAATTTTATCCTGGGTCCCATAATGCTTTCTGATAGCATAAGTAAAACTTACTTTAAAATTACTTCCACATGAAAATTAAGTTGTTGACTCTAATGGTTGAAATTATGCAAGGATTAACAACTGTTAAACAGCTCTAATATACAAAATACACACAGCATGAGAAGTCATGAACAGCAAGTGTTTTTCTTCTTTGCTAGAGACAATATATCATTTACTGAAAGTACATTATTGGGAAACACGATCATGTGTTGATTACTGTCCATGACACTTGATGGCTCTGTAATATTAAATCAGCTGTCAGAGTTTTGTAAGCTCCAGTTTCCCCATTTTTAAAAGGATCTCAACATTCTACCCAAGGTTATTGGAAATAAAATAAGACAATATGTAAATAACAGATTAGAATACATAGCTTTCATGTTACTGTTAGCTTAAGAGTTATAAACAATATATAAATCTGTTTTTGTAGCAGATGAGGAAGTTCTGTCTTACTTGTGAACAAACACTGGACCTTGTTACTCACTTGAAGTTCAATACGACTTCAATAAGGAAATAAAGAGGACTGGATATATAATATGAATGTATGGATAGTGAGCATAGTAATGATGGGGTAGAATAGGCAGAAGTTTTAGAGAAGAGAATTTGTCCTCAGAATAGCAGGACAGGTGTTGTTAAAGTTGATAGAACATTATGTATCAGGATTTAATATGATTGGTGGCAAGTTGGGGCTTTTCAGCCTCTTGAAAAGAGCCTGTGGCTATGTAAGTATTTGGTTAGCCATTTGAAATTTTTCTTTAATTATAAAACCATTTAAAACTCATTTTAAAAAGCCAATAATAAATGTATAAGGAGAAAGGTATTTTTCTATTGCTTCTACAAAATAAGTACTAGAGTTGATAATCAGTAAGAATTTTTATTCCAAAAGTCAACATTTACTTCTCTTTTGTTATACTTTGTCTTTCTATCTTTGATACCACGGTTTTGGTAACAACTGCCAAAGAAAAGAATAATAACTAGAAGAAAATAATGATTGTAAGTCTGAACTCATTTTCTGATTATTGCAGTGGTTTAGAGGGGAAAAAAATGTTAGCAAGAACAAATTCAAGTCCCCCCCCCATAAAGTTTGGCATTTCCCCAGTAATTACCATATACATTATGACAATTTATCTAAGACAGTTGGAGATTTTACTTCTATAGTCTTCAGTGACTTATTGCTTCAACATGAGAAAAAAAATGAGCCCCTCAGAGCATTTCCTCAGTGATGACTTTTATCTTTCTAAGTAGAATGCTGTAATTAAGGACCATAAAAATCTGTGAATTATAAAATATTAAAGCCAATACTGTTGGCCATACAATTTTCTTTGAAATAGAAAAACATTCTCTTTTCTTTTCTGAAATTGACAGGTACTTAATTGTTAGTTATTATTATTACTAATTTTAATTTTATATATATATGAATGTTTTTCCTGAATATATGTCTGTAAACCGTGTGTGTGCCTGGTGCAAGGAAAGGGTATTGGATCCATTGGTACTGGAGTTATAACAGTTATGAGTCACCACGTGGGTGATGAGATGAGATTCCAAGTTCTCTGGAAAAACACACTTAACACTGAGCCATTCCTCCAGCCTTTCTACCATGCAAGTGTCAATAAAAAATTACCCTTTACTCTTAATCTCTTTAAAGGAAGAGGTTTATATTAATTTAATGGGTTGGGTTTATTGCCTTACTGTATCTTTGTCCTTGTTACACACATAGCTTCTATACTCCTTAATCCTAGGTTAGTTCAACCTTTTTTGTTTGCTTTCTTCACATTGCTAAGCCAGTATTATTGAGGAAATTCTTATTATTAATTCAAGGAATTTGTAGCATTAATGATTTGAAGATTTTACCATTGTCCTTTCTTGGCAGTTATTACCTGTCTCTGTCACATTCTAAATATGATTTACTATATAATGTGTGTGGGTGTTTTATCTGCATGTTTGTGTAGCACATTCAAGCAGTGCCATAGAGGCCAGAAAAGGGCATAGATACCATGGAACTAGAGTTAAATATGGTTATGAACTGCCATGTGGGTGGTGGGAATCGAACAAGGTCCTCCTTATCCCTCTCTCCAGCCCTGTCTCTACTAAATAGTGACGAATTTAGATGTTATTTTATATTCAAGGCCTGACGTTTTCATACCTCTCATTATTCTGGTTCTCTCCTTGTTATTCATTTTTCTAAAGTAAAACTTAATATTAATATTTTGCTTGTTCTTTTAATCAGACCTCCTCAAAGTAACTAATTTGTACGATACTATCTTTCAATTTCCTTTTGTTTTCTATCCTATTCCTTTCTCTTGCCTGTTCTTGGTTTTGTTGTTGTCCTATATACTTCCAGCTTCCTGTTGGTCTTGTTGCCTCCTGTCCCATTCTCAACACTAGTATATTGTGTTTATAAGATAGATATAATATAACATAATATAATGTAATATAATAGTATTGATCCTTGGATTACACATTGAAGTCTGCATTTCTCAACAGAACTTTAGTGATCCAACCCTAACTTTAAGTCTTGCTTTATCAATTTACCCATGGGTTTTGTGTTGGTAAGAAGTTAAAGATGTCTCGAGGGTGCACATGGTAGTTGCAGCCATAGAGATGTATGGTACTGCTCAAATCTTCCTCAATACCACACTGAAAAAGATAGCATGGAAATCCCTATCATATTGTAGATACTGTATTTATAATGTAGTAAACATTGTTCCTATCGGGTCTCATGAAGCATGCTGCCACCATAAAACCGAAGGTAGGAAATTGTAGTAATACCAGTACAAGAATTTTTTGAAGCCTTTCTTATGAAGAAATGTTCTTCCATAATAAATTACATACGTCCATATAAGTTTACATCTACCAAAGTAATAGCGAGGGGTTTTATTTTTCTTTCTTTAGATTGTGGGCCTTTGAAAATTTTGTTTTTATGGGGCGGGATGAAAGATGACTCATGTCAAGAGCATTTGCTGCTCTTGCAGAAGACTGAGATTTGGTTCTGTACATCACTAAGGTAGCTGACAACAGTGTGTAACCTTATCCCAGTTTTTGGAGTTCTGATGCCCTCTTCTGGCCTCTGTGGAAACTACACACCAGTGGTGCATATATATTCATTCAGGCCAAGGTTCATATGTATACAATTTAAAAATAAGGGCAGGGAACCCTGACTGCTCTTTGGATTGGAGAGGGAGGGGGAGAGGAGTGGGGGGAGGGGGAGAAGAGTGGGAGGAGGGGAAGGAGAGTTGGGGGAGGGGGAGGGAAATGGGAGGCTGGGAGGAGGTGGAAACTTTTTTTTTTCCTATTCTCAATTAAAAAAAAAATAAGTCTTGTCGGACTGGAGAGATGACTCAGCAATTAAGAGCACTGGCTGTTCTCCCAGAGGACCTGGGTTCAGTTCCTAACATCCACATGGCAGCTAACAACTGCCTATACTCCAGCTCAAAGTACTCTGACATCCTCATACAGATATGAATGCAGACAAAACACAAATTCACATATACATGGGGAAGTAGGTAGGGGATAGACAGACAGACAGACAGACAGACAGATCATTAAAACAAATTTGTCTCTACATCGACAGGCATTAATGTGGATTCCAGCTTCCGGTATGGATGGACCCCTCTTATGTATGCATCTAGTGTGGCCAATGTAGAGATGGTTCGCTTTCTTTTGGACAGAGGTGCTAATGCAAGCTTTGATAAGGGTAAGATGCTTGAGAAAATTTGACTTTGCTTTGTATTGTGACTCTTTGATTTCCATGCAAGAGTTAGACTAAATGAGAAATTAAAGTACTTTAAAAATAAATAAATAAATAAGTAAATAAATAAATAAAGTACTTTAAGCAAAAATCTACTAGTTATATTTTATAAAAATTAGGAAAATTCAAATGTAAAGCATATATTTTTAAAACTATCTCAAAGAAGATAGGTTAACAACCTATTTTTGTTATCCTAATAACAGTTATATTTTAAAGTACTTTTAAATAATATGCTAGATGATTTTGGTTGTTTTTAAATAAAAGCACACTGAAAGGAGTATCAGAAGGCCGGTAATTTTTTTTGAAAAATTACTTAAATTTTTTTATATGCTTGAAAATTGAATTATATTAAAGTTGTTTCATAGTTTATTGAAGCTATGTTTTCTTGCTATTCAACAACTTCCTTTTAGTGCTGGGAGTCCATTCTAAAGAGCAAGAGTGTATATGTAAATCCAGTTTGCTGCATTAAAGCAGTGATTACATTGTATTAAAATTTTTCTAGTAGACATTTGAATTCATTTCATATTTTAGGTATAAGTTATGTTTCAGGATTAATTTTCACATTTTTGATCTACATGAGCTGCTTACAAAACTATTTCTACAGTCTATATATTTTAAAGAAATTCTCTCTTGGTTGCATTCTTGCTGAGGTTTTGCTTTTCATTATGTCATTTGAAAACATCATTCAATGAAAGCCATATTTAAGAAGGAGAGTTTCAAAAGTATATAGAATACTCTGTTCAAAAAACATGGTTTTCCTTTTTATCAGAGAAGTACTTTTGGTTGTAAGGCATTTTGTATTTTTACAATATGTACACATAAATTTCTCTGTACCTAAAGTAACCCCATTCAGTAGGGAGTCCAGTTATTAATTCCTTCATTATTAATTGGATGCAAAATATTAAGGCATCCTCATAGTGACACTATAAATGATAATACTGGATCAGGTATAATTATGGCTTGTCTGTGTTAAGTCATTAATGTAAAGAATGGCTGTGATGTCCTATTTCATTTCTAGTATTTGAAAAGGGTTTTTGTTGTGGTGTTGTTATTTGTCTTTAATCATCCTTGATTTCCACCACTTTTAGAAAACAGGATGAATTCATAGAGTAGAAATGACTTAAAAAAAAAAAAAAAAAACACTGATGGATGCGGGACCAGCAAGATGGCATAGCAGAGAAAGGCACTTGCTGCCAAGCCATGCATGATTATGTAAATTTCATCTTTGAAACCATGATGGAAGGAGAGACCCAGTTTCAAGAAATTGTCTTCTGATCTCTTCATCGGTACAGTTTACAAACAAATCAAGGATTGTCAGAAGTGAAGTAAAACCAGAGACTGTTGTTATTTTCTAATCACAAATTCAGCAAAGTAGTTTTTTTAATTTTTCAATTAAAACATCACATGCAGGCTATACAAATTCATTTGTGCCTAACCACTTTCTACTCTCTTAAAGAGATAGTAATAAGGGAAGAAAGTTAAGATATGAATTGGCACACACTTTAGAGATACAAAAGGCTCATTGATGAGATGGTGAAGTCTGACTGGAGTGCAAAAGATGGGAAGAGGTTGGGAATTTTAGAGTACAGTAAATACTTAGCATGGTAAAGAAGGCATTTAGAGACACTTCCTAATGTGTGAGGATTTCTTTGCTTTTCTTCTCATATAGACAAGTTAACCATCTTGATAACTGCATGTTCTGCTCGTGGCTCAGAGGAGCATGTCTTGAAGTGTGTAGAGTTGCTACTTTCACGAAATGCAGATCCAAATGTTGCTTGTAGGTAAGAATCTAATTCTCTGATGAAAACATACTTTATCAGCCTGTTATATTTGATAAAATGAGTTCTTAAAAATCAATAGCATTGTTTACTTGGCCCAATAGTGAATAAAAATGCATCATAAAGTCATAATTTCTTTATTAAAATGAGATAACATAAAGGTAAACCTCTGGCTTTTAAATTTTAAAGGAGTAAGCATTTGTAACTACATGGAAAGAGCTCTGTAAACCTATTTCCTGTGAATCATAGCCTTAGAAGAGCATGGTGGTTGAACAATAGTATAGTAATAAAGTTTCTCAAGTTTTTTTCTGCATGTAAAAATTAAGAATTTGGGTCTGGCAAGATGGCTCAGTATTTAGGAGACGTATATACTGCTGTTGCAGAGGATTTATGGTCAGTTCCCAGAAACCACATTGGCTGGCTCGCAACTACCTGAATCTGTAACTACAGGGAATCCAACATCATCTTCTTAACTTTTTTTTTAATTTAATTTTATTTTTGTTTGTTTTGTTTTTGAGACAGGGTTTCTCTGTGTAGCTTTGGTGCCTGCTCTGGAACTAGCTCTTGTAGACCAGGCTCTCCTCAGACTCAAAGAGATCCTCCTGCCTCTGCCTCCCAAGTGCTAGAATTAAAGGCATGCACCACCACCACCAAGCTGTCTTCTGGATTCTTTAGACACTTACACTGACATGCACATAACTAAAAATAATAACAAAATAAGTACTTTTAAAAGAATTAGCAGTTTTATTTATAGAAATACTGAGAAAATACACTGTAAGCAATTTTTCTCTATCCCAACTGCCAACTACTAAGTAACCACACCAAGACTTCTTAATTAACCCATTTCTACTACTCTACCTATTGCCTCGTGGCTTGTGGCTGTATGTGCCCTCCAACATGTCTTGCTCCCTCTGCATCTCCTGGTGACCCTGTGCTTCTCCTTCCCAGTGTTATTGGCCATTCACCTTTTTATTAAGCCTATCCATATGACAAATATTCGCAATGTGCACAAAGATCATTCCATAACATCCCTTTTTGTTTAAGTAAAAAGGAAAGGTTTTAACTCTCACATAATAAAACTATAAGCAGTACAAACAGCTATCAGGTAAAAGCTATATTTACAATGTCCAATCCATTTTTTGACATATTTGGAGAAAATATTGCATTATTTATTCTATCCTGATGAGTCCAAAGCTCTGTGCCTTATTTACCTTTTATTGTAACTAAGGAAAATTGTAACTATAACTATCTAGTATTCATCTCTATCAAAGACCCCAGTAGGCTATAATATTACCTGAGTAAACAGTAAATGCAGTACAAGTCACTTACAAACCTAACAGTAATGACAGAAACAACTAACTGCTTGGATAATCACCCAAACTTCCTCTGCAACATTGGGGCATCCATCTTTGGCCTTCAGGCCTAGAATATCTGACAGACTTCTGTGAAGCACGAATTTTTGAAGGACCTTCCTACCCATTCATGGCATTTTGGCAGTCACTTTTCTTTGTGTTCCACTGGTTCAGTTTGGACAGCATATTGTCAGCAGTCAGGACAAGAGCAGTTTCTTACCCAAATGACTAGCTTTTGCCACAAAGAAGCATTCCATGTGAACCTTCTTTGATGCCCATTATCCATTTTGGAAGTAGATTGGTACTGCCAGGAGCAGACATATCTCACCAGGAGCAGATATATCTCAGTCATAAAAAGCCTTATGCCATATTTGCTTCAGGAGCTCCTTCTGCTCCTTCAGCCAATAGCCTTTAAGATACCAGCCCACTTGGGTGTGGTCTCTATGGCTTGAAAAAGCAGCCATAGCCACACTCTCCCTCTCTTGCTTCGGTCGTGCAGAGGGCTGTTGTCTAGGACAGTGATCTGTAAGTTTTTCCCTTTAAATAAACAATCATAATTTTTATTAATTTTACTAATCATAATTCCAAACTGGTGTGGGATTGTTTTGTGACTTACCCCTTTAATATTCTATAGGTCCTTGAAATGTTTGAAGACCATCATCTATCTAAATATGTATGTGTGATCTTGAAAGCATACCTAACATGCCTATAAGTTTGACAGTTATAGATGACTATTAACCTGTATTTCTTATCCTAAATAGCTTTCAAAGACTTAAACGTTACATAACCTTTTTAGATGAGTTTCATAGGTACAATACATTAAAGAAGATTAGTAACATATATACAATATAACAAAAATAACTTTAAATTTGTATCAGTATACAAAAATCCATACCAATGCAAAATATTTGAAATTAGTGATTGCTTAAAAGTAGACTCAATAATCCATCGTCTTAGCTCATCATTTTTATACTATATTCCACTTTTTTCCTTCAGAGAGAGATCCTTGAATCTAACTCCTTTGTTTAGCTCTTTCCCTAACCATGACCAACAACAACTTGTACCCAACCCCCCTAAATGATGACAAACATCTGAAACTCATTCAGTGATCAAAAGCTATCCATTCCACCTTACCTTAGGCATGTGGGCATTATATTCTCTAGACTACTTCATGTTGTCTGGGGACACTGGAATCTTTAGAAGACCCTGGGAAAATTGGGATAATGGTCAAGTTCAAGGAGAATTAGCAGTATTATTTGTTGTCCAGGCTCTGTGTAATAGGAAATGCAAGGCTTATCTGAAATCCAGGTTAGAGCAGTCTGTGAAGCTGGACCATCTCAGCCTTAAAGCTGTTCTGGATGCAGAACTCTGAGGAAACTGCAACAGAGGCACTCTTGAGAGTCTGTATCACCTGGGCCACTCATTTTTATTGGTGTCCAGTTCCCTTGCTCTGAAAACACATAAACTTTCAAAGGTAACATACGTATCTACATTAATACAAGTATGAAATGTGCAGTGTGCACAGGTCAGTTAAAGGTGGTTTTCTGCTTTATGTTTGAGCAGGTAAGAACATCTGTCAACTTTATAATACATTTGGACTGTATAATCAAATTGTAATGTAAGTTTCTCTCTAACCAAGCCATATGAAAAGGTGGTATATAATAACTCATGAGGACTCTAGCCAACAAAATTTATCATGTCTCATCTCAGAGCTGTTTCCATGTCAAAGGATCAGCTTAAACATCACCTGTCCTGTAGTCTTTTTTTTTTTTTTTGTCTTCTTCCTCCATGTCTCTAGCCAAGATATTAGGAAGTTTCCAAGCCAAATCTGATCTTTGTTAATCTGGAAGGAATTTACAGCCTTTTGTTTCCAGAGGAAACCTCTCCCCGAACACAACATGTTATGTGACTTCCATTTTGACATTAAGGCGTTTTAAAAGCGGAAGAGTACATCATAAAATCAATTATTTTACTGAGTCCAGGAAGCAAGTCTTATTTTAGGCCATTTCCAAAGTTCCAAATTTAAATGACAGCAGCACACTTGGATTCAAATCAACTAATAATTTTTTTTCAATTTCAAGGCACAACCAGATCTAAAATATATACTTAAGAGTTATTATCTAAAGAGAATAAATGCTAAAAAAGTAGTATGCTAAAAATTATCAGATAGTTTTAATATCCCTTTTTAATCTTTAGTTTTTAAATGAGATTATCTGTATGGCTTTTCAACAATATATCAGGGTTTCTTAACTTTAACACTATTGACATTTTAGGGTTAGTAATTCTTTGTTTAGAGGGGATATCCTATGAATAACAGAATATTTTACCGGCGCGTCCTTGACTACTAAATGTAGTGATATTTTTCCAGTGCCATAATCAAAAGTATCTTTGCAGAGTCCCAGTGTGGTATGGAATCCAAAATAGGTCTTGCTTGAGAAATACTCCAAATAGATAAAAATCTTTTTTTTTCTTTCAGTACTTTCACAAGATATTATAGGTAGTACCCAGGCATGGCAGTCCATGCCTGTCAGTATCCAGCAGTTTGAAGCAGGGGAATTATAAGTTCAAAGTCAAGCCTGTACAACTTACAGAAAGACTGTGTACCAACAGCAAGTAGTGAAAGCTTTGCCTTCTTACTGACTAACTTAGAAGCATCCTAAAGGAGACATCAAAGCAATGTGTCATGAGTTCTAGTCTAGAGATCATCTTTCAGATACATAGGATAGATCTTAAATGAAATGTCATGTAAAAGGAAAGTAATCTCAGGACACAGGAGAATATAGTGAGATTTGGAGGGAACTGAATACATAAATCATAATTCAAAAAACTGATGCCTATTTGAATATTGGAAGGTTTAGTTTTATGTATTATATACAAAATATACCAAATATAAATGTAAGAGGAATTATTCAAATGTCAGGGAGAAAACAGACATTTACATGAAGGTACTTTTAGTCTGTTGACTTAGGAATTCTTTTGCTCATAAAAAGTATCTAGAGTGATAGAAGAGATCCATAAAGCTTATAAATGACTAATTTTATAAGAGCTAGATGATCACCTAATTGCTAGTTGTCTAGGAAGATTTTCTTTTTAACAAAAATGAGGTCTGTAGTCTTATTTCATGAATAAAAGTAGTAACAAAGCCATATAGGTCAAGCTGTAAGCTAAAATCTGAACTTTCTGTTCTCATGTCTGATGTGGCTTGGGCACATCTACATCTGCAGAAACAGCCCTAAATACAGAGTCTTTGTAGCTAAATTAGCAGGGTGAAGAAAATGAGGAATTCACTTGTTTGTTAGAAGATTCTTTAGGAGTCTGTAGACTTTTACAATGAAAGTGAGTTATTTGAATCAAATTGCTTTGTCAGTTTTTCTTTAAAAAAATGAGAAGAAAGAAAAACGTTAAGAGTAAATGTTAAATATTCTATTATTTTGTTTGCTAGAAGTCTTTTGGAATAGTACTAATGGATTCCTGTAATAATTTAAGTTTTTAAGATTATAGAAAATTAACATGCAGTAAAGAATTTACATTTTAGTGTATAATTGACTGAAGCAGTACACATTTATGTAACCACACTGTAAGCCAGCATTTCTATCCTTCCATAAAGTTTGCTGGAACCCTTTCCTGTTAAATCCCCTTCTTTAGTGGCTATCATGTAGTCCGCAACTGGTTCTGCAACTCTAACCATTTTATTCTAGGCTGTTATGTAAATAGAATTGTATGGTATGTTTGTTGCTTAATTTCTTTCAGCAAAGAATGAATATCACAGTTTCCATATTGTATATATCGATTATTTAGTGCTTGATGTTCCTATGAGTATTGTATAATAATTTTTTTAAATATAATGAAATCTTTGTATTCTGGTTGTGGTGATTAAATCATAAATGCCCCGTAGTCTTCCAGTTGGTGGTAAAGGAAGCATGTCACTAGGAGTGGGTATTGAGAGGCTGCAGAGTGGTGACATTGCATTTGCTCTCATCAAAACTTGAGACTTCAGCTTTTGCTCTAATTTCCACGATGACTGCTTATTGCTATCCTTCCTTGCCATGTCAGACTTTATCCTCCTAGAACCATAAGCCAACTTCTATGATTTGCTTAAGCCATGTGTTCTATCACAATAATAGAAAAGAAACTAATAACTGGCAAAAACAGCTGACATAATAAAACATAAAATTGGTTGACTTAAAAATGGAAAGAAAAGGCAATACATATTTTAAATTTCTATAAAGTTATTTGCTAACTTTCAGAGGCAGAATCTAAATTATTTTAAGACTAAGCTCAGGGAGCATGAGTAGTAAGAGAATCGCTGCTAGCATTGCACCTTTCATTACCCCTTCCTGCCTAAGTGGGGACAAGCACATTGTGTGGTTCCTTGGGGTAGCACTGACTTAGCCACACCTATATTTAACCTATTTAGTTGTTTATTAGGAGATCACATTTTGTACTTGTGACTGTTGTTTGCATGGTTTCAGCAAAACCTTTTGTGTGGGTGCTGATCATTACCAACAAGTGTTTGTATATGTTTTCAGATTTTCTCTTCCTTAGCCATTATAGTTCGTTGCTGTGTTCTCCTCCCTCCTTCCTTTTTTTCCTCCTCTCCTTCCTTTTTCCCTCCCTCCTTTCTGTCTGGATTAATTTTTAGACTGTTTAGAGAAATTACTGTTTTATTGTTTGATAAAGTTCAGATTGAATTGTTGGCATGTAGTAAAGGGAACTCTTGTAGGTAGCATGAAATCTCTAGTGTTCATTCTCTGTTGGAAGTCTTTCTACTTTCAGCTGCATTCTAGCCATCAAGGAGAGGAGAAAAAATAGATTGCCTACATAGTAAATGTTCAGCATCTGAGAGCATAGACTGTCCCCATAAGAGTTCCTCTTGTTTCGTAGAGCTATGAATTCTAACCTGTTTCCAGAGTCAACAGCCCTTGCATTAGTATGCCTGTTGCTCTGAGTTCTGATGATGTTCTTCACTGACAGCAGAGAAAGCTTTGCAACAGTTCTCTTACAAAGAAGCTTAAAATCTAAACAAATACAGCTTAGTCTTTTTGTAGTGAACCTTGTATTTCTTTCATTAAAAAAATGAAAATTTGTCCCTTAAAGATAAATATTTAATATCCAGAGCTTTCTTGAGACAGGATTTTGCTATGTAGCCCTGGCTGTCTGGAACTGGCTGTGTACATCAGGCTAGCCTCAGCTTCATAGTGCCTTTTGAGTGTTGGTATTAAAGATGTGTGTCACCATGCCCAGCTATAGCACAGTTCTTAACTGCTTCAGTATTGCTGCTGCTGAAATTTTGTGTAAGTAAATAGCTACATGTTCACATCTGAGACTGATAAAATGGCTCAGCAGGTAAAAGTGCATGCCCTGCAAGCCTAATGACCCAAGTTCCAAGAGCCCACATGATGGTAGAAAGGAAGAATGTCCAATCGCCACACGCTTGTTGTTGGACAGGTTTATCCACACTCATAACACCCACCATGCACATTCCTTTAGTTTACCAAATTTCATTTTACCTTCATTCTGTTACTAAAATGGTGGGTTGATTTCATTTACTTTTCTGGCTTCTTCTTAAAATTGAAGTGTTACTTTTTATAACTTATTATTCCCTGAGAATATTTCCAACTCTAAGGTAAAACTTCTTCAATGTGGTAAATATGTCATCTAGATTGATCAGTGCCATTATCTAAAATCTTTGTAAGCTTTTTATGTTGGTAAGATTTCTCATGCCTCTTCTTAATGACCAGGTGTCAGTTACTAGATTTGAAAAATAACTGTGAGAATAATATGAGGCATTCAATCATTTGTCAGTGACATTGTCAGTTCTGGAATCATGTAATGTGAAATTTGGAGATTGAGGTTCCCTTGGACCAGTTTGGAGGTATGAATAGGACAATTTTTTTTAACCTGGAAGATACCATCCCTTGAATCTCAGCTTAATTTGTTTCAAGTATGACAGATAAAGCCCTTTACCATGTTTATCCCAGGACGGTTGCCTTAATTCTGATATTCACTGCCATTTTCCCATTGAGCTCTGTGAAGTAGCAAGGGTCCTAGAGGCAAAAGCAATCATAAATGCTAGCTCTCTTACTTGCATTTTGCTCTCTGAATTTCATCTGAGTTATTCCTTGGTATCTTTGTTTTTAAGAAAATTTAAAAATTCTTAAATACATCTGTTTTGGGTGCCTTCAGAGTTTTTGTCCAAATTATCTATCTAACTTAACCATGTCTACAAGGAGAAATTAGCATCTTCTAATTATAATTTGTTTTTATATTTATGACTGACATAGTGTCTAAACTGTTCATTTTCTGTGTGGATTTCTTTTATAGTTGTTTTTTCAAAATAACATTAACATTTCATAAGTTTTCCATATTGGTACAAAAAAATCTACATGGTTCTTTTATCACTTTCTCGATTTTTTTCCTTTTCTTTCTTTGGGATTAATGTCAGCTAACAACTTGAAAGTAATTTTTAAAGTTAATGCTCTAAGACAGAAATCACAATTCTGTTTTTCTTAAATATTGCTGATTTAAATGCTTATCAGGCAAAGGTTTTCTCCCACTCTGCAGGTTCCTTTCACTATGTTTATGGTTCCCTTTGCTGTGCAGACACGTTATTATTTCCTGTGTCCCATTAGTTAATGCTCTCTGTAATTCCCTGTGCTAGAGGACTTTTGTGCAGAAAGTCCTTGCCTATTCCTGTGTCTTTAAGTATATTTCCTATCCTTTCCCCTAAAAGTTTTAGTGTTTTAACTTTGTAGCATGTGTATCTTCCTCTACCTTTCTATGAGTCCTGTGGGTATAACTTCTGTGGCTGGACACAGCCAGGGCTGCTGCTCCACCATCTTATCAGTCATGCTGACTTTAAAGGAAACATTTGTCTCAACACTTGCTGCCTCCCAAGCACTGTGTTAATTGCTTTTGAATATGTTGTTTAAAATATGCTTACAAATCAGCTGTAAATGAGCTGACATTTTTATTGTTAAAGTAGTAATAAGCCTGATAAAATCCTGTGTAGTTTAACAAGATTTTTGTTTGTATTTAGAATTTGTGAGATTTCCCCCTAGTTTGCTGAAATATTTTCTTTTTCTTTTTTTTTTAAAAAAAGGTTTACTTATATATAGAAGGTACTTTTTCTGGCAAAGAATTTTATTAAATTCAGATTTCTCAGCCATGATATAAGTTTTACAAACTTATGTGACATTTTAACTTCAGTAGATATTTTATTACCGTTGATAAATAAGAACACATTACTCAAGAATTTGACATAATCATTGCATGGTTGTTAACTTGTTGAATATTATTGCCTATTCTAAAAAAGAAGAAGAAGAAGAGGAAACCCTGGGAAGACTTTACCTTTCCCAGAGTGTAAATTTAGTCATAAATGTCAATGGAGCAGCTTGGCAGAGTGCGTATAGTACTGACTTGTAATGAGAGCGAGCTTCTAGTTTCAGTAACTGTGTGGCGTAGCTTGTTGCTAACAGCACAGGCCCACGCCACAACACTATTCTTCCAGAAGCAGTTTTTAAATTGCTAACTTAGAAATGATCTTTAACTTCCTGACGTAGTTCCTCTTCTTTTTAAATCTGCAAAATAGTTGACACGTTTTTGTTGTGAATATTTAAATAACAAATAGACCCATGGAGTAAGCACACGTGATCCATTGAGGAAATTCCTTCTGTTCTCTCATAGATAGTAACTAAATAGTTTTATGAAGATCCAATCCTTAAAACAGAACTGTATTTACATACAAATGTATACATTTGTGTAGGTTTCTTTCTCACTCAAAAATGAGAGAGGGGTTTTTCTGTCAATACTTAATAACTTTATCTTATTTGAGAACTCTAACGTATTCATATTGCTAGTACACTGTCCTATTAAACATTATCATGTTGATATCATTAAGTTGCGTGCAATTTAACATTCTTGTATTGTATGGTTAGAAGTAATGTGTCATGAGCCAGATTTCTAAGATTTGAGCTTCCACTTTTTTATTTTATAACTGTAATTTTATCTTTTCAGCTTTGTTTTTAATAATAAAAGCATCACATCATAGAGGTGCTTTTCTGTTTTGAATGGTACCTAGATAGAGAGAAAGACCCCCTGACAAGGATGTACACATTAATTCTGTAAAAGACTTCCAAAGAAGACTGCTTTAAAAGTACATACATTTAAAATGAATAATAATCCTTAAAAAAAAACCTAATTGACAGTTGATATTGTAAGCTCTCTGAAAGAACATCCACTTTACATCCTTGGCAATGTACAAATAAGTTGTGTGTCTGTGTGTGTTGTTAGGAATCAATTTTTATTTGTTTCTATTTAAAAAAAGAAATATAGCTTTTCTTTTCAATATAAATTATGAAATTAAATAATTGCTGATATTTCTTTTCATTTGGATATTTAGTCCATTATCATTTCATATATGTACTATCTACATATCTATTATTAAGGAAATGAACTTTTTTCTAATTTTGATTGAGAATCCAGGGTTTTTTTAACATTATTCCATTCCTTACCTTATCAGTTATTTGTTCTTTCATTGTTCTTTGAGTGGCTACCCTAGAAATTACAATATTGATTCTTTACTTTATTGAAGTCTACTATATATTAATGCTTTTATCAATCCATGGATACCATTGGATTCTTAGAAGGTTTTTATTCCATTGTCTTTTGTATGTATTGTCATGTATTTATATTTACTTGATGCTCATATTCGCTATTATTATTTTAGTATTGCTAGCAATTATGATGTTAACTTTTAATTTTACCCATATAATTATCTTCTCTGGTGTTCTTCATTCTGTCCTGTATTTTGTTTCAATCAAAAATCATTTTCGAACTAAAACCTTCTATTAATACATCTGTGTCTTGAGGTTTCTATTGCTGTGAAGAGACACCATGAGCACAACAACTCTTATAAAGGAAAGCACTTAATTGGGTGACTTACAATTTCTGAGGTTTAGTCCATTACCATCATGGCAGCATTCAGGCAGTTATGGTGCTAGAAAAGGAGCTTAGAGCGGAGAAGCTACATCTTGGTCCCACAGGCAACAGGAAGTAAACTGAGACACTGGGCGTGGCTTGAGCATATATAAAACCTCAGAATCCACCTCCATAGTGACATACTTCCTCCACATTTACTTCAACAAAGCCACAGCTTCTAATGGTACCACTCCCTTTGGGCACCATTTCATTTTCTTTCAAACCACCACAATCTGTTAGAAGTAGAATCTTTTATTTGAAAACATTTTCTTTACAATTTTAAGTTTTTAGTGGAGATTAAAATTCTAGGTTAGCAAGTACTTTGTTTTGTAATTTTTTTGAGATTAGAATATAATTACATTATTTCCTTCTTGCCTAAGGAAGAGCACACAAATAACAAATGTTCAGCCCTGAAAATATATATGCAATATAATACATACATACAAGTAACATACAACCCTAATTGGATTTATATATTTAGAAATATGTGTGTCTGTACATGTGCATATATGTAAGTAACAATAGCTAATGAAAAGCAGGACCATGAATTTGAAAATTAATTTCTTTTAATACTTATCAAAACTTTATGTTGTTGTACCATCTGCTATTTCTTCTGAAAAGGCTATATATTCTTATTTTTGATTCTTCTGGGATACTTTATTTTTACTCTTTGTTGTTTTAATTTTCTGGGAGTTTTTGAACTGGAATTAAAGATGTGTACCACCATACCCACCTTTACTGCCTTTTTAAAATAATGCAACAACAAAATTATTTTATTGTATTTTCTTCTTATGTATCAGTTTCTGCACATAATACAGTATCTATATACAGTATTTATGTGTGTACACAAATACACTAACACATTGTCTAGAAGATACAGAATTCATTCTGCAGCTGAGCTCATTACTTCTAATGATTATTCATTGGTTTCTTTGCATGTCTAGGTCTATAATTATAGAAATTGAAAGTACTTTTTTTGCTTTCTAAAATTTGTGCTTAAGTTTCCTTTTTCTGTACTCATAGGCAACATTTCAGATATAAAAATTCCTGATTTGAGAAAATTAGAGTACATATTCTTTTCACAGTAATACAGACTCTGTTTTTATTGCATACTCAGTTGTGTTTAGACCCAAAGCCCAATATTATTAATGTTGCCTTTGTATCTTCTTTGCAAGGCCAAATATTAAAAACATACATTTGAGATGCTGAAAGCAGTGATTTCTAGACTAATTTCCTGAGCACTCTTTTTTAAATGTATTTATTGTTGTACATATATATGATGTCTCTGCATGGCAAGTACATGCTACAGTATCTGTGTGGAGGTCAGAGGACAACTTTGTGACAGAAGTTCTTTCCTTCCACCTTACTTGTATTCTGGAATAAACCTTGCATCACACAGGAGCGGTTCTTTTATGCACTGTGCTATCTCAGCAGCCATACACATTCCTAATATATTTTATAAACCCAAGTTTCCTTATTCCATTTCTAGGTTAACTATTACTTTCCTAGAACTATTTTATGTTTCCGAGTCTCTGTGATTTGAACTGATTATGATTAGTCTGTTGTTCATCTTATTGTTGATCTTTTAAGGTTTCCTCCCCAGACCTAGATCCTTGGTTCAGAAATCTGTAGGTGAGAGGGTTCTTACCACAAGAAGCTGTTTTCCTTGCTATGCATCCTTCCCACACTTCTCCAGGAAAGAAAAATGGATCCTCTTCAAGAGAGGTGGTTTTGAACAGCACAGGTGGTCTGTCACTTATGAATTGTAAGATGGAATCTCAAAGTTTTTTGATTTGCATTTCCCTAATCACCAAGGAGGTTGAACATGACCTTCAGTGTCTTTTGGCCATTTGAACTTCTTCTGTTGAGAATTCTCTGTTCAGATCAGTACCCCATTTTTAATTGGGTTACTCAGAATTTTAATGTCTAGTTTCTTGAGTTCTTTATATATTTTATAAATAGGATGCCTTTTTGCCTTAATGACAGTGTTCTTTGCTTTACAGAAGCTTCTCAGTTTCAGGAGGTCCCATTTATTTAATGTTGCTCTTATTGTCTGTGCTACTGGGGTTATACGTAGGAAGTGGTCTCCTGTGCCCATTTGTGTTGCAGTCTACTTCCCACTTTCTCTTCTGTCAGGTTCAGTGTGATCGGATTTATATTGAGGTCTTTAATCCATTTGGCCTTGAGTTTTGTGCATGGTGATAGATATGGATCTAATTTCATTCTTCTACAGGTTGACACCCAGTTAGACTTCTCTTAAGTCTGTTGCTTGATATCTTTTAATAGTTTGAGAAATTCACAAGTTAATTATACTGGCTTTGCCTCATTTTCTTCTCTGAAACTGAGATTTAGGCCATCACATTTAGACCAATTTTACTAACACTCTTTCCTTTTGATACATTCATTTTCCCTTCCATATTTTATAGTGAATATTCTCTCCTGCTATATTTTCCTAATCACTAAACCGGTGTTAAGTTAGTACATCTGCTATTAAGTCCATTTATTAACTACTTTTATTTTTCAGTTTTAAAATTTCTGAGTACTTTTTTAATACTGGATGTTCAGATCTCTAATTTTTTTCTTTTAGCTTTTCTTCTTTTAAAATATTTAACCACATTTTCTCTTCCCCTAATTCCTCTCTAAGTCCTAACCACTTCCCTGTTTTTATATCTAGTAATGTTTGTCTTATGAAATTATTGCACTAGATTTCTGTGTGTATGTGTTAGAATTATAAACCATCTTGAATTATTGCTCTATTTATCAGTATGATGTACCTTCTTCTTTTCTCAGTAATTTTGGCTTGAAGTCTATTTTTTCCAATATTATAACAATAATGTCTGTTTTCTTTGTAGTTTCATTTGCTTTGAGTGAAATTTTCCAACCTTGGCTTAGAGTTGCTTCTCTTTGATGATGAGGTGTGTGTTTGACTGGGTTAATGAGATGGTTAATATTTAAAGTTGTTATCAAAAGGACTCTATTAATGTCTGTCATTTGGTTAATTTTATAGCTTTTTGTATAATCTCATTCATCATTTGCCAAATTTCTGTTCTAATGTCAAGTAAGGCTTATTATTTCCTATAATCTCAGGGAATTTTTTTTCAGTATATAGGATTCCTTTGGGTATTTTTGTAGTACTGACTTAACAGTCATGGCTTCTGTTAGTTTGGAAGTTATTCTTCCTTCATCTATAACATGGTAATCTGGTTAGTCCTTCAGCTTCAGTGCTTACTGTCATCATCCATCCTGTCCTGGCACTTGGGGTTCTTGTCTTTGTCTCTACTCTAATTCTGGCATATTTACTTCTGTCTGTGATTTTGTTCTTTTGCATTGTTTTGTCCTCTAGGCTTTGCATTTTAACTAGAATATAGCATAGAGTGGCTCTTTTCCTGTCTTGTCTGATAGATACTGTATCCTGGATGATCAGCTCATTTTCTTGATCTGCTAACTTTTTATTGACTATATTATTTCTGCCTCTACTCTGATGTCTTTCTCCTTGTTCATCCCTGTAATTCATAAATTTTGTCTTTTAATAGTGTCCTCTGGGTTTTATATATCATTTTTATTCATTCTTATTTTATCTTGATAGATGTCTTGATGTTTGAATCTATACACCTTGTTCTCCATCCCCAATACTCTCTTCCAAGTGACTCATGGTATAAGAGAAGCTTTCTACTGAAGGTTTTTTTTTTTTTGGTTGTTTTATTGATGCTTTTATTTTTTGACTGTCTTAGTTACTTTTCTTTTGCCGTAAAGATGCACCAAGACAAAGGAAACTTATAGAAGAAAGAGTTTATTGGGCCTAACAGTTTTCATAGAGTGAATCCATGACCATCATAGGGGAAAGCATAGCATCAGGCAGGTAGGCATGACACTGTAGCAGGAGCTGAGAGTTTACATCTGATCCACAAGCATGAAACACAGAGCTAACTGGGAACTGCATAGACTTTTGAAACTCCCATGCCCATCCACCCATGACACTATCCTTCACAAACAGTTCCACTAACTGGCAACCAAACATTCAGATATATGAGCCTATGAGGGGCATTCTCATTGAAACCACCACATTGGCTTAATGAACTTTGCATTTATAAAATTTCAGTTGTATTTTTCCAAAATTTCATCTTCTCTTTATTCCTCTTTTGTATACTGTATTGGCTTCCTTATTTCACTCAGCACATGCAAGACATACTTTGTATCCGCTTTGATTTTGTTAAATATTCTTATAATTATTCTTTTGACCTCTTTATCTGGGATTTCATTTGACTTGCTCCCACCGGTGTTCACTACTGTGGGGGTTAGTATTTTTAGAGGCATCATACGTCCTCAATTTTTCTTTGATGTTTCTTATATTTATATCTTGGGATTTGATGCACATCTACGGTTTTTAAATTGATTGAATCTTTGAATCAGTTTTATTCTTTCAGCTGAAGTATATATAATGTTCTAGTGAGACTAGGTATAGCACAGGAGCATAATACAGAAGATAGATCTCCAGCCCATGTGCTCAGGTGTGATCACCTTCTCTACTCTTTAACTAATGTATTAAGTGCAAAGGCAACCACAATTCTATTGGACACTCAGTGTGAATACTAAACACAGTATTTCATTTCACTGCCTGTTGGAGGGATAAAGGAACAGGATAGTACTGTGTACTGAGATATTATTTACTAAGGGTAGGAGTAGAAGGAAGCAGGTTAAATGAAGAAAGGATTAGTGTTACTGCAACTGAGAAAAAAGTTAAGAGGGTACAAAGTAGATGGAAAGGGGAAGTTGGTGTCAACCGAATTTGAAGTGTTTGGTAGTCCCCACAGAGTTTAAAGATTATTAAACCTTTGGACAATTACAATTTAGAAAATAAAGTTGGAATGAGAATGAAATGACATGGGTAGTGAGAGAATAGCAGAGAGTAAACAATAGGAAGATGATCGTAAAATCTTACCGAGTAACACAGAATTCAGCAATATTTATGTACAAGTGAAGTTTACACAATTAAAAGATAACATAAAAAGACAAAGTAAAATTAAAAGTACAACGGATTTTAAAATATGATCACCCCAACTTTGCTTCCCCTAAGATGGTTTTGAATTACTTCCCTGTGATGTTTCATGTAGAAAACTTTACTGAGAAGAGGGAGGTGCAGTTTGCAATTCTGGCTCAAAAGTATAAAAGAAGATTTGTGTGTGTGCAATGCCCAGGGGAGTTTAAGCAGATTATCTTTGGATTTCTGGCACAGCTGAGTTCAGCAGTGCAGTTCTTAGTGCTTATGCTGCCCCCTTGTAGAAGCCTTTCCAGGGTGTCCTGCAGGTCACACTTCAGCTGCCATAGCCAACGCCTCCACTGATTAGTGCCCAACATGTACAGCCCTCAGTCCATGCCCCCACAGCTCCGGATTCTAATTATGTAGCACCAGGTGTGTAGGGAAGGGTAGTGTGGAAGTCCTTGGTAATGATTCCTGCAGACCTCATCAGAGTAAGATATAGGAGTATCACTTTTCAACTCCAGGCTTTGTAGCCAGCACTTTGCCTTTCTGCCCATGTGTGTATTCAGACCTTGGGTAGCACATTTACAACTTTCATTTTTCTGGCTGTTCAAGTGAAGGCAGGGAGCAGCTGAATCCCTTTTCTGGCAGTTCCCAGTAACCAAGACTGGAGAATCTGCTTCAGATTCTTCAGCCTTGAGCCACACAGATTGCATTGGCCATGCATTTTATTGCTAATGGTGAAAGTTGGGCCCAACCCTTAGTCTCTCCAGCTAACTGGTCCTGTAGTGAAGACATGGTACAAGGAGAATAGACAGACTTTCCTGGTATTTCCCACTGACTTCATAAAGCCTCATCACTACTGAGTGCTGGTTCACAGCTCCTCCTTCCTGCTTCCCTGAGGAGCTATAACCTACCACAAGAAATTTGTTCTCAGCTGTTGTGTCAAGCAGGAATGGAAACTACCGTTTATTTTTCACCATGTCTCACTGATGGGGCTTCTAAACCACCATCTTACTAGGGAAGTCTCAAGCTCACATTGTTTTCCTTGAAATTCTCAGTGCTTTAGTAACACCAAACTCCAAGTTCTGTGAGTGGTACTGTGAGAAGACCAACTGGTACTCTCTCTGCCAATGCTACCCAGACATTAGGTGTAGTAATATGATGTTAAACTCTTTGGACTCTTAGGGGGCCCGCCACCCAGCTCCCAAATGAATCACAAGGAATCTTATTCTTAGTTATAATCATCTAACCTTAGCTTGGCTTGTTTCTCGCCCTCTTTCTTTTTTTATATTATCCTGTCTACTCTGGGTTTTTCCCATTCTCTTACTTCTTTAGATCTTGCTCTTACTCTGTGGATTGCTGTGTAGCTGGATGGCTGACCCCTGATGTCCTCCTCCTACTACTCTGAACCACTTCTCCCTGTTTTCTTTTTGTATATATTCTCTCTCCCTGTCAGCGCTGCCTCTCCTTTCTCCTGCCTTGCTTTTTGCCATTCTGAGCTTTATTAAAACATCATGTGTTCTAGACAGGCAAAGAATCACAGCTTTACAGAGTTAAACAAATGCAACATAAACAAAAGTAGCACACCTTCAAATAATATTCCCAAGAATTAGGAGCTGCCTCAAAGAAGAACTTGGGAAGAGAATATAGGACTCAGTTCAACATCAGAGGCTTTGTTTTCATGCTCTGGAAGTCTTGGTTTTGCTTCTCTATCTTCACATGCATTGGATGAACTTTGTCACCATACAAATTTCTGAGGTGGATTACTTACAAAGATAAGAGGGAAGTTGTGGGGGAGGGGGGCTGACATATGCATGTGTGTTTCAGAAATCCTAGTTTATGATAGCTCCCCTTTCTGAATTCAGGTCTCCATTAGTTAAATTTTTATTTTCACTCTGTTTCATAGAATACTAATCACATCTATCTGAAATATAGATATGAAATATAGTTATGAATCTCACACACAGCACCTTTGCAGCCTCAAAGATGTGGCAAGTCTCAGTTGTGTGAGGGGCTATGTAGTTAATGACAAAGAGATGTAGGGATCTCATGTGCCAGCTGAAATCTCATCTCAAACTGGAAGCCAGTATCTGCAAATGATCAGACTCAAGGTTTGTAACAGTTTCCTTGAAGCTTAACAAGATTCCCACAAGATACCCTGGTCATCTTCAAGTACTTTCCCCAGTTAACCTGAGAACCTCTCTCACTATGCCCCACTTCTCAAAGGTTCCACACCTCTTCCTGGAGATGGGGACCAGTTTACAACACTTGAACATTCAGTGAACACCCAAACTATATTCATACTAGAGCAACCTTCCAACATATTGTAGCCCCCTCAGTATTGATCTAAAACTACTCTAATCCTGGAAGTTGATGTCCAGTTTTTAGCACTTTATCATTGCCCAAACCATGCTAGTTTCATTATTCTTCCAGCTACACTTGTAACAAGATTTAAGAAAGAATAAATAATACTTAAATATGCATCAAATATGTATATGAAGATATAGGCAAGTTTTTCTTTGGGCCGCCAGCTCATAAAGTGACACAGACACTTACTGTTAACTATGAAAGTTCGGCCTATAGCTTAGGCTTGTCCCATTAGCTCTTATGACTTAAATTAACCGATTTCTGTTCATCTAGGTGCTGACACATGACTCGTGGCTTTTACTTTTCCTTTTTCATGTTTTGTTCCCTCTGTGTCCAGCTGGAGATACTGCTTGTCTTCTTCCCAGAGTTCTCTCTGTCCAGAAGTTCCTCCTGTTCCTTCTGCTTTGCTATTGGTCATTTAGCTTTTTATTAAACCAGTCACAGTGACACATTTTTACACAGTGTAAAGGATTATTCCACAGTATAAAGGTAAACCAGTCTTTTAATTTGTAGTACAAAGAAGTGGTTAATTACATCATTGTGACTGAAAATTCCTATGAAGTTGTATTTTATTGCCCTCTAGTGGAAGTTTTATTGCAGTGAAATAACCACAAAGTCAGACTGAATAAAAATTTAAAATGGTTGAGAAAAATTATTTGTTACAAATGCACATAGGCTAGTTCTGAATTTAAACTAGCTGACCTTACTGCTTATACTCTAAACCAGAAGTTGGTGCATTGAGAATGTATTAGAATACAGACATGCTCTTTTATTTATGTCTCATCTGTGGCAGTTTTCATACTATAATAATATAATAAAAGGTTTCTGTCCTGCCTAGTCCTACAGGTGTTTAATCCCAAATAAACACACAGAGGTCTACATTAATTATAAATTGATTGACCTATTAGCTCAGGGTTCTTATAACTCTTATAACCTATTTTAGCCCGTAATTCTTGTCTATGTTAGCCATGTAGCTTGGTACCTTTTTCGGTGAGGTGGTCACATCTTGCTTGCTCTGTGTCTGGGTAACAACTGCCGACTGACTCTTTCTCTTCCCAGAATTCTCCTGTTCTCATTGCCCTACCTCTGCTTCCTGCCTGGTCACCCCACTTATACTTCCTGCTTGACTCCTGGCCAATCAGCATTTCATTAGACAAGAAACAAATCTTTACAGGGTAAAACTGTTGTCCCCACAGTACTTCCCCCACAACACTTTTTTTTTTCAAAACAAGAATTCTGAATCGAATCTCACTTGTTTAGCTTTCTTCCTGACCATTATTCATAACAACTTGTAACCAACACTCTAAACAAAGAAAAATATCCATAGTCCATTTGGGGAGGGGCAGGGAATGTGGGTGTAGTTTTCTAGGCTATTTCCTGCTGATTAGGATCACTGATAATCTTATAGGGACCTAAAGAAAATTTAGAATTATGATCAAGTCCTGACTGGAGTATCCTGTAAGGCTTGATCATCTCAGCCAGCAGTCTTGAATCTGTTCTGGATGTAGAACTCAGACATCTGGGCCATCCATTTCTACCAGAGATTTCTCAGGTGGTCTTCCTTGATCAAACCTTATTTTTCTTAACTCAGATTGAACCCACAGCTTCTCATTTCCTGCAGAAATGAAAACAAAACCTCTTCTTCAAAGTAACACATTTTGACATAAATTTTGAAGTCAAGGCATTTTCAAAAATACTTATGTTGGATTAATCCAGCAGCATTTATAATCAAACGTCTTCCTCAGCCATCAAACAATTTAAAGACAACACAATAACATAAGTATCCAGATTCTCTGTGTATTTTTTATCTTTACATGGCTTTATTTTAAACTATTTCATTTATTTTTACTTTTAATTTTTGGCTTTTTTGATAGTAAGTTTCTCTGTGTATTTTGGTTGTTCTGGCACCACTCACTCTGTAGACCAGGTTGTCCTTGAACTCACAGAGATCTGCCTGCCTCTGCCTCCCAAGTGTTGGAATTAAAGGGGTGTACTGCCACACCCAACTACTCCCATTCTTTGTTTTGAGGACTTTATCCTTTTTCTTTTGTCTCACAAGCCTACATATATTTTTAAATACACTGTAGACCATTTAGAGGTTTTCTTCATCTGAATCTGTCTTTACTGTATATTCCTCTTTTTCTGACCACATGAGTCTTTAATTTGCTAAATGATATGGCTAGGATTAAAGCAGTGGCTTTGATGGCTGGATCCAGCCCATTACTTAGCTTTCTGAGAGTTCAGCCTCATGGCAGAATATTGTCTGGAACCATGTTTGTTGCCACAACTCTATGGCATTTTAAGGCCCCTACCACCAGTAAGAAGTTACTTATAAACACCATTTAAGTGTTTGGTGGTGGGGCCTCTTAAAAAAGCTCCAAAGATTTTGCTTCTAAAGCTTAGTCAGGAAGCCTCTCTTAAATGAGGCATACTTGCCTCTAACAAACAGAGCCCACCTGAGAAAATGCTGTCAAGAAGCCATGCTTAACTCTGTTCCTTTTTGTCTAGAATTATTTCCCAAGCTCTCTCCGGCTTTATGTGGATGCAGTTACCCCACGTTGGGTGCCGTTTGTTGATAGCGGTTTCTGTCCTGCCCAGTCCTGCAGCTGTTTAGTTCCAAATAAACACACAGAGGTCTACATTAATTATAAACTGATTGACCTATTAGCTCAGGGTTCTTATAATTCTTATAACCTATTTTAGCCCATAATTCTTGTCTGTGTTAGCCACATGGCTTGGTACCTTTTTCGGTGAGGTGGTCATATCTTGCTTGCTCTGTGTCTGGCTTCCTTTGTGTCTGGGTGACAACTGCAGACTGACTCTCTTCCTAGAATTATCTTTTTCTCATTGTCCCACCTCTACTTCCTACCTGGTTGCCCCACCACTACTTCCCGCCTGACTACTGGCCAATCAGCATTTCATTAGACAAGTACAAGAAACAAATCTTTACAGGGTGATATCATTGTCCCACAACAGAATGTCACAACTGTGGCACATCCATGTGTGCTCACAAAGATTAAGAGATTTACTCTGTTGTCTTCTATAGGAAAAGTTTGGTGAACTCTGACCTAAGCCATTGAACTTGGTTGCTTCTGGCAAAGCTATTAACCTATTTGTTTTCAGTTTTAAAAGGAATAACAAACAATAAGATTCTATTATGTTAAAATTGGTAAGTCCAAAGCAATCAGCTCATAAATTGTTAGACAGAAGTACAGGGGTGTCATTTTCTAATGCTAATGTGCAAAATTCAGATGATTTCCAATCTATGAATTGTGACTCTGGAGAGTGTAATGGTGTCATAGATCCATCCCACTCTTGAGAGCAAACGTAAATGTCTAAGATATGTGTAAAAGAAAATTAAGGACTTAAACGAAGGAAATTTTAAATTATATTTCATGAAATTTTAGAAGATTGAGTAAACTTATTTGTTTTCTAAAGTGAGAGCATTTAAAAAGATATTTTATATAATTTGTAAAACTAAATAGCCTAATCAAAGGACCTAGGGGATTGTATCCTTTGTGAATTTTATAGTATGAAATTTGTAGTAGAAAATCTGACTGAAATATCAATAATTTAGATGAAAGTACCTTTATGACCTCAGCATATAAGCTGAAGCTATGTCTTGATCTTCCACGGCAAATTTAGATAGCAAACAACTAAAATCTTTTAATAAAGTTCTATTTAAGCAAAGGGGTGCTTCTGGGCTGGAAAAGGCATAACTCTGGAGAAAGAAATGGGACACATGACAATACCTAAATCTCATTCCTCTCAGACAGGGGCAGGACAGGTGACTTGATCTTCTGTATCTGAGTACATCATGCTGGTAGATCAGTAAATAAGTGACATAGCCACTAGTTCTTAACATTTAGAGAATGCCATTGTCCTAAGAGTAAACATGCATAGTAAGTCCAGGAAAAGTGACTTAGACTACAGAAAGGAAAACCTGAAGAGGGCCTTATTGCTCTGAGGAATGGAAGAGGGATGTGATGCCACCAAATAATAAGCAGGCTTATGAAACAAATACAGAAAAGTGTTAAACTGGTCAATTAAAGCAAAATATACCTCTATAATGTCAAACATGTCACTGCTGAGAACAACTAAGTGTATTAGAAGCTATATGTGAGGAAACTGTCTAGAATATGACATAATGTAATAGAAATGGAATCTATAAGAAAACATAAGAAACATGAAGAACATTGTCAGCAGTTCGACTGTCTGTCTGATAAACTTCCAAAAAGCTAAGTTTTGAACTCAGGAAAGACCTGAGTTGTATATGAACAGAAGGTTCCAGGTGAAAATAGAAGGTAGATTTGCTACATTTGAAGCACTAATGGCCCGGAATTGTCATATACTGAAGATATCATTCCTTAATATGAAAAGATTCTTATTTCCATGAAAGAATTTTAATACAAGTAAATGTGTAGGTGTGATGGTTAATATTGATTGTCAACTTGACGGGATCTAGAATTACCTAGGATCCAAGTATCTTGGCCTGTCTGTGAGTGGGTTTCTGTATCAGGTTAGCTGAGATGGGAGGTCTCCCCTGACTAGGTGACACAATTCCATGGGCTGAAGTCCGGGACCGAGGATGTGCTGTAGATGTGATGTGACCAGACAGACCTCAGGCACCTGTCACCATGACTTCCCCCATACTTGACTGTGCACAGGATCTGTGAGCCAGAATACATAGACCCTTCCTTAATGCTCTAGTCAGCTGTTCTGTCACAGCAGTGAGAAGAGTCACCACGTGGCGTGTGACTTTTAATTAAGAATTAAAATAGCCGGGTGGTGGTCGTGCATGCCTTTAATCCCAGCACTCGGGAGACAGAAGCAGGTGGATCTCTGTGGGTCTGAGGCCAGGCTGGTCCACTAGAGCTAGTTCCAGGCTCCAAAGCTACAGAGAAACCTTGCCTCGAAAAACATAGATAGATAGATAGATAGATAGATAGATAGATAGATAGATAGATAGATAGATAGATAGATAGACAGACAGACAGACAGACAGACAGACAGACAGACATAGGTGTATGTAGCACAGTAAATTTCACAATAGCTTAAAGAAGTTTAAAATGTATTAAGGACATAAGTTTCATATCAAATACTCTGCAGAAATGACTATCATTATTTGACAGTTTAACAGCTGTGTATGAAAGACAAGTGGTCTGAGAAATCAATTTGAATCTGAAATTAAGTATTTAGTCTTTTCATCATCTAAGAGTGAAGGTAAAATGCTTTGTCAAATATATGGGAACTCAAAGCAGCAGAAACACTATTGACATTTAAATGATATCATCCCATGTGTTTGTTGCAGGACACTTTGTCTGGTCCAGGTCTTCATTTAACGCAAACTAATTCTCTCTGGTGGTGATGTTGACCACTAGAGGGAACCAGTAGAAAAAGAAACTTGATTTTTTTAGACTCTGCATTCATTTTTACATTAAAACAATTTCAACAATGACATGACAACCAGACACAAAATAGAGAATAATTCTTTCCCAAATCTGGGGAAAGAATTGACAGTTTTCACAGCATACAAAATTTCTCAAGAAGAAAAGTAAAAACTGCTTTAAAAATATGGTTACATAAGGAGATCTGACTATACCATGAAAAATAATTCCTGGAACTTAAAAACATACATTTGAATTCAAAATACAGAGAAGAAAAGGGGACAAGTGTTAGTGGTTGTGCTAAGATGGTTGGTGCAAAGACGTCACGTTCAGGACATATCTTCTGCTGATAAACCTTACAGAGAGATAGCCTGTTTGTTGATAGCATAGCTAAAGGTGAATAGAAACATGGACTTCGGGTCAAAATGTGGGATTCTTCAATCTGAACTTCTTCACATATAAATCGGATAATGTGGTGACTCCGAATCACTGGACCCAGAATGTCAGATCCCTCTTGAGACAGATTATTTCATATTCCACTCACATACAGCGGATTGAATGATGCTAGATTCCTTTGAGTGGGCCCAGAAACTAACTTCTAGGAGTAGAGCAATTGAATCTAACTTGAGGAAGTGATAGTTATAGGGAAACCACTAATCTCTCCCAGAGAGTTCTCAAGAAAAAGTTGACAAATTAAATGGTTTGATCTCTTTCTAGATTGTCGTAAGTCCTAGCTCAGAATAAAATTCAATCCTAAACTAAAATAGAGTGATAATAGCTCACATTAAAACATGAGGAGATCCAATGAGATCACTGGATTCCCAGTATACACAGAATAGACACTCTGATTAAATTATGAAGTAGGATGTAAAGTAACTACTCATGTTAGAAGGCAGGAATTACTTAAAGATGTGTGCACACTTATTTAGTAAACAGTATGGTGTAAGTATTCAGTACTTTTACTTATTTACTGCAAGACTGGATCTCTTAATTTCAAAATATTTTACATACAGTGAGTATATTTTGATCATATTATTTTCCCCTCTTCTCTCTCCTCCCAAATCATCTCGACACAGCTTCATGTTTTATTCTCTCTCTGTCTCTCTACTTCTCTAATAAAACAAAACAATACAAAAGGTTAAAACAAACATAGTCAATAAGACAAAATACCAAAATAAAACAAAAATCACACATAAAAAGTGGAGTTGAATTTGTCTTGACCAGCCTGCCCTGGAGTATGGTTGATATATCTATTATTACACCCAATTATGTTTTTAAAAATCATTTGCTGTACTAAAGGCTCTTATTTCCTTCTCTATTCAAACATTATTGATGACTTGGTGTGTGCATATGTCTATGAAGTTGAATGGCTGCTAATGGTAACATAAATACAAATGTTTCTTCCTTCTTCCTCCATAGGCGACTTATGACTCCAATCATGTATGCTGCCCGAGATGGTCACACTCAGGTTGTTGCTCTGCTTGTTGCTCATGGAGCAGAAGTTAATGCCCAGGATGAGAATGGTTATACTGTGAGAAATGCTTTTCCAAGTTGACTCTTTTTTTTCTGAGACATTGATACTTTGCTATTATATCAATAACCTACACAAATGACTAGTTTATTTAGTTGATGTTTACTGTCAATGAGTTAAGGAAAGTTGTAAGAAGCCTGAGCTATAGTCACTGCTAGATGAAAATACTCTTGAGAGCAACATCTTAGAGAAAGGGAGAATTAATTAATACTTAATAAAAGAAGTTATCACACACAAGAAAAACCAGGGCTCTAGAAAACTCTCATGAATTCCTTCACAGAAAACATCTGTAATAGCAGATAAGTTCTTTATTCCATGACTTTACTTAACTGCGTAAAAAGTGTTTGGTTTGTACAATCAGTGAGTACAGCTGGGAATATGTTTATATTTTGTAATGCGGAAATTGCATCATTCTGCTAATTAACCACTCTCTCTCTCTCTCTCTCTCTCTCTCTCTCTCTCTCTCTCTCTCTCTCTCTCTCTCTCTCTCCCTCCCTCCCTCCCTCCCTCCCTCCCTCTCACTGAGCCATAAATATCGGTGAAAATATTTCCTATCTGTCTCACATGTGCTGCTTTTTAAACAGTCCTCTTTCCCACACTTACAGGCCTTAACGTGGGCAGCACGTCAGGGTCATAAAAATGTAATTCTGAAGTTGCTTGAACTTGGAGCTAATAAAATGATACAGACTAAAGATGGCAGGACACCAAGTGAGATTGCAAAAAGAAATAAACATCTTGAGGTATTCACCTGTGTACTTTATGTGTTGTTATATTGTGTAGAATTTTTGTATTATTTATCACAGTTCCTAAGTATAATAATAACATACAATTATTAAATACTTGAATAGGCTTTCTTCTTGAAGCTGGTAATGAAAGCTTTATTTTGCTATAATAGTCATCCTTTAAATGAAAACATTGATATTACATTTAATATCATTTAAGTGATATGAGTAGACAGAGAACTCTTATACTGCCCCTATAAGTAACACTGTAACAGGCATAGACTACTTTGGGGTTTGTATATGTGTCGTCAATCAGATTACTTCACTCCAGCCTAACCGTGTGTTTCAAGGACTGCCTTAGCATTTAATTTATAAATAATTTGTCTAAAATGCTTCATATCATCTTGAAAATATTAATCACTATCCTTGATCTTTAGATTTTGGAATTGGTGTGCTTTTATTATTATTTTAGGTTAAGGAAGCATTTACTTGATTTTACAAAAGGTTTCCTCACAATACAGAGTTATTAAAACTCTGAACTACTCACTTTTTTAGCATTTTCTTTCTATATAGAAAAAAATAATATGTTCACATTTCTTTTTAGTGTGAAGGATAATAATAATAATACTATATTTGAATGGCTTGGGATTTTTTTCAGATCTACAACTTTCTTTCTTTGACTCTAAATCCATTGGAAGGGAAACTTCAGCAGCTAACCAAAGAAGAGACTATTTGTAAACTGTTGGCCACAGATTCTGATAAAGAAAAGGATCACATATTTAGGTAACATGTTTGAGTTCAGCAGAATATATATAAAATGTATATTTTATTACTCATAGTAAATTTGGTAAGTTATCTAAGATATATTAAACTTTTATAAGCATTTTAAAATGCCACTTAGAAATGTCTGAGTTTTAGATGCTTTGTTCTCCAGAATTTTAGAAGAATTTTATTTAGTTATTTACTTATTTAACTAACTGAACTTAATACATATTTTTAGTAAAATATCAAATTTTACTTTCAAGAGACTAAAGATTATATTCACGCTTGTTTATGCTAGATCTTATTTTCTGGTTATTTCTATCATCTCTGGTTTTATAAGCTAATCCGTTTGTTCAGCACATGGCTACAAACCATTCTCTAGTTACTACATTTATAGTCACCTTCTAATTTATTGCATTGGAAAGACATAACAAATACATACTGGTGACTATTTTAAATCTTAGGAAAGCTGAGATGAATATTATCCCCCATGTTTTCCCTTTCTTTAGTTAAGAAACTTTGGGGTTGGGGATGTGGTTCACTGCTAAGATTATTTGAAGCCATGAGTTTAACTTTTCAGCTTTAAAAGGGAAGGGAAGAAAGGGATAAAAAGTAGGGGAAGTGGGAGTCAAGGGGACAACGAAAGAACCTGGTTTATTCCTTTAATGCAGCATTTAAATGTGCTGTGTAAACTTACAAATATATCCTGCCTGGGTTCATTCTTGCCCATTCCATGCTTACTGTTAATAGACATGCACATATGTGTATGTATAGTTTATTCTGAAACTGACCTTGCTATGATCTGTTATAGTCCATATACAGCGTTTGGAGATCTGGAAATATTTTTACATGGACTTGGACTTGAGCATATGACAGACTTATTAAAGGTAGGATTTCATGGAAAGCTGAGTACATTTTATGTTTGTGGTTATATTAGAATAAAATTAAATTTTAGTTCATAAGAATGCCATTTATTTCTTCTTCATTTGTAGAGTACCCTAGTTTTAAATTTATGATAAGCACATCCAAAAATTATTAACTTAGGAATTTATATAAATTAGAATCTTTCTGGATTTCACAACATCTGTCTGATACATCTGTACACATTTAAGCCCTATGTTTACAGCTATTGCTTGTCTTGTGTGGAATGCTGGAAGCATGATTTTGAACCAGACAATCCTGTATTAGATATTTTCTCTGGTTATTAACTAGAATATACTACTTAAATATCATTTTTTCCTTAAGGACAACTATAGGCTTTCATGAAGATTAAGTTAAGTCACACACCAGGAACTATGTAGCAGGATTTGAGTAGATGACAATTGTTACCAGGTAGATAAGGATGCTGAAGCAAAGGACCGTTAAGGATTATAAACATTAGTTCCAGTACTTCTGAGTTTGATTCATTGTACAATGCTGAAACTTCTATCCGAGGACATCTTGGGTCAGAAATCATATTATTGATAGTTTGGTCTGATGCCATGTGAAATTTAGCTACTTATAAAATACAGTTTCTGTCACATTTCCAGAATGTTTTCTTTTTTCTAAGCAGATATGAGTGCTAGCCATTTTCTTTGATTCTGGGAAACTAGATACTGAGTGCTTCTGTGCGTATATACTATCTAGCCAGTGATGTAGCTCGTGAGCTACGTACCCTCTGAAAAACTTGAGAAAGCAGTTAAGGGGCAGCTTCTGTTTCCTTTCCTGCTTTGCTTTGAATTGTTTACACTGAATGGTGGGATTTTTACCTTCTGTGCAGGAAAGGGATATAACTTTAAGACACCTTCTGACCATGAAGAAAGACGAGCTTACAAAGGTAAGAATCACTTACAATGCCAGATATATTCGTTGGCTTTTTAAACTTGCACATTCTTTTATTTTCTATTTTAAAAATTTTAGGGCTGTGTAGACTGATCTTTTGCAGATTCTTGGTTAGAAACAACAGTGGATTGCCATGTGCAAATTGTACTGTAATATTAAGTTGTTTAAAGAACATTACAGACTTTTAGCATCAGGCTTTGTAGGATTGCTGTATCTCAACGAGAACTACTACTCACTTTCAGATGGACAGTGGATCTGTAAAGCGGGCTGCCTAGAAGGAAGAGGTGATTTTTAATGTGGGCATACACACATTTATCTTCCAAATCAGCAACAATTATGTTACCATCCATTATTAATAAATTCAAAATAGGTGTGTGACGTTTTGGAGGTACTTTGATAAGGAGGCTATTTTAAAGTAACGATCTTACTGTAATACCACATTGGTTACTTGAAATCGCTATCACTAAAAGCCAAAATAACATGCTATGTAATTAAATCTAGGAAAGAAGTTTACTTTAATATTGAAGGTAAAATACAGGTTAAAAAGTTAAATCTCTCTTATTACTATTAACATCCTAAATATTTTGAAGGAAAAACTGTTTGATATGTATTTTGGAATGATAATATTTTAAGTTCGAATAATGTGACTTTTGAATCCATCAAAGTTACCATTATACACTGCAAACAATGACTATAGTCAACTATATACCCAAACTATTTATGATACAACTTTGTTGAAGTATAAGCAAATAATATGTTTAAGAGTATTACTTCCAGTATTTGTCTATTTTGAAAGATATGAATTAATCTAGAAAATGGCATTAGTGGTCTTGGATATAAAATTATTCAAATGTAACTATCTTATTAAACCTTTCAATTATTTCTCCTTAGAATGGAATTACCAGTAAAGATCAGCAAAAAATTCTGGCTGCTCTCAAGGAACTAGAAGTAGAAGAGATAAATTTTGGAAAATTACCTGAAGTGGCAAAGCTAGAAATTAGGTAAAATTATCAGTTTATGCTAATATCATTTACAATAAAGTATTCTTTTTAGTTTAATGCCTAAGTATTTAATTTGTCGCTTCCATTTTCCCAGGAAAATAGGTTTTTAGATACACAGTAGTGTATTACTTAGAACCAAATGCACTTTATAAAGTTAATTTCCCATAGAACTATTTTACAAAGAAGCGAAACAGTCTTATAATTTTTATGTCTTTTATTGCAGCTTGCTAAATCACACCATATAAAAGATACCATATTTTTGTTAGCATAATTCTCATTCTCTTTAAATGATGTTAGGTGCCAAACTGAAAATTATGGAGCTGGAATCATTGTTCAGTTGTTAAAGTGATTGCCATGAAAACATGAGAACCTGAATTCAGTCCCTAAATCTTTCTAAAACAAGGCAGGACGCTCAGTACTGGGGAGGCAGAGCCAGGCAGATCCTTGGAGCTCTCTGGCACAGCCTCCTCAGTGAGTCCCAGGCCAGCAAGACACTGTCTTAAAGAAAAAAAGTAAGATGAACAGAATGTAAAGGAACAGTACCTGAGGCTGTCCTCTGACTGCCATATTAAGCACATGTATACACACTCATGCACGCACATGAGCTCACACACGGATACTCTTTCAAGAAAAAAGAAAAATGGTAATATTTTCACAACGGCCATAAAGAAACCATTTCTCTTGAGTTTATCTCCATTTCAAGCTTTACTGTGTAAGGATGACATCTAAATTTGTGAGGCTATTACTCTAATTTCTCTATGGTGTCTTGTCTTTGGGGTGACCGCATTACAAGATCATTAGGGAATTAGTAGTCTTGTCTGCTTTCCGGACAAGGTTGTGGAGACTAGTGCTATTTTTCTCCAAAGGTTTATGTAGATTTCTCTCTTGAAACTGCTTGGCCTGGGGTTTCCTTAGGGTATGCTTTTCATCACAATTGTATCTTCTTTAGTAGTTACAAACTATTGAAGCTGTAGCTGTTTTATTTTAGCTTTATTTTAGTTGTTTGTTGTATTTAAGTTCATTACTCACTAGGTGGTTGAATCACAGGCATACAGGGTTGCTGATATTCCTTGCTATCCTTTTGATTACAACATTATAACATCTCATTTCATTACCAATATTGATGTTATCCTTGC
This sequence comes from Alexandromys fortis, assembly GCF_014885135.2. Lineage (NCBI taxonomy): Eukaryota > Metazoa > Chordata > Mammalia > Rodentia > Cricetidae > Alexandromys > Alexandromys fortis. Next base: position 7,886,994 of record NW_026067933.1, read on the forward strand.
TTATTTTCATCTCTTTTAGTCTTGCTAGAGTTTTATTAATTTTTAGGTACATGCTCCTTTTTAACTTAATGTTTATTTTTGTGTCTGTGTGGGGATGGGATTTGTGCATGAGACCGTATGCATGTGGGAACACAGGACAATATATGGGATTTAGTTTTCTCCTATCCCCATGTGAGTCTTAGAGCCTGAGCTCAGGTCATCAGGCGTGGCTGGTGCTTTACCCACTGAGCCATCTCACCAGCCCATAGAGCCTTTCTTTTGTTTTATTACTGCTTTTAATATCATTGGTTTGTGCTGTTACCCTTATTGTTTTCTTACTTCTGCCTGCTTTGAATTTTGGATGTTGAATATATATGCTTTGAATTTTTATCTGTTCATAAGATAGAATATTTCTATTTTTCCTTCCCTCCCTTTCTTCCTACTTTTGTGACAGGATCTTCTATAAACCTAGACAGGCCTAAAACACTCAATCTTCCTGCCTTAACTTCCCAAGTATAGGATCACAGGTGCACACCACCTTGTTTGGCATTCCTTCTCGTTATATAAGCATGTGGGTGGCCATTTGTATTTTCCTCTCAATATGGATGTAATTGAAAGACACAAAAATCTTAATACATTAAATGGTCATTTTCATAGACCTCTATGTGTTGTCATTTTCCAGCAAGGCTTCGTCTTTATTCACATATTGTTTAAATGCATGTCCTTTAATTTGCATATGCTTAGAAACCTTCCTGTTATCTTCTGGTTTGATTTAGCTCAGTTACTTTGTGACAGCTACAAAGAACAGGTAGAATTTAAACATAGACTAGAAAAGCTGAAAGGCTTCTGCCTTTTAAATTATGATTGATTACCTTGTGCATTTTGCAAATATTTTTATTTGTCAGTATTACCTGTATTTAAAATAAAACACATAGATTTTTGAAATCCTAAATAACACGCAATTTTTGTTTTTCTTCCAACAGCATGGTAATGTTGAACACGTGTTTAGCAACACCAGCAGATAGCTAACCTTTGTGTTCTATAAAAAAAATACTTACAAATGCCTTGTTGTCATTAGTTATGTAACTATTAGTCAAATAGATTTCTGTATTGTTTTAGAATTAGAGAATTCTTCCAAGAACCTATTTTTATGATCCTGCTGTCTTAAAGCCTATTAAAGAGGTCACAGTATAAATACTCTTTTCTCATTGTTTTGTCTCTTTTTTCCTCCATGTAACAGGAAGGCCTTAAGTATTTGATGTTACCATTTCTAGATAATATTATAGCTCCTAAATATTTAAATGCATTGTAGAGGATCTCAGTAGTGAGCTTTTTAAAATCAGTAACCCTTCTCAAATGTATTTATTGTTCCATCCTTGTTTCTAATAGACATAATTCCAGGTCCTAGGTGACTAACTTGTAGATTGCAACCACTAATGTCACTTATTTTAATGATGGCAGAGTTGCCTATATGAATGTATTTGTAGCCTTTAATAGACCTAAAGAGGGTAGAATCATGAATAGCTCACTTATTAAAACTGATGAATTTTTTAAAAAATAAAAATGTCAGGCACATATTCCAGGAATTTGACCTTGTTATTAAATCATAGACTGTGTTTACATGATTTTAAAGACAAGGTTTTGCTTTCCATTTGTTTAAAGCCATCCTTTAAAGAAGAAATTAGTCATTAAGTCATAAGAAAACTAACAGCAGGAAAAGTTGAATTGATTGATTGTAATCACCTGATAATTTTATTTCAACAATTAAACCACTGATTTATTTTAACATACTTTTTGTGTGTGTGTGTCAAATATCTAAAGTAATCTGTTACAAGAATGCACGTATACTGTTCATTTACTTTTTTATGCCTTGGCATGTTTGCAGAGTTTAAATTTTAAATTTAAGTATTAGTTTTGAACAAACTAACCAGCATTCACAGTCTCTCCTCAGACATTTTCTTTGAGCTCTGAGCTACCTAAAATCCACTTGAATGTGTCAAAAGTATCTCAATATAAGTCCATCAAGAAGCTACTCCATCTCAAAAATCTATAAGGTCCAATATTTTTTGTAGAATATGTAGTTCACGCCTTTTATTTCTAAACATTCCAAAATTGAAATTTCTATGTAATTAACAGCAGAGAAATGGTTGGCTTAGATTGTAGAAACATGATTTTTTCCATTATTAACATTATTTTGAAACTTAATGTCATGGAAAAATATTCATGGTATGTTAAAGGCACAATGTAAACTTGCATATTAAATATTATATTAGTTTTAGAAATCCATAAAAGAAATACTGGAAAAACTATAAGGAAATATCTTGGCAGAAAATAATACTACTTATTATCTTTGGATGGTATGATTTTTTTTCAGTTATTTTACAGTGAGTATATAGTACTTTTATTTATAATGTTTTAACCATAGATATTAAATTTTATCTTAATACTAGACTTCAGATTTGTTGTTGTTGTTGTTGTTCTGAGACAGGGTTTCTCTGTGTAGCTTTGGTGAACTAGCTCTTATAGACCAGGCTGGCCTAAACTCAAAGAGATCCGCCTTCCTCTGCCTCTCGTGTTTTGGGATTAAATGCATGAGCCACCACCGCCCAGCTTTAGACTTCAAATTTTTGATATGGCCTAATCTGCTTATAAATGTTAAACATCAGTCACAGTGAAGTTCAGTTCTTGATTTATCCTTGTCACTGCCCCTCTTCCTTGTTACTCTGAGATCAGGCTAGAACTGCTCCAATCTGGGGCATGCTCCTCCATGACAAGAGATGAGATATGACATAGCCAACTAGCAGAACTAGTCAATGGCTCTGTAAACTCAGAGGAATAAAAAGTTTGCTGTAAAATCATGTTTTCTGGGAAGGTCAGAAGCTAATACTTAGGAAGTCTCGCAAACTGCATAAACATGAGCTTAATAAAGATTATAGCAATAGACATGCTAATGTGAATGGGGAAAGGTTAATGAGGAGTCAAACTACACAAAGAACTACAGACAACTAGAAATGCTCAGAGTAGGAGATAGAGTCTTCCCTGGGGAAGAGCATACCAAGGTTATCCAGTACAGAACATATAGATACACACAACGTTATGCAGACTGAGCAGGTTGTTTATATGTACTTAGAAGTATATGTATACACACAAACACACACACACACACACACATATATATATATATATATATATATATAAAACAACAGTTAATGAAAAAAGAGGGCATAAATTTGAAAGGAGCAAGGAGAGGGTTTAGAGGAGAAAAGGGAAGAGGAAGTGATGTAATTATAATCTCAAAAAAAAGTTGCAGTCTTATTTTATGTGCCAAAGTAGGTCACACTGTCAATCCTTGTGTTACTGGGACAAAGTATAATCCTCTGAAAAGGAAAATATAGTTTTCTCTAGTTCACCCCCCCACACACACACACACATTTGATCAAATAATTCACCTTACGTTTGTCATATCTGCTTATTTAGAATCCCTTAAATGCAGACAAATTGTTAGGGCTACATGCAATATTCTATAGACTGTGTATTATGCAGCAGTGGTAGAAGATACCGTACACATGCTATATGACACGATTGGTACTCTCTAGAGCTGTGATTTATGTAGCTTGCCCATTACTGTTCAGTGGTCCAAATAGTTATATGTCAGAAGAAAGACTACTATTTTCTTCTCATCTTAGTGTGATAAGGCACTGTGGTGCTTTAAGTAGAAGCATAGGATCATTTATTTGAATGCTGAATCACCAGGGAGTAGAACTGATTGAAAGGATTAGAAGTGTGTTACTTGGGGGCCAAGTCTCTCCCTCTCCTTCTCCATTTACCTCTATCTCTCTCTCGCTCTCTCTCTCTCTTTCTGCCTGTGGATCAGGATGTGAACTCTGCTATCTCTCCAGTACCACATATGCCTGTGTGCCACCATGTTCCCTGCCATGATAATGGACTGACTTCTGAAACTGTAAGCAAGTGCCCAGTTATGCTGTCTTTTATAAAAAGTTACCTTGGTCATAGTGTCTCTTCACAGCAATAGAACACTGACTAAGACAGACACCATAACCAAAGCAACTTCTAAAAGAAAGTGTTAAGTTTGGGCTTATGACTTCAAAAGGTTAGAGTCCCTCAAAGCAGAATGAAGGCATGAAGGTAGCAACAGCTGAGAGCTTACATCCTGATCCTTGATCAAGAGGAAGAGACAGAAAGAGATAAGAGGAATGGCACTAGTCTTTTGAAACCTCAAAGCCTGTTTCCAGTGGTACTCCTCCAACAAAGCCACATCTCCTAACCCTTCCCAAATAGTTCTATCAACTGGGGACCAAGTATTCAAGTATGTGAGCATTTGGGAGCCATTCTTATGTAAACCACCACATTAAATAAAGCTGTACTTTTGCAAGTGTGTTTTTAACTGAGTTCCTTACTGTCTTCAGAATAAGTGCTTGTGAGTTTCTATTTCACATGTATTTATGGATAAACTGTCTATAATTTTATACCTGCTATCATTTGATGTTTTCATTGCTAATTCTCAATAGATTTCTAACGTCCTTGAACTCGTTACATTAAATACATATGGTATTAATGAATCACCTATTGAGTACTTAGTGTTTTTATTGTAGCAAACAAAATTCAAATATCAGAAGAGCATTAACTCTAAATGTATACAGTATGCATGTACATATATATACAGTATATGTGTGTATAATGTGTACAAACAGTACATAAACACAAAGCAACATGAATAATACTTGATGCTCTGAATTCTCTTCTGTTCTTTCTAAAGTAAAAATCAGGACATGTAATAAAGAAAAATAATATGAATTTTAAGAATGCTTTTATAAATACTGTTTTTGTTTCTAAATAAAGTAGTAAGACCTTTATTTATTTTCACTTTGGTTTTGAAAGGAATCAAACAGGTGGGGTGGAGCAAGCCTATATAACCCCTATGCTTGTGAGGTAGACACAGGAGAATCAGAAACTCCATGCATCCACAGCTACATAGTGGATTACAGGACAGCCTAGGCTATATGAGACCAAACACAAAAGAGAGAGGAAGCAGCCATGTAGTCAGTGCCTAGATAGATAGTCTATACTCTGTTTTGTTTTCCAGTCTAATAGCTAACAGGCTTCCTTTAAATGAAAATGCTGTATGCATCCTAGTAAGGTACTGTAGGGAATAGTTTCTTTGGAAGTCGACACTGTTTCTTTAAAGACTTTTATCCTAGTGTGTAAAACTGTATAGTATTTGGCCAGAGACACATGTAAGAATGTTGTTTGGAGGTAAAAGTAGTATTGGTTCCATAGTTGAGGATTGTTTTATGTTTTCTATTTTAGTAGATATTATTGGCATACTGTACAGTTTTTTCCCCAGTTTTCTAAATTGTAGTAGCATTTTATGGTAACGTGTTCCCATTTTATCCATTTAAATTTGTCTTTTCTATTTTTCTGAATCACTTATTTAATTTGGTGGATATTTGTTCTGTTGGATAGTGTGGGTTTCCACTGTCGAATTGTCTAGTCCTCAGACAGTCTCCTGTCTGAATTGATGAATGGATATTTAAGGTATTCAGCCATCTTTCCTGGAAAGTTTCCCCTTCTCTGCCATCCATGAGAATGGTCAACTCTGATTGATTCCCCTCTGCTTCCCCGGCAACCTTTCTTTTTCCCTATGCTGTGATTACTGCTCTCAGTTCTCCTCTTCTCGTATATCCTTTTTTTCTGTGATCTTCAGAATTATAGTTGGTTTGTGTTCACGTGCTAGAAGGAATAACTAGTCTACTTAGACACTAGTGAATATAAGATAATTTTTTCTTATTGATGTTCCCTACTATCTCTGAATTGTATCAGTTCCCTTAGAGTCTATAGATCTCAGAATAGACATTTTTCTAAGACTTACACTTTCTACTGCTTACTAATTGTTACCACCTGCACATCTCATGTCATTGAGGTTACACCATAATTCAACTCACTTGAATGCCAACCCTTTGCTAGACAGAATACCAAGTACTTTATATTGTTTTCTTCTGGCCTCCTGAAAGTCTTGTCTCCATTCTAAAGAGTTGGAAATATCTGACTTAACATGAGGCTTGCCAAAAATCTGAACGCTCCCTACACGTGGATGCTCAGTCCAACCCAAGAGGCTATAATGTTTTCTCTTCATCTTCTACTCTACTCCCCATCCAACCAAAAATTCAGTTCCTTACTTAGTGATACATCCATCTAGTGAAACAAAAAAATGAAAATCATCCTAAGTTGTTTTTGTTTTACATACACTCTATTTCTTTTTTTTTTCAGTTTATTTCCTATAAATTTCTAAAAAGAGTTCTACCTCTCCTTCCAACAAGACTGCTGGTTCTTTACCTTAAGTTGTCTCTCTCTAGTATGGAATTTCTCCAGTTCTTCCATTTTTATGTTACTTTAATCCACAACAGTCACCAAGTAAAATTTATACCAAGTTTTGCCTTTCTCCCTTCCTGTTTGTACTCTTTTAGTAATCCTACATTATGAGAAATACAAAATTCTTTGAAATGTAGTTCCATTCACCCTATTGCTACTACTTTCTGATGACTTTACTTTAGTCACGCCCTAACAGGTCCTCTACTTTTGTACTTTTATAGCTATCAAGTCTTTCTGTCCAGAACTTCTTCACTTCTTACCTAAATGGAAAACTTATTATTTGGCTCCAAGTTCAATCCAAGTATCATTTCTATCAACTGTTTCTAATTCTTTTTCCCACCATAGTGTGTGGTATTAAATTCTCTGTGAGTTTTAGCTGTGAACAGGTGTTAGACACCTCAGACACTGATCGGGAGAAATAAAACAAATAACCCATGTAAAAATAATCAATTCAGTATCCTCTGTGATAGCTATACAAATATTGGTTTTTTAATCCTCCTTCTTTATGTATCCCCTCAGATAATAATTTCATGTCTGTATCTCCTCTTGGAATTTGAGATTCTTGGAGCAGGGGCTTTGACTTGGTGGCAGAGCTTATCTGGCAAGTGCAAAGTCCAGGTCCTATTCCCATACCACAAAAACTATGTAATAAACAAGGAGTGGTAAAGGAATTCATCATTCTTGGGATCGAGACTTGGTATTCTTTTATACATAATGCCCATTTCAGTTCCCAGTACATATTGGATAGTCGATAATTTTTTAAACCTCATTAATGTTAAAATTAGATTGGTAGAATGAAGCAAAACACTTCTAACTGGTTCCTATTTCTCTCCTTTCTTCAGTGGTGATGAGTTCCTCAACTTCCTTCTGAAGTTAAACAAGCAATGTGGTCATTTAATCACAGCTGTGCAGAATATCATCACTGAGTTGCCTGTAAATTCTCACAAGGTAATTTAGCAAGAGTTGCTCCATGCGAAGTGTGGGTGTTGAAGAATGGGCTAGATGGATTCATGATAACTCATTAGGCAGTTCTGATCTGATAAAGTTCTGTTGGTTGGTCAGTATGAATCCCATCACAATAATTTTGTTGAATATTCTTTTCTATGTCTAATCCATTATAAAAACATGTACTTTCATCCTCAAGCAAAGGGGGAATAAGGGAAACCGTAATCTAAACTCAATCTCTATATTGAAATTGTCATTTGTTGTTAATGAGGATCAGTTGATCAAATTAAAAAGTGTTAGTATAAAAATGAATGTTATTTAAAAATTATATTGACATATAGTTTTTCTTAAGGAAATTTTAAATAGATACTGACTTATAAAAGCAAAGTTTTTTTCTGATTTTGTTTTGCCTGTTTGTCTGGAATGAAAATTTTTAAGCAGACTTATTTTCCTGTGTTAACGTATAATACTAGTCTAAGAATGTCACTTTTTAAATTTTTAAAAACTTATTCATCACAAATCTTGCTAGTATTAATTTCTACATATAAATATATATTTAGGGAATTCATATAGCAAGCTGATTTAACTGTTTGTATAAAGTTACTGACTTTTGTTACCAAGATTTATTATGAACAAAATGGTCAATTATATAATTTAATCTTTTAGAATGTCATAATCTTTGTGCATATAAATTGTGAAAATTTATTTCCATTTTTAATGTAACTTCTGGAAATCTCAACAGATAGTACTAGAGTGGGCTTCTCCCAGAAACTTTACTTCAGTTTGTGAAGAACTGGTTAGTAATGTTGAAGATTTGAATGAAGAGGTCTGCAAGCTGAAGGACTTGATTCAGAAGGTATGTATTTAACATGAGTATGGCGGAAACCTGTCAGAGCACGATGTCAGACAAGGGTAACGGTAGGACACATGGAGAAATAGTAAAGAACAGTTTCCAAAGGGAGAAATGCACATAAGAAACAGGTACTGTTGGGTGTGAAAGAAACACATTAAAAAAAAAAAGACTGTGTGCTTCTTGTGCTTCTGATTAGCAAACAAACATACCACTTTAACACAGCCTTATGCGAAACTGCTTGTACACCCTATAAAATAGTGGTACCTTTTGTTAACAGTTTATTCCAAAATTCTGTGTACCATACAAGGTGTCCTATACAAGGCAGATAAGTTAATAATTGTGGTATGTTTATTTACTAATCTGTACACTCAGGAGCTTGGGTATAGTTTAGAGATAGAGTGTTTGCTTAGGCCCTCGGTTCACAAGAATTGGAAAGCAATGGAAAATAATTGTAATCATTTATTCACTTGTGAAAGACAGATATTACACTATTACTTACCTTTAACTGTACATATGCAAAAAGTCCACATGAAATACTTACTAGTTCTATTAGTGAGATAAAATTGGCATTGAAGTATTACTTCTATTGATCAGACTCATCTTTTACAATTTAACTTTTTAGAATGTAGGCATTTTTTATCTGTCTTTACTTTTATAGGAGCAGTATATGTCTAGATTTAAAGGCAGGTTGTTTTCCCCTTTAAAAAAATTATCAGTACAAGGTGCAAGCTACTAAAATAGCAGCCTTTATTGACTCTGGAAAATAAAGGGAAACACTCCAAGTTTCCTAAAAGACTCACTCTGAGTCCCTGTCAATTTAATAAATAAGTTTAATAGCTACAAAACTTTTGAAATACATCTGACTTTTATAGCTTCAGCATAAGATTCATTTAATATTTTCACCAATATCTTACAAAAGAATTTGAAGGCAAACTTCATGTTCAAGGTAATTTATCATCTCCCTTATTAAAATATATTTAATCAGAAGTCTTTTAAATCCAGAACAAAGTTGTGAAGCAAATGTAACACCCTTCATTTTCACTTCCTCCATCTCATCTCAAATGGAAGGAAAGTGGAATTACTTTTATTCAACATGAAGTTCTTCATGAAAATCCATGGAAAAATAGAAAAATTTGTATATGGAGAGTTCCTTGAAAGCATCACTTTAAATGTAGAAAATTCCTGAAAACATACTTTTGTGGCAGGAGTGGATACTAATTTGGGTTTTAAGCTTTTGGCAGCACAAAATTCACTAGTAGGAACTTTTCAAAAAAGTATACGAGTTATCACAGATAAGTGTATTGCAGTAACAAAGAGAGGGTAGGAGAGGTCAAGGCTAGCCTTTAACACCACATCATTCTCTTTCAAACCAACACACTGACAAGTCTTGTTAGGAAGGGTCATCGGTTAATAAAGGAATGGCTGTCTCAGGATTCAGTAAATGGAGCATCAGTGTCAAAAAAGAATCTGTTGCTGAATGAAGCCATTTGGAAGTTAAACCAAGATTACGGTCTTAATGAGATTGGCATCAAAGTTCATTTTTCTAGTATGAATTTGAAATTAATTTTGTAGACTTTTAAATTAAATATTTACACTGTAGAATTTCAAAGTCTTTATTCCTGCTATTGTTGAAAGTATTTCTATCGTCACCCTAGTGCAGGATGTTTCTAGTAAATATCACTCCATGAATGTGTCCAGTTCTTTTTATCTTTTAAATATCTTTTGCTTTCTGCTTATTCTCCTTCTCTTGACCCACCCCAGCAGCTATCTCTCACCTTTTCCCCACCTCCACACCCGCCACCAACACACACACTGGTGGGAGGCTGCTTCACAGAAAATGTCTCTGTGGGGGTTTAGACACAATCTAGGAAATCAACTCTCATTGCTGAGAACTGATTCATGAAGCACTTAGACCCTTAGATGCAATTGCTCCTGCAGTAACAATGCACTGCCTTCTGATTTTTACTGAGCTGGTATTGTAGATTTGCCATAAGAATAGATCTGCCTTTTATGGGCTGCCTTTAATACAGAAGGAAATAAATTCCAGTTGTTATTCATTATAGGTAAAATAGAAACTTCAAGTTGACATGAAAGGAACTTTGTCCCGTGACACAAAAAGCACCATTTTAAAGTGTGATAATCTATGAAAGTATTTATTATGACTGTAAAAGTGATAATCACCCAGGAAATACACTGGTAAAGGCATATATGTTCACTTTAAATCTGTCTGTCATGGAGTTTTGAATTCTTTCTATCTAATTCCGGTGAATTAATATGAACTTTTTAAATTTTCAGTATCTTGTCTACTAACTCTTGTTTTTCATGCTAAAAATCAGATGCAGAATGAACGGGAAAATGATCCAACTCATATCCCATTAGTAGAGGAAGTGTCTACGTGGAAGAGTCGAATTTTGAAGAGGTCGGCAGTTACAGTCTGTGGATTTGGGCTGCTGATTTTCATCTGCAAGCTAACTTGCCAGAGAAAATAATTCTAATATTTATCCAAGTTATATATGTACATCTTATTCAGAATGTCACAGCATTACTTTTGATCTTTTATTGTACAGCATAGCTTTATTTCCTTGCCCACACTCCATAGGAAAAATTATGATAACATAAACAGAGTTTTTCTTTAGAAAGTGACTTCAGTTTGAATTATACAGTTTATTACATTCTTATGTTAATTTCAATCAAGAAAATTATGGATAATTCTTTCATTTAAGCCTGACTAAATCACATGCAGAATAAACATTTGATATTCTTTACATTTGAAGAAAGTGTGCTCACTTGTCATAAAGAAGCTTAAGAGTATCTGTGAAGAGTTCATAAGTTGATATTCCTTCTAGGCCTTATTCCCATCTGTTTTTATATAATAAGGATCATCTTACTGCTTTTTTATTTATATGCCTTTGCTAAAGAAATTATGAATTATTATGAAAGTATCAGAGAAGACAAAAGGTAATAGTAAAATGTGAAAATCTTTATAAATACTTTTTAAAAAGTATTTTACAGTCAGAATAAAAAATCTAGAAAAAGTAAGGCACAAAATACACTAGCATTTTTATGTAAAGTATTTTTGCTGAATATCCTATATATAGTCTTTTAGGTATATTATGAAAGCGAATGTCTTTTGGTATATAATTTCTTGCCTTTAAAGTGCTTAAAGTTGTATTTTTTCAATTTGATATACTGACATTCAAATTTTAAAAGTGAAATGTAAAACAGGCAGGTACCATTTAGTAGGTAGTATGGTATCCAAGACTCAGTTGACTTAGTGCTGTACTGGAAACGTCAGTTTTCTGTAGTTAGGAGCTGACAGCAAGCGAAGGGGAAGAAGTTGAGGATGAGAGACGAGCATAAGGACTAATGAGTAGCAGTTTCTGCCCATTCCTAATACCAGAGCTGCTAGATTCAAACCAGCATTTTGCAGAGGCATCAGTTGTGTGTCATTGGAAGGTAATTACATGGCAAAAGGCACCTAACACTCAACTGTTCCAGCAAACATCCTGTAACATGTATGTTACATGTAACAAGCATGTTGTGATATCTCCTATTTAAGCCAGTTCAAGACATAGACAGAAACATGGGAACTTGTTTTAATAGATGGTGTATCACTCCCAACAAGAAGTTATTTAGTACACATTACTTTTATTTTCCTTTTAAAAATAAAAGTATGAAAGTGACAGGCATCCTACCTGATAAACCACTCGGTGGTCTTTTATTTCGGTGTACTTTAAGAAGAATGCTCTTTCTTCTGGGGGGGGGGGGGTACCACTGCTTTTTCCTAACAAAATCAAGTTCAGTATTTAGCCATCAGATGTGAATTTACATGACTTGTTTTCCAGAGTTTATCATAGAATTCTTTACAGTGAAGTACTCTGTCCCAGTTTTCTTCAGATGAAAGGAAATAGATACTATAAATTTAGTGCCAGGCACGCATCTTCTAAAAGCCTTATTCCTGTCTTGAAAAATACACTGTGATTTTCAGATTATAGACTAAAAATAATTAGGGTATCCTTTTGTACTTATTGAAATTACTTCTCCAGTTAAAGTATCAATAAAATTAATAAATATTTCCTTATGATTTAGAATCAGTTGAAATCTAAAATGTAATTCCCACTCTGATTAGTTGACTTTATGGGCTTAAGGCAGTGGAAATCATTACTCCTGGAATAGGTAACTACTAAGTGCCTTCTTCAATTACAGAGACAGATGTCATTGGGAATTATTTTAGTCTGAATCAGAAAGTGTCCCTGTTTTTGGAACCAATTTGGGGATTGTAGCCACTTGCTGAAATGAAGTGTCTGAAGAGGATGTACACTTCCCCTCAGTTTGTGGATAAAACACCATGATCAAAAGCAACTTGGGAAACAAAGACTTTATTTCCACTTAGAACTCTCAGGTCACACTCCATCACTGAGGGAAGCCAGGGCAGGACCTGGAGGCAGGAGCTGAAGCAGAAGCCAAAAGGGGGTGCTTCTTATTGGCTTGATCCCCATGGCTTGTTCAGCCTGCTTTCTTAGAGCTCTCAGGACCACCAGCCCAGGAGTGCTACCTCCCACAGTGATCTGGGCTCTCCCATATCCATCAATCAAAAAACTACACCACAGGCTTGCCCACAGTCCATCTGATTTCTTCCAAAATGCCAAAATGACTCCAGCTAATGTCAAGTTGACATAGAACTAACCAACACCCTTGCTCCTACCTTACTACCTCCACGTCTAAGACAGATGTGTTGTCCCCAGCACGTGAGTTACTGGTTCCTTCTGCTCCCTGGCTGCCATAAACAGAGCAGCTTTGCCCTGTCTGCATTCTCAACCGTGATGTTTTACCTTGCCTCAGGCTGAAAGCAATAGAGCCAAATCTCTGGAACTGTTGGCCAAAAATATTTTGCCCTTTAATTTTTTGCTCAGGTATTTTGTCATAGTCTTGGGAAATCTAACACAGGAGAGAAAAAAAGAATTGGAATTGGATATACACCATCTGACCATATGAAGTTCAGAGAAGTTTAGAGAAAGCAGCTACAAAAAACTCAAAGGCAGCAGAGCTTGGCTGGCAGTTTTGGTGGGAGCCAATAAGACCAGATTTGCCGATAAACATGCAAAGAGTAAAGACTGTAAAGGCTTTGCTTACAAGGTTCCACAGGGCAATGAGAACTCTATTGTGGATTGCCATTTGTAGTAATTTTGGAAAAGAACTTAACATTTTACCCGTATCCCCAAGACTGGAGATTAGTTTAATATGGGCTAGTGTGTCTGCTTGAAGCAGTTTCAAGATGACAGTGGACAAGCTGTAGTACAGATACCTGTGAGAATTGTGAGCAGAAAGCCAATGAGAAAGAGTCGAGGTGGGGGGAGTTGTGTGTTGACCCGAAAGGGGCATGTAAAGTTGAGGCCAGGTATTTTTGCTGAGAAATTAGTCACCACAGAGAAACCAGAATAGCAGGAAAGAGGAAGCGTTGTCCTGGCCCACTATTGTAGACTCGTGGAAAAGTATCTAAAACTTTGCTTTGAGAGTGCAGCGCATGGATGCCCTGCTCACACAGAACTGCCCAGGGTGATTTCCCACCCCCACAGCCCCCCAAATTCAGCCCTCCAGGCCCTCAGACACTTCTGTAGTAATGGCCCAAAGCCCAGCTACTGCCTGAGTGGGTGGCCAAGCAACATCCATGTGATACTTTGTTTACAGGCATACAGAATACATGAGCTGCACGAGCGACCCCTCAGATTTCAAAGGAACTCTGGGAGGCCAAGCAGCATATGCCAGGATCAGAGTACCTAATGGAAATATGGGAGACTTGTATGTGAAGTCAGGCCTGCAAGGGAGACACCACAAGTCAGAAATCCTAGGAGAAACTGTAGATTGCCACATGGGCTACAGTGAACATAGTCATCAGGCAAGAACACTTTTTCAGAAGTTTGCTCATGTCCTAATTCTTTTTTTTCTTTTATTTATTTATTTATTAAAGATTTCTGTCTCTTCCCCCCAGCCGCCTCCCCTTTCCCTCCCCCTCCCCCAACCAAGTCCCCCTCCCTTGTCAGCCCAAAGAGCAATCAGGGTTCCCTGCTCTGTGGGAAGTCCAAGGACCACCCACCTCCATCCAGGTCTAGTAAGGTGAGCATCCAAACTGCCTAGGCTCCCACAAAACCAATAGGTGCAGTAGGATCAAAAACCTATTGCCATTGTTCTTGAGGTCTCAGAACAATGTCCTCATTGTCCGCTATGTTCAGTGAGACCCGTTTTAACCCAGGCTTTTTCAGACCCAGGCCAGCTGGCCTTGGTGAGTTCCTGATAGAACATCCCCATTGTCTCAGTGTATGGGTGCACCCCTCGCGGTCCTGAGTTCCTTGCTAGGGCTCTCTCTCCTTCTGTTCCTGATTTGGACCTTGAGATCAGTCCGGTGCTCCAATGTGGGTCTATTCTTTCCCAGAGTCCCTTCTCATAATTGGGAGACATCTTCTACCCTTTCTAATTTTAACAGCCACCATTTGCCCCTTGTTGTGCTTATAAAAATTTCTTTTCTGTTAGTTTTTTTTTTTTTTCAAAGAGCCACCTTTGGGTCATGGTCACTTTTCTCTTGTTCGTATGTTTTCTTATTTCCTTGGTTACCTTAGTCTTTCTTATATACATTCTTGTGCTTGGTTTGGGTTTAATTTGCTCTTTTTCCAGGGTCTTTTCCATGGAAACTTGGTGTTGATTTGGAGCAACTGATAGCTTTTAGCATTGGTACTTATACAACTTCAAGTCTCCAACTACTCATTTATTTGGATTCCAGGTGTTTGCATGTTGTAGCTTCATTTTTTTTAATGAAAGTATTTTTAAACATCGAAACATTCTTAATGTAAGATTTTTGTTAATCTGATAAAATAGTGAAAATTCTAAGAGTAACTTTAAAACACTCAGTTTTAACATATATGTATATACGTGTATGTATTTGTGTGTTGTGTGTTTAGCATATATGTATGTGTCTGCTAAAATACTATATGAGGCTTAGGTAAGTGGTAGGCAAAGAAAAACTCATTTCTAAAGGCTGTCCTGTGTAAATTATTTCAATTAAAGTCTGATTTAAGTGTTAATTCAATGTGATAAAGTGTTTAGAAAACAAAGCCAGCCATGCTTTCAAGTACAAAAATTAAAATTGAGTGTTTTTTTTAATGGGAAGTTTTATAGGGCCAGAATTTGTTTGATCTTAACACTACAGTGACTGTTAATCTTTGAGAACCTAGATAACCATGATGGCTTCTGTTTTGCACTCCAAGTCCCTCTGTCACTGCCTAATAAATAATAATTTGTGGCTCTGAGGGGGTGGAAATAGGGTGGGGATTTTTTTGTTGGCACATCCACTAGTGAGTAATGCATTCACTTCAAGTGCCAACAAAAATGTTAACTGGACTTAGTGACACATTTGCTAGTTATTAGAGAAACGAATTCTAAACTGTTTGAGCAGTGCTTTATTTGTCTACCTGTAAATGCAGATTGCCTTATCAGTGCCCTCAACAAAAATGGGCCTGGTTTTCGTTCTGCAGCAAATTTCTATGAAGAATTTTAAGAATGCACCATCTCTGGGCTTACTCCACTAGCTAATGTTTCAATCATTTTCTTTTGGTTTTTGCTTTTGTTTTTGTTTTTGTTTGTTTTTGAGAAAGTGTTTCTCTGTACCTTTGGGGCCTGTCCTGGAACTAGCTCTTTTTTACTGACTTTTTATTGAGCTCTCCATTTTCTCTGCTCCCCTCCCTTCCTCTCCCCTCCTCTTCAACCCTCTCCCATGGTCCCCATGCTCCCAATTTACTCAGGAGATCTTGTCTTTTTCTACTTCCCATGTAGATTAGATCTATGTAAGTCTCTCTTAGGGTCCTCATTATTGTCTAGGTTCTCTAGGATCATGAATTGTAGGCTGTTTTTTG
>NW_026067933.1:7903190-8027014 GCF_014885135.2 Alexandromys fortis
TTTATTTATTTATTTTGGATTTTTCAAGACAGGGTTTCTCCATAGCTTTTTGGTTCCTGTCCTGGAACTAGCTCTTGTAGACCAGGCTGGCATCAAACTCACAGAGATCCGCCTGTCTCTGCCTCTCGAGTGCTGGGATTAAAGGCGTGCGCCACCACCGCCCGGCCTGCTATGAAGTACTTTATTGTTTAAATGTTCCACATTTTCCTTATCCTTTCTTTGGTCAAGAGACATTTAGGTTGTTTCCAGGTTCTGACTAAGACAAGCAATGCTGCTATGAACTTAGTTGAGCACATGTCCTTGTGGTATGATTGAGCATCCTTTGGTATATACCCAGAAGTGGTATTGCTGGGTCTTGAGGAAGGTTGTTTTCTAATTTTCTGAGAAATTACCATACTGATTTCCAAAGGGGCTGTACCAGTTTGCACTCCCACCAGCAATACAGGAGTGTTCCCTTTACCCCACAACCTTACCAGCATAAGTTGTCAACAGTTTCTTTGATCTTGGCCATTCTTGGTGTAAGATGGAATCTCAGAGTTGTTTTGATTTGCATTTCTCTGATGACTAAGGATGTTGAGCATTTCCTTAAGTGTCTTTCAGCCATTTTAGATTCCTCTGTTGAGAGTTTTGTGTTTAGGTCTGTACTCCATTTTTTTTAATTTGTTCTTTTTGTGACCAATTTCTTGAGTTCTTTGTATATTTTGGAGATCAGACCTCTGTCTGATGTGGGGTTGGTGAAGATCTTTTCCCATTCTGTAGGCTGCCATTTTGTCTTGTTGACTATGTTCTTTGCTTTACAGAAGTTTTACAACTTCAGGAGGTCCCATTTATTAATTGTTTCTCTCAATGTCTGTGCTACTAGGGCTATATTTAGGAAGTGGTCTCCTGTGCCAGTTGTGTTCAAGTGTACTTCCCACTTTCTCTTCTGTGAGGTTCAGTGTGGTTGGCTTTATGTTGAGATCTTTGATCCATTTGGACTTCACTTTTGTGCATGGTGATAAGACATAGATCTGTTTTCATTCTTCTATATTTGAACTAACTCTTATAGACCAGGCTAGCCTTGATCACAGAGATCCACCTACCTCTGACTCCAGAGTGCTGGGATTAAGGTGTGCACCACCACCACCCAGTTCATCATTTTCTTTTAAATGGCCCTTTAATGACAATTACATGAATTTTCTTCCTATATTTTTTTGTTTCTTTCTAACATTTTAGCCTTTTCTTTTTGCAATCTGTGTCTGTTCTTTCATGCTTCTTCACAAGCCCTAATCTGCTGCCGTCCTCTGTATTAACAGGGAGGCAAATCAGAAGAATCCCGGGTCTTAGCCCTGTTGTCACTGCCTTACACGTTTTCTGGGCCTTGACTTTCTGTCTTTATGATAGATTATCTCTCAAACTAAATGATCCAGAATCATGACATCCTGATAAACAGATTCAGTTTAGAATTCTGAAATCAAACTAGAACCATTAGATTTAATGCTTACACAAGTTGAACCCCTCACAAGTGGGTTTTTGTTGCCCTCACTCTCAGAGATATTTCACTGTGAGATATACTGTTAATACCTGTTGGTACCAGTATTTCACAGCCTGTAGTAGCCTTTCAGCTCATTCAGTTACTGTTTAGTAGGTAGAAGTACTATTGCTATGTACATTATACATTTCATAAGCGATCAAAAGACCTGAGTACTATTGCTGTTAGGAGAAACAGTAAGATAAGTCTAAAGAATGTAAACCTAAAAAAAAAAACAATTTATAAGACTGTTTTAGAGGAGAGAATTGTTTTATTTTTTCCTCAGTGTGGCAATAAATTAGCTTATCTTTCCTCCTGGCAGTAGGACTCAGTCTACAACTCTCTTACAGAACAAAAACAACTTCTTAAACAAAGGGAATTGGCCAAGAGCCTAATGTGGGAACTCTTCTAGGAGAGATGTAGGCCAAATGTAAAGGCAAATTCCCATCACAGATTCAAAGTTTATTCCATTAAACCAATTTGTGGAACTGCACATGCAAAGCTTTTCCTACTGCCAATATAAGGATAATTAAAATAATACAGCAAGAATTTTCAGTGGAAAGATATATAAACTGCCATATAAGTAACAATATTATAATGAACACTAAGCTAATGGTAATAATACCATTAACACAGTTTTTCTTCAGCGAGAATGAACTTAAGATACAAACCAAATAACGGAGTTATGCAAAGGCTTTCCGTTGTTTTCTAGACAGAATAGAAATGATGGCATAGAAAAACAGAGTGCATTTGTTATTCTCAGTGAAGCGCCCAGGAGTCAGCAAGTACTGTGCCCTCCAAATCACCTTTTAGGAATAAAGGAGAGTTCTTCCCTATCAGCCAATACTTTGAAAGTTTCCTCCGCTAAAAGGAGCCATGTTGCCAAAGCATGTTACATGTCCAGACTAAACAGCATGGGCATAGGGAGGCTGTATGAAGAGAGCAGGGGCTAAGGAAGAGGCTCAGACGATAAATGCTTACTGACCAAGCATGAACGCCTGAGTCCACACCCCCAGCACCAATGTAAAAGCCGAGGTGCAGTAGTGTGTGCTCGTAATCCCAGTATTAGGGAAGCAGGCATGAGAATATTAAAGGGTTTCACTGGCCCACCAGGTAAAATGGGAGCACTCCAGGCTCAGTAACACACACTATCTCGATAAATAAGATAGCGCCCCTATTAGCCAGCGATGATAATGCTGGGAGGTGCCAGTACATGCAAACAAAGGAAAAAAGTAATCAACAGTCTCTCCCCAACTGTGAACCCTGTAGGTTACAGTAGCCTTCCTGTAACAAATACTCATTGATATAGTAGTGGCACAAATGCTATTGGAGTAACTAACAACAATTTTTTAAATTGGGTTGAAGCTCACTTCGTGGACAGGAACCCATATCTGATAATGTTAATGAGGCCAAGAACCTGAGAGACTAGACAGACCATGGTCCCTTGGAGAAAGATTGCTATGATTATTTTTCTAAGTGAGCCTAGCAATAAGATGTCTTCTAAGAACATACTGCTATATCCATAGATCACTCAACTCTCATCAGAGAAGCTTCTTGCAGTAGATGGTAATTAACCTAGAAACACAAAACTGGACAGTGTGCAGAGGGAGGGACTTTGGAATGCTCAGCCTAAATGGGATGTTTGCATTATTCCCCTCCCCTAAAGGCTTGGGATCTATGCAGAAGAAGGTGGTGGACAACTTTAAGGAAACAACAAAGGGGAAAAAATAAAAATAAGGTGGAGAAGCAATTGAGGAAGAGTTCTAATGTCAACCTTTGTCCTTGACATGAACGCTCCTGCACCCTACAAACACACATGATGAATATCAATTAATGAAAATCATTACCTTTAATTCAGCGTGTAGCATCAGTCACTTAGCTAATTTAATAAAACCTATATTTGAATAAACATTTAATGAAACCAATACGACTATGAATTAGGTGGATTAAGACTTTTTTATAATACTTTGTATATGGTGTACACTGAATAAATGGTGGTAAATGCAGCTCCTATTGCTATTATAATAAGGCTTTATATGGGAAAATTATATTCTTCATGAGAAGTCAAACTTGGCAAATTGCCAGAACCAGTATTTTTCATAACAGTGATATATAATAGTAAGGATACTTGAAATCACTTCTCTCTCCTCCTCTTTCTCCTTTTGCCTCTCCTTTGTCTTTCTCTCCTCTCCCCCACGTGCTAGGAATCACCCCCAAGGCCTGGTATATGCCAGGCTAGAGCTCAGCTCCGAGTTGCCAGCCTTAAAGGTCCTTAAGTGCTCTGAACTGGCACATACATCAGAATCCACAAGACAGCATTCAAAGGTCAGGTGAAGACTAAATTATCTGATAAGGCAATTTCTGCTTCTCTTCTCCTTTCCTGTCAATTGTGTGAACTCCAAAGCTGAGATTTGCCATCAATTGCAGATCTGAAACAGAAAACACTTCTCTGTGAAATCTAAGCCATTTGTGATAGTAGAGCCAGCAAGGTGCACCACAGGTCACCACGTGTCCACCCCACCCCCGTCTGACCTGCCTATTCCCACTAATAAGTTTGTATTCTATCTTCTCTGGTCCTCTCAACAGACCTGTACTCTACCGCATGCATACATCTGAACGAGCGTATGACTGTTTTTCTGTACAAATACCAAGTGTTTGTTACCAGGTATCAGAGTCTCTGTGCTCTGCCCCACTCTGGCACGAGTGGGGCACACACACCCTTCACCTGCTAGTTAGATTTAGCCAATGAGGAACCCCAGCAAAATAGCCAGTGGACATGTGATCCAGTCATGAATTTGTTCACACGGCTCCCTCTCTGCAAGATTTTTACGTTGTCTGTGTCCCTTCGGTGACAGGCACAGCTCTTCTCTTGACAGCGCCTTTAAGATTTTCTCCTTCTGGCTCCCAGGACCCTTCTCTCCTTCCCTTTGCCCCTTTGGGTCTGGGAGTGGTAACAGCTCCTTGGCTCACACCTTCTGAAAATGTCTTTGTAAATCAAACATTCTTGAATTATCCTGCCATCTGTTTCCAGGTGAGAGCTTGACAGCACTCCTGCTCTGTGGTTCTTGGAGGCTCTCACATTAATTTACAGGCTCACTAGCAGAGCGTGTGTTCATTACCCTCACAGCATGCCAACTGTTAATATCAATGGACTTAAATTTTATCCTGCCGCCTGCACTCAGCCAAGGTAGTTTTGTATTCTTCTGCTTCCTAGTGAGATGGAACTTCTATGTGGCCACAGCCTCCTTCCCTACACATTGCACATTTTCCCTTAACTTCCATCATCTGAAATGCATTTCTCCTAACTGCTCTGTGTGCGTGTGCGTGTGTTTATGTGTGTCACTGTATTGCCCAAGCTGGTCTCAGACTTCTGCCTTGGTCTCCATAGCTGGGACCCCAGGTGTCTACACCACTCACGGCTTTTCTTTTGTCTATGGCAGTCATTGCTGTCCGTCCAAACTTTTAAAATACCTACCTATATTGTGTTTTAAAGTTGTACTTTCAGTATTTGTGTTCTTAATATATTTTAATATTTCTGTGATGTGAAATGCTGATTTAATTGTACTTATTTCCACATTGTGAGCCACCTTTCACATCAGACTGATAGTTTTGTCTGTTAATACTTGCAGGTTTTCTATGTAGAGGTCCACTGTGGATAACAGAAATTTTACCTCTTTCCATTTCTTACGCTTATTTCTTACTTTGCCAGGAAATTTTAGCATTTCAGCCCCCATAGTTAATAATAGTAATTCTAATAGATGTCCTTGTTTGATTTCTTTGAAGACTACATTTTTTTGAAAAGAAAAAACATGATTTTAAATATTCCTATCTTCTTATATATTTATAAATGTCAGAGTTCTCGGTCAGACTTGAAAACACTTTTAAACAAGTCCTTGGCAATCTCTAAATTGTTCTTGGTGACTTTGGTAAACCTTTTGATCAAAACTGAGATCAGAGGGGCATATAAAAAAAGTCACCTTTGAAGACTACATTTATAGTTCATCATTGAACATGATTTTTTTTCAACTAGTTAAAATATTTTTCTATTAGATGCATATAAGGAATTTTATATTAATATATACATGCATAGTTTATGTAAATGCTGAGTGTAATCAAGTATTTATTCTGTTTATTTTGAAGTAATCAAATTTCCCCTTTCCTGTGCTTATTTATTAGATTGCATTGACTTTTTTGGACTTTGGATATTGAGGTATTCTTGACCTTTTGATTAAGATTTATATATATACTTAATAAGTTGTGCCTTCATCTATATCTCTAACTATATATCTATATGTAATAAATAAATACATATTTATTTATATATTTATAAATAAAAGTTAATGCATTATACTTGTCTAGTTTTATTGTTAAGGTAACAATACTTCAGAAAAATTTATTGAGTTTTCTAGTTTCCAAACCTTACAAAATCTGTTGTTATTTTATTTTTTCCTAATATTAAATGCTTTTGTCTTTTGTTGTTATTTTTCTAGTTGTTTCTTATGGAAACTTGTATGGTTTGCTAATACTTCAAAGAGCATTTGTTTTTGTTGACCTCCTAATGCATCTGTGCTTTTCATTTCATTTATTTATATTCTTTTTTCTACCTTCTGGTGTCCTGGGGTTATTCTTTTTCTAACTTGAGGGAAGGTGTACAACTAATGATTTTACAATGTTTTTGTTTTGTTTTTCTTTTACAATATAAAGATTTAGCACTAACACTTTCATTTGAATATAATTTTCCATTCCATTTTTTTCAGTGTTCCATTTAAATATTATGATTCCTATTATGGATTCCATTCACATCGGGGGTGTATTTAGAAAGATTTTAAAGTCTATTAGTATGCTTTTCAAATGGTTGTCTTGCAAAAGAATTACCTTAAAATTCATTCTAGATTTGATTGAGTTTTAAAATAAATATGGGGTGTATATAAAAAGAAAAAACAATTCTAAATTGAATTCAGTGGTGTATGTTTGTAACCCCATCTCCCATGCAAGGCAAAAACCAGAGAGCTGCCAGTGCAAACATAGCCTTTGCTGCATAGCAAGACCAAACCTCAGAAAAACAAAATAGTTATTTCATATTTACTATCATTGTATAGCTTTGTACATAAACAACTTTTTGATAGTATATCATGACCATTTTAAACCTTTAGTATTTTAGCAAATATGACATGAGTGAAACTTGAAAATTGTTTTTACCTTTCAGTTTACTCTCTCCCAGCTTAACAGAATTTTCATCACATGGACAAATTCCAGTAATTTAATAGATAATAAACAACTACCACCAAACTATCTCTCATTCCAGAAAGCTCATAGGAGTATGAGACCATTATACACCAGAAGAAAAACTGTCCACTTTGAATTTCTCTCAAAAAAACAATAAGCTTTAAATGACTGCTTTTTAAAGCACCTCAGTTTTAGGTTTGTGTGTTACAGAGGAAAAAAAAGAGGAATTAAAGAAAGAAACTGATATAATCATTAATAAGAGAAATGGACTGGGCTAGACTCCCACTAAGGTTATGCATTTATTCTCTTAAATTTTCTGTGAAAATTTGAGACTGTGATATTAGTAATTTTAAATTATTTATACCGTCTAGGTACAAAAGTATCTTTGTCATTATGTGATTCATTTTTATCTCTTCTAATATTTTGCCTTAAAATCAAATTTATTCTAATAGTTATGTTTTGATCTTGTGTCATTGTGCTTTAATATTTATTTAAATGATGTATAAGTGGCTTTAGAAGAAGTCTATCTGCCTGTCCCTGCCATTAAACAGAGATAGAAAGTTTAGTTCATTTACATTTATTGTGATTATTGGTATATACATCTGTTTCTTCCATCACTTTCTTTAAAGGCTTTTCTCTTTTTCTACCTTCTTTACTGCAGATTTTTGGAAGTTTTGCGGTTCCATCTCTTTTGTCCCTGCTGCCATGTAAATTTTCATTTTTGTCTAATTATCCTTAAGTCATTAACACAATACTAAATAAGCCTAAAAGGAGACAGTTCCTCTCCATTTCCCTTAAAATTACAGGCAAGGAAGCATCAGCTTTATCATTCTCCTCTGGTTCTTCTTAGCACTGGATACTCTGTGTTTTAGGCACCAACACATATATCAGTATCTTCCTCTATGGAGTGTAAAAGTCTTGTTATAATTGTCCACGTTATAATTACCACGTATTTCTCTTTGTGACCCAAAGTTCTTCTTAAAGATCTTGATAAACATCTTCATTAATATAGAATTAAGTCTGAGTCTTGTATTTTTACTTTCTAATTATTGCAGCTTTATGGGGAGTAAGCTTCCTATCCATAATGTAAATCTTCTAAACCGTTTTTGTTTTGTTTTGTTTTCCTTTGGACGTGTCCTGGCTGCTCTAAACCTATTGCATTTGCAAGTCCATCAGCATCAGCAGCTCAGGGACGTCACCTCCACCTGAAAGTCCTTTAGATAATAAGGTCCTGGATACCAAGCCACTATGATATTAGAATAAGATTTCGGTGGACACAAGAAAGAGCCAGTTTGTTTTGTGTGTGGAAAGAATGTGAATTGTTGTGCCAAAGGGAACACTGGGAAGGGTTGTATTTTTTAGAGATAGCGCCTTAATATCTTCTATTGCTACATTCTATTGTTATTTTCCTATCAAAAAACAGATGGTATTTCTTGCCCTTTTAAATCTAGACAGGCCCTGTACCGACTTTGATGAGATCCAAACATAGTTCCTAACTAGCTTGCCAACATTTACATCCTCTTAATTAGTCTTGTGCCAGCCTGTAAGAGCGTGATGTGTGGAGGGTCAAGAGCTGCCAGATATTAAAGCCGTACGGACCTGCAAGTTTAGCCAGACTCAGGTGAATCTAATCCCAGCTACATCTCTGTGGGGGACCCCATACATAAAATCACCAAGCCAGGTCTAATCCATAGCACTATGAAAGGTATGTGTATGCTGTAAATACTTTGTTATGAAGCATTAGGTAACTAAACAACTATATATTTTGCCTTTTGTTAATTATCTAAGACATAATACATATTTTGACTCATTAAAATATAAATACTTTTGCTTTATAATGCAGATTTATTCAGTTCAAATATTTCCTAATCTCCCTTGAGACTTCTCCTTTAACCTGGAAATCTCTACATGAATACTGTTTAATTTTCAAGACCAAAAGGTGTTTCTTATTCTCTCTTAAGGAGTTTTCATATAATTCCATTTCAATCATGAAACAATCTATGAAAGATTAAATCTCTTAGTTTGTTAATGTTTTATCACCCGGCATAGAGTCTATGGGGAAGGGTTCGTATGTAGTTGAAAAGAATCTGTAGCTCCTTTAATCGTCAGCCTACTTCAGTTGACTGCTGGTGCTATTGAATTCTCTGCAGTTTTGTGATTCTTCTGTCTACTTATCAACTACTGAAGTAAAAGCATTGACATCTCCAATTATAACTGTGTATTAGTGCATTTTTTTCAATTCTGTTAATCTTGCTTCATATATCTTGAAGATCTGTTGTTTACTGTACACACATTTGGGACTGTTTCTTATTGCAGAATGATCTTTCATCATTGTGTTATATTCTCATTATCTGGGTAACTTTTTCATATATACATACTTTGATAGTGGTAGGTCAATTTAAGTATCCTAGATTTGCATCATGTAAATTTTCCTAGCCTCTGTTTGCCTACCTTGGAAAATATAACGCTTGGAAAGAATTTATTGTAGAGAGTATATAAATGGATATTTTGTGTGTTTCTGACACTTCTTGACAATGTTGCCTTTGAGCTATATATATTTTAATGAACCCTTATGTTGGAACTCAAATCTACCATCTTATTATTTGATTCTTCTTTGTGCTAATTGTGTTTCAGCCCTGTTTTCCCTTTCTACCACCTTTTGGATCTGAATTTTTGCATTAAGTTGCTATATTTTTGAGTTTGTGTAGTGTTTAGGTAGTTAGTATGGGGAAAGTGTCATGTGTACTAACTTACTGCTGTGAGTTTGGAGTCAACATCTTACCGTTTTTAAAGCAGAATGCAGGACCTTGTCACCATGTCAGTTCATTATCCCTCCCTCTTTAAATAGTTCCTTTTCATGCATTACCTCTGCACACAACATTAAACGTGTCTGACAGTGGTATAATTTGTGCTTCTGCCTTTCGACATCTTGATTGGCTGGCATTGCTGTGCGTACAGTGTGCTGTGGTACGTGTGTAGAGGCGCGGGGACAACTTTCCAGAGCCGGTT
This sequence comes from Alexandromys fortis, assembly GCF_014885135.2. Lineage (NCBI taxonomy): Eukaryota > Metazoa > Chordata > Mammalia > Rodentia > Cricetidae > Alexandromys > Alexandromys fortis. The sequence continues at coordinate 7,912,936 of NW_026067933.1, forward strand.
CTTGCCCTCACCTTGCTTTTGAGGCAGGGTTTCTCTTCCTCTTACCACTGCCCTCCACTCTCTCCATCAGGCTAGCTGGCCTACAGGTTTCTGAGCAATTCTCCTGTCTCCTATCTCACTATAGGAGTGCTGAGATTACAGAAGCATGCCACTACCATGACATCAGGACTTTTATGTAGGTTCCAGGGATCAAACTCAGGTCATCAGTCAGGGCTTTTACTGGCTAAGCTTCTCCCTATTAACATATATTAAAGATCTGGAAAAGGCTAGTGAGCTCCATTATATGTACACAGACAGATATCATTTCTCTCTACCTTGTCTGTTTGGGCTATAGCACAAACTCTTCTCTCCTTCATTAACAAAGACTCCTGCTTTCCTTGGGGATTTTTTTTTTTTTTGCGTACACCCCCAATGGGTGATCTTCAGCAGGAAAAAAGGCAAGATATTCATGAGGTTGTTGTAAGGATCATATCATGTGTTTTCCTTTCTCTGAGGGGTCCACTGTGTGCTGCTCCAGTGCCAGGAGAGATAGATATCTCATAGTTTTATCCAGATGTGTACTTCTCTTCTGTATAAAACATCAGGTACCTGTTACTCTCTTGGGCTTAGAAGCAAGTCTTTGTTATCATTGGTTGAAATGCACACTGGGACTTAAATGATTTTTCCTTTTGTTAAGAAATGGTTATGGGGGCTAGAGATGTGGTTCAGTGTTTGACACTTGCTGCTCTTCCCAAAGACCAGAGTCCCCAGCATCATTTTCAGGTGGCTCATAATTGTACCTCCAGTTCCAGGCGATCTGACCCTCTGGCCTCGGAGGCTTCCTACAGCTGTGTGCAATACCCACATGCAGGCAAACGCACACATGTAATTTAAAATAACAAAAATAAAATAAACCTTTTTTAAAAGTAAGTGGTTGTATTGGAGATCACTGCCTCAAGAAATAACTCAGACTGAAAGACAAATGAGTATGAAGTTGAAGAAGTAACTTCATTTTCAAAGGGTGGAGATGGTCTGGGAGTAAACTTCGTTCTCTTCTCTGCCCTGGGAGATTAGACAAACAATGGCTCTAACTAAGAAAATAGACTGACTCATTTGGCTAAGACGCCATACTGAAGTTATAAGCAGACTCACATTCATCTTTTTTTAATTGGGGTGGAAACAACTGGATTCTGTATATTGTAGTAAATTTTATGGTCATTTCTGATATTTCTTATTGAAGAAAACTCAAACATTTAAGTTGATAAATATAAAAAGGATGCTTGCTCCTGCTTGTCAACCCCTGCCATACCTAGTGTGACCTGTGAAACTGACCCTGCCATTGGCTAACTCTTCTTTCTTTGGTCATTTCTGATGATGACAGAAAGGCTCGCCTCTCCTCCTGCTTGCTTTGGGCATTTCCCAACTACCTGTCCAAGAGCATTTAAGAGACTAATTGCTCACAAGCAGGAAGGTAGGAAGTGAAGCTGTGTGAGGCTACGTAATGGGTCCTCAGTGGCTAGGGGTGGAGCAGGGAGAGAAGTGGAGTCAGATCTGGAAGAGAGCTGTCATCATCGCGTCCAGACTGCCTCCAGACAGGTCAGGAGGGGTGTTTGGGTGGACCTTTTTCACATCTGGGTTTAGCCTCTCTTGAACTTTTTTAGCCTTTTGCCTTTGACCAAAACTGGTTTGTATTCTGCAAGGCATGTGGCGCTTCCTCGTGTTCCTCCCAGGAAACTCTGTGGGGAGGATTTAATTGGCTCTGAGGATGGATGGGCCATCCCTTTTCTAGGAGGCCTGTTTCAGGTTTAGGTCATTCCATTGGCCTCACCATCAACCAAAGGGCAGGTCTGCCGGCCATATAATTCCCCGGGCGGAGAGGAAAGGGTCCTAAACTGATGGTCACACTCCACGTGTTCCTAACAGCCCCTGAACTATGAGGACAAAATGTGCTGGGTGGGACTTGTGAGCTGGAGTTTCAAAAGCAGTTAACGTTTTCATTGTCATGTAACCTGCCTACCTTCCCGAAAGTCACACGTATTGCCTGGTTTGATTCACTGCTGGAAGTGAACTTCAGTACTTCCAGAAACTGAGACGATGGCGAGTGGAGATAAATCTTAGCTTGTCCCTCTGCTTCCCTCAGAAAGAAGGCTGGTGACCATAAATTGAGGTGCACGTGGTAATGCTGTTGGGAGTGATCCCAGCCCTCCCCTGCCAACGTGCGCGCTCCTCCTAAGCCTCAGAACAGCAGCGCACCCCCTCCCTCGCCTAGCGAAGACGAAGCAGAACTTCCCCTGGGTCGCAGCCCAGTGATACGGAGCAGCTCTGGCGCGGAGCCCTGCTCTTCCCGAGTCGTGGGTGGCGCGGTGCTTGTTTCCCTCCCCTCCCTTTCCGGACCCAAAAGGGGATGTATCTGGGTCAGCCTGGGAGGGGCCGGACCTGCCACGGACAGCGAGGGGGAAGGGGGTGGGCGATGACAGCATCTTTCAGGTTTTTGGCATCTCTGGGCTGTGCCTCGTCCAGCCTCTCACCGCTCGGTGCTGGGCGATAGCTGACGTTCTGGCGGATCCCGGCCCAAGAGGTGGGCGATGTGGGTAGGGAGTATCGTCCTTCCTATCAACATTCGTGCCCTACACACAATGACCATACAACCTCTTTGTACTCCCTATTCCCCGGGCACGCTCCTGGGTGGTGGTGGCGGTACCCCCGCCCCAGGAAAAGAGCAATGGAATAGTTCATGGTCGCTGTGAGTTCTTTCCGGTGATAAACCTCGAGGCTACAAGCCAGTTGCTGTTCAAGATGTTCCACCCTCGGGCCCAAGCCCCGACTCTACTCAATGGGGACCTGGGTCTAAGATCTAGCTAGCGTCACTGTACGTTGGCCAGACGCACAGGTTGGGCACCCTGGCTGGAGAGATGTAATCCAAGCCAGGGAGCAGACACCTGGATGCCTAGGCGCCCCTCTGTGATCTATTGCACTCCCTCGACAGCGCTGGGAGAAGCTGGGTGCGCAAAAGCCGCACCTTCCCAGGGGCACTTAGGCTGAAACTGTTGCGTGAGATCTTCTGGGTCCCACCTCCTCTCCTCCACTCTCTTCGTGTATGGAACACAGGAATCAAGGCCAAAGGTCTTCATTTCCGAGGCCTAGGCTCTCCGTTCTCAGCCTAACCCACTGAGACACTGCAGACCCCAATTCCCATGAGTCCTACGTCCCAGTACTGAAACAATGAGTTGAAAATCATTTTTGGTTTTCTTGAATCCAGGGCACAATTATCTTCTCCTCATGCCCCCCGCTGTCTCCGAAGGCTGCATGATCAGGGATTTCAAATTACCAGAAACTGCTAGCCTTGCCAAAGCGGAGTCTATGTTCCGGAGGTGGCCCTAGCCCATTGAAGCTCTTTGGCTAAGAACTTCCCCCAAAGGTGCCTTTGCCTCAATGATGCTCGGGGTAACCCCGAGGTTTGCCAACCTCCTCTACCCCTCCTCACCCGGAGGTATCCCTTGCCATCGTTTCTCCCACTCCTCTATAAAACCTGGTGCCCCCACGCCCCGCCCGGCGCAGCGCCCCCTTCCTTGGCTGCGCCTGGAGGGGAACCGAAAGGACAGGGTGCGCGGGAGGCATGCAGAGCTTGGGGCTGCCTGCGCTCGCATCGCCTGGGGAATTGGCTGTGGGCGAGGCAGTCCCGGCTGCCCTTTATCGCTCGCTGGGCTCGTCTTTTGAAACTTTATCAGTGAGTCTCACCACTAGCCGCAGACGCGAGCGGCGGGGGGGCGGGGGCGCAGAGGCGCCGGCAGTCGTGACGAGGCGCTCCCGGAGCTGAGCGCTTCTGCTCCGGGCACGCATGGCGCCCGCACACGGAGTCTGACCTGATGTAGACGCAAGGGGGTTAATATGAACGTCCCTCTCGGTGGAATCTGGCTCTGGCTCCCTCTGCTCTTGACCTGGCACACCCCTGAGGTCAGCTCTTCATGGTGGTAAGTCCACGCATATGGGCGCGGTGCTGATGGATTTTTGGAGATGGAAGGGGGGACCCTACTGGTCGCATAGACCCTCCCTGGCTGTTGCCCAGTCCTGGTAGTTGTGAATTCTGGAGCAACACGGTATTTTCAGAGCATCCTGAGCCTAACCCCTTTGCTTTTCTCCAAAACCCAGTTTAGCTTTGACAACTCCAAAAACATCCCCATGCCCCACAAATGAGAGCTCTAATGTTTGGATGTTTGGATCCAGCTGAATGACAGCAAAAGCAGCCACTATCTTATTCCGCTGAGAAATGTGCTAGCCTGGTCTCCAACTGTAGTAAAGACTCTGTGTGTGTGTGTGTGTGTGTGTGTGTGTGTGTGTGTGTGTGTTCACCTTGAAAACGACAACAGCCACCACCCACCCCAACATCCTCAAAAAAAAAAAAAAAACTGCCTCAAGATAAATCAGTCCAGGCAGTTGGAGTTGTAGTACCTGAAGCCTGGAATTTTGTATTATTTCCCGTCCTTCCACATTCCTGGTCCTTCACCCCAACAAGGCAGCCTCCAGGTAGGAACTATTACTTTGATGCAAAACTACTAGACCTGAGGTACCCAAGATGTTAGCCCACTCGAAACTGTCTTCCTAAAGTGTAACTAGGCTGCTGTCTTTGTATGCTGATCTATCGTTTATTTTGTGTAGTCTTTGCCTATGCAGAAATCATCTCCACCTCTCAACTTCATGGCCTTGCAAAGAGATGGAGTTGAGAGCTCTGTAACTTTCTTGTACATAGACTACCGGGGTAGGTATTAAAGTTCAGAAAGATTGGCTATCCCCCACACACATCTTTTTGTATTGGACAACGGTAAGACTCTCAGCCAAAGTCAGTGACTATTTAGACATCCAAGTGCCTGAGAGAAACAGCAGATCACTCAAATCATTGCTGCCAATGGGGCAGGGGGAGGAGGAGGGCGTGAAAGCTCCTTCCTAAGAAAGTTGAACAGGGAGGCCTTTAGCCTTCCCTTTGCTAACACAGGACCAAAGAAGCATTTATCAGATTGACCATTCTTTTCAATAAAAGGATTATTTCTGTTTCCATCTGTGCAGAAATATTAGTCGTTGCTCCGGCATTTTGTCACATTGTCTCTCAGCTGTCACAGCTGTAATGATTTTATGATCATATAAAATAATGGCACTATAAGAAGAAGCTATTCCCCTTGTTTGATCACTTCAAAAGACCCCCGTGGCAGCTTGGGTTATCCAAAAGGTACCTTTTGAAACGTTTCACAACTAATGGAGAACATCTGCCCAGAGATAATGATGCAATTTTTTTGTTAAAGTTTCTTTTTGAAAAGTATTTTATGGTGTTATCGGACTGATTCTTCCAAATATTTAGTGCTCTTGATAACAATAGAAGGATCCCCCCCCAAAAAAAAAAGTTTCTATAAGCACCAAAGAGAGCTAGAAAATAAAACCATTTTAAGGACCCTTTAGTGTGGGAAGAATGCCCTGTTTGTAAGAAGAACGCAGCCTCGGGTCCCAGCAGGTGCTAATGGGATCGATGCTGGCAGTTTTGAAGACATTTAGGTCAAACAAATGGGAGTGAGGAACTTCTAAAGGTCAGCTTCCTCCAAAGCCAAAAGCAGACATATGGCAGTCCCTGAGAGCAGAGAGTTCTTTGAAATTCTTTCTGTGTTCTCCTAAACACACTGCCCCCCTTCAAGCCCTGATCTTCACAGTGCTACTACCTCCACCTCCCTTTCCAAAGCATCATTTGGTGGCCCCAAATCCGGGAGATAGTCGGCACTCTATTTGGAAGTAGCTTTGATCAGGCCATTGGTCATTGTCCCCTTGCCTGCTAATTCGTACTCAAACAGTGCTTTGGATGCCGGCCTCCTGGGGAGCACCAAGCTCCCTTCACATCACTTTTGCCTTTCTGTTGGTTTCTCACAGGTACATGAGAGCGACAAGTGGCTCCTCTAGGGTGATGTGTGACAATGTGCCGGGCCTGGTGAGCCGCCAGCGGCAGCTGTGCCACCGACACCCAGACGTGATGCGCGCTATTGGCCTGGGTGTGGCCGAGTGGACAGCGGAGTGCCAGCACCAGTTCCGCCAGCACCGCTGGAACTGCAACACCCTGGACAGAGACCACAGCCTCTTTGGCCGGGTCCTACTCAGAAGTGAGTCTCCTGCCTTCACCCAACTCTCTGCACCAGTGCTCAAAGCCCCTGGGTGTGCTTAGTGACATTCTGTTCAGTGAGCTTGTGCTGTGGGGCAGCATCATCTCATTCCAGAGATGAGAGCTGGAGCAGTCAAGGAACTATCTCAAGTCTATGTGTCTTTGGTGGAGCAGGTTGACAGACCGCGGGCTGAGGGATTGCAGGCTAGTCTCCTTCCACGCTTTGCTCTGTCCATCACTTCAAAACTGCATGACAATTTGGGATCAAATTTTGTCTTTGGAGAAAAAGAAGCGACCACAGAACTCTTTTGACTTTTTTTTTTTTAATGTCTTTCTGAGGCTTGAGCCTTTCAGAAGAATTTGATCTGAAGATCAAGATAGTATGTAGATCATCCAAAGACTATCGTTATTACTTAAGAAAACTATGAAAATTTTGTGAGGAGAGACAAATCTTACCTTACCACCTTTGACCTCTTGTTTGACTAACCACATCAGAGTCACTCTGTATCTACTTAACACTCTTTTCCATAGAATGTAAATTCCGCAAGGGCAGGGACTAGCCTGGATTCCCTTTTCCACTTTGATTAGTGCCTGTGCACTGTAGGACCCATTTCATTCACTGGCTACATGAATGACGAGGTAAACTTGTCGTGAGAACCTATTGCTTTTCCAGCTACATTTTAGGTATTAAGAATATTTATGAATGAGGACTAAGGACCCTGAATGCAGAGATTTCTTTTTCTTTGAGAGGGAGATTTAATTAGTGTTTTCTAATTGATACAAGGGGTCTTTAAATGTCTGAATATTGAAAGTAACTCAAAGTTAGAGATCCATTCTCCTGTGATCGGAGAAAATAAATTAAAGTCAAGTTTTACTTTCAAATAATAGTCATCCACTATGCTGGCAGGAGGAGCATCCTTCAAGAAATAACTCTGCCCATTTGTTAGTTGGAAGTCTGACTAGAAATACAACAGTTTATGTGGAAAGACAGACACAGAGAACTTTACACTTGTTTTTGCCCACCCCACTCCCTCCCATTCCCAAGAAAATCATCCAGGCTGTGCACTTGGTAATGCTTACCAGAGGGTGTTTCTATCATTTCATCATCGTAGCCCTAGGCTTTTATGAGGCCAAATGCATAAATGAATGTCTCTAAAATCCCCCAAGGGCGTAGTACTCTCACTCTTAGAGTATCCCTAAAGTTAATTTACTGTGATGTTCTGCAATTTTATTCTCTTGTTTAAGAACTATATTCTTAAGCATTCCTTTTGGAGTTTCGATATGACATCGCAAATTTTTGAAAGGATAATCGCAAATGTCAGCCTCATGGAATTTTAAGACTTCACCTAGATTAGTTCACCAGTAAATCAATTAGTGCTGGGCCTTGTCAAAGAGAGTTTGCAAATATCCATCACAAGTCATCACAGGCTGTATTTTCCCTGATTAAAATAGATCAAGAGTTTCCAGTGATTTAAATGAGAGGAACTTCCCATTTATACTGGATAAACCTGTAGACCTCTTAAGTTTTTTTGCTTATGGATGGGTGAATAAAAAACAGCCTTTAAATCACAAATGAAAAGAAGTTATTTAAGTTTTTAAAATATTATTACGGGGCAGGGAGGGAGGCCTGTGGAGGCGAGGAGACAAGTTTAAAACTGGTTTCTTTCTTTATTTCCACCGTGTGGTCCTGAGAGTCAACTCAGCCTTTTCTTGCTGAGCCATGACACTGGCCTAAAAGGACGCAGCTTCAACAAATGATCCAAAAGATGGCATCTCTGCCAAAACTGAGGGTCAGTTCATAGAACACTTTGCAGAGTCACTGAGAGGAAAGAGATTGTAATGGGAGAAAGCTGAACCCATTGACTTGGTCCAAGGCCTCATTGACTTGGCCTCAGGTAAACAAGGGTTTCCTACTGGGACTTCCTACAGACAATGCTGAGCCCTTTGCCAAGGTGCTCAAAACTTAAAACCCTCAAAGCAGCCCAGGATTTGTTTCCACTCTTCACCGCAGGCCAGCTTCTTCCCAGCTCCCTGCGACTGTCACTGGCGATTTTGCAGTGGTTTGTGGAAGGCTGAATTTGGCCTACAGCAGCTTATCCTGGAAATAATCCTGAAATTCCAATGAAGTAATCCACAGACTTCTCACAGTTAATTACGTAGAGGGGGCATTTCAATCTACAGTTGCGAAGAACTCTCTGTTAGAAACGTAAATGTCCTTTTAGGTGATCTAGGAGGACTAAGGTTAGCACCACTGTAAGGAGCTGATTATGCTACTAAAATCTCCCATGATTACAAAGAAGTGGAGAGCAATTGCCTCATGTGCCCAGAGACCTGAGTAAAACAGAATGAATTTTATTGAAAACATTTGGAATAGACCTTTCACAGGTAGTGAAAAACCCAAACATAGTCTTTTAAGTAGATACCTCTGAAATTTTAGAATGGGCTTTAAAAACAAAAAGGGATTAGGAAGGTTCACCCTTGTAAGTTTCAAGAGGAAAAGACAAAAGAAAACAAGGACAGTAAAGATAGGATACAAGAAAGCATTTAAACCTGAATAAACCCTGACTATGTGCCCAGTACTGCTCGGTGCATTTCAGTCCTCAAATGATAGCAACTCCAACAGTAACACGCCAGGAGACATCCATATCACCATTTACATTAGCACTTTATTTCAGTTGTGCTGGGCTAAAGAAGAATCAGGGTTTCTAAGAAACCCATGACCAAATTCTGTTTTGTCACAAGGCCAGATCCCAAAACATGCTACTGTTTCACACACAGCCTTTTAGCGAATCATCTAAAACACTTAACTGAAAACATCTTCACTCCATGTCTACATGAACTTACAACATCTGGAGGTAAAACAAAAAGTGATGTGGCAATATCTAGACATTAATGAATATGTTTAACTGATAACATATATTTAGAGAGATGATGTTTTCCTTTGGAAATTATTGTTGAATTATAGAAAATTGCTATATTTTTGGTTGAGTCAATAAGTTAATGTGATTGTTTAGCTATCACTTGAGAATGAATTTTGTGCCTTAAAACCTCTACAGCTTTTAAAATACTGTGAGTTCCTAACATGCTATGGTGCACATCTTCCATGCTTTTCCTCACTTACAAAATGTCTTACTCAAACTATAAGATTAGTGGCTAACACATTAATCATGTGGGATTATTTCCCACATATGATATCTGTAAATATGGACACTGAACTTCAAATCCCAAACTAGACTTTCAATGATAAAAACAGACAACTATGAGCAAGGAATTTTTCAAAACTATAAAAAATAGATATATAATGAAAGTGTTGTTTATCTAAAAGTCAGTAGACAAAATCAAGCCAGATTAGTCGCCACCTCTCTATTCCTGCTCACCTATGTGGGAGCCGGAGAGCATAAGCTGAAACTTTTGAAAGCGTTCCTGGGAGCTCACAGTCCTCTGTCTAGAGCACTGCTTGCTACTTGTGACAAACACTCATCTAAGTGATTATCCCTGAAAATAACTGATTCCCTTTTCCGATGGTTAGAGTTTGGGGTGGAGATATTCCTAAAAGGCTTGGGTAAGTGCCACCTAATATGGTGTAGCTTTGAGTCCCTGGTTTTTAATAATGAGACAAGCAATGCAAATTTTGCAAGCGATGCCCAGTAACCTGTAGCGCCAAGTGACAAGTGGAAATGAGCAAGGTTTCAGTGTGAAAAAGTGGTCTGTTCTCCCAGCTGGTGTGGTTCAAAGAGTCACACTGCTCTTGACAGATTGAACCACTGAATGGTTCTCTGCTTTCCGCCTTGCCTTGGCATTAGCTTGTCCAGCCTCTATTTTTATTGTTAATATATTTGCTGCAGCAGCCATTAATAAAAAGCTATGCTAATAACAATGAAATACAGTTCCACTTGAAAAATGAGGTGCACGCAGACCCCCAAAGAGCCTTATATCTGTCACTCTACCACAACACTGTATTATGAGTTACTACAGATTATTAAAATAATTTAATGTAGTTATTGCCCTGAAATATGTACCTCTCGGCCTGCAAGTGAAAGTAGGCTGCTCTCTAATAAAGAACAAGTCTACGAAAGCCCCCAAAGGGTTCTTGCCCAAGTCTAATTATAGCTGGTAAATTTGTTTCTTTTCAGAAAAACCAAAGGAAAAGCTTTTCACTGTCTTTGACCCGATACCAGTGTTTAGTGCAGGTGTTCCAGAAGCAAGGGAAATCACCTTAGTAGTTAGACACAGTATGCAACCCAAGGATATTGCATATCGCCTTCAACAATCTTCCAGTTTACTTGTGAGAGTTGATGGCAAGCCAGGCTCTCCCAGGTTAATGCCAGGAGCTGGTGGCTGCCTGAATTCTCTTCCCACTCTAGTGCCAAGATGTCCTTGATGTCAGTATTTCACTGTCTATAGGTCAAATTTGCCTTAATATCTTCGGTGATGCCGAGAGATGTGGGAGGGTGCTTGTTTGCTCTGGCCTCCACGTCTTGGGTTCAAGCAGTCTTCCACCCCAGCCTCTGGAGGAGCCAACACTATAGTCACACGCAACAGTATCTGTCTTGACAGTTTTTTCCAAGCTGTGATGACTTCTAAACCATACCATGGAATGAATGATAGAGTTGTAGAATCCAGACTGTTTTATAGAAGGAGAAACGAAGTGACTCATGCCAGTCCTAATCTTATGGGACATCTAGGGTTTGGGGTGAATGTGACTTGCTGAAACCAGGAGCAAGGCTATTTTTTTTAATCTTTTCTACTCTGTCTTTAAGGGGAGTTGGACATTAGATGTTTAAATGCATCAAAGCCTACTTTAAGTGCAAGTGATTCATATTAAAGAAATAGTCTCGGATCTCGAAAAGAATCCTTGAACACCATAGGAGATGCACCATGTGACAGCAAAGTGGAAGACTTTAAGAGACGCTCTCTGACCTCTTTTAAGAAAAGCATTTTTGTTTCAGGTAGTCGGGAATCTGCCTTTGTTTACGCCATCTCCTCAGCTGGCGTTGTATTTGCCATCACCAGGGCCTGTAGCCAAGGAGAATTAAAGTCCTGTTCCTGCGACCCAAAGAAGAAAGGAAGTGCCAAGGACAGCAAAGGCACCTTTGACTGGGGTGGCTGCAGCGACAACATTGACTATGGGATCAAGTTCGCCCGGGCGTTTGTAGATGCCAAGGAAAGGAAAGGGAAGGATGCCCGAGCCTTGATGAACCTTCACAACAACAGAGCCGGAAGGAAGGTAGGAACCACTCTCCTGCTCATTTGAGGACCCTGTGGCGCTGGGACTCATTGAGACAGAGCTTACCTTCAAATTTCCTGGAGTTGACTAAATGCTGTGTAGACACAGCTTCCTTCCCACTGTACCCCCAGTCCAGGGCCACTTGTTCTAAAGAGTACCACCAACTGGGCTGAGACTTCCCCACCCATGCCGCGCCTTCTTTCCCACAGCTGAGTTCAAGGAGTCCACCCCATTGCTATGCACACTGGAGTGAGTCAAGTATTTTATGATCCCTCTGGATAATGTGGAGTCCAGGCAGATAATGTCGTCTGCCAGCCAGATAGTTCTTCATCCTGAATAGCAATAGAATATTGAATACTTGTAGGGTGCCCCAATACCCAGAGCATCTTCTCCTAGATATTCCATGAAAGCAGTTCACCAAGTCTGGTGAGTTGGTGTCTCCTGAGTGGCTTCTTTGGAAGCCAGACCCAGTACTAACTATCAAGCCTCCCCCACTTTTTATGCTACTGGCTGAATAAGAGAGCCAAAGAAACACCCTTATCATTTCATCCTGATGAACCTCCTGGTCCATAGGAATCTAGTCTGCAAGGACCTTTCAAACACCCATGTGGTGCATAAGGAAAGTGAAGCCTTGAAGGTTCTCACCAGGAATTGGTCAGAGGTCAGGACTAGAACTCAGGCACTTTGGCCTAGGATCAAACCGCACCAGTGCCCGTGGTCAAGGCATTAACGAGGTAGGACGGCTCAGATGGCATCTTGGCCAGGCCAACAAGAGAACCAGAATGTTATTATCTCTGCCTTTGGTCATAAAGTAGAAACTGGCTGAGATAAACAAATATTTGGTCTAAACCACTAAAAGATAATCTAATTGCCAAAAGAAACAGCTGCAATTTGTCTGTTGTCAATAAAACATGAAATATGCCTGATATTAATTTGTAAAAAAAAAAAGATAAGCAAAAAAGTAGAAGGTGTGGAGGAGGGACTGATAGGCAAAAGCACAGGAAAAGCGTAGAACAGAACTGTTTGGATGAAATCCCCTTCCTGCGCTCCTGAAAAGAGCAAACCTCATTTCAAAGAAGTTGAAGAAAGGGACTCTCACTCCGCACTTGAAATAGGACGAGTGTGGCCTGAGCTGTTTACAAACAGTGCCTGTTTTGAACTTAAACATTAACATTCTTCATTCGCGCGAAGCTGCGGACTTATAGTGACCAGTGCCAAGAGTATAGGCTGGGGTTGTGCAATCCTCCAATTGGTAACTGCTGTTTGCGCAATGATTTAGATAAAAATAATCTATACTGGCCTTTGTTTGGACACTGCTAGAGCGCGTGTACGTTGTAAAGTGTGGTGTCTTGGATAGGAGCACACTGCTTAATTATGTGAATGGGGTATTTTAACTGCATCTCTCTATTTGGAAAGATAGGCAACATTGTATCCGAAAGACTGTAACATAAAATCTATGTTAAGCTTTTCTAATAGCTCATTAGACACTGAATCTTCAAAACGATAGATCTTAGCTATTCTGTACCAGGTCCTACATAAACAAGTGTTTTAATGTAAATCACGTGATTGCTCACTGCACAGAGGTGAACAGCTGTCGGGCCTCAGATGTTCTCCTGCCTACTCCACAGAACTTAGGAGGCTCCTTTTGATTGGAATAAAAGTGCACACACTGACTTTTTAAAATGTGGCTTTAATTAATGGTGGGTGGGCAGATTTTTTTTTCAAGGAGATGCATGATGTCAGTGAATATGAACTTTAATAAGAGTAAATGTATTGAGATAAACATGCGTCTCTAATTCTCTTCTTGCGGTCATTAGGCCCCCGGTACCAACTCCCCCTTCTCACCAGCAGAAGGTCTGTGGGATCAAAATGAGAACAGGCTGAGCTCGTGTTTGAAGGCAGCCTCCTGAGCTAAGTTTCCAACTGGCCCAGCTCTAGAAAATCTCAGCCCCCAGGACTGACAGCAACATCAGTCAGGAGTCTTCTTCTGTTGCTTTTTAGTGCTTTCCAAACTGTCTGATAAGAACACCATCTACTTTTTAAAATGAGGGTATTGGTGGTGTGCGTGGGGGGGAGGGGAAGGGATAATCTATTCTATTTGAAAGAAAAGTCATCTGTTCCGAGATATATCTGTTTAGTCAATGCTAAGTCACAACTCAACACTGCCATCCACATAAGACCTCAATTTCCCCCAATAACTACAGTTAATTAATTTATTATGACAGCTGGTTAGAGCACCCTCATGTGTTTCTCTTCTGTAATACCATCTAAGTCTGTATTATTCTTTCTAACCATTTTCAAAAGACTTTATTTTATTTTTCTGCTTTCATGTTCACTTGAAGTTTGTCTTTCATTGCCTCTAGTTTTCTGGTTCCAAATAGAATTAGGAAGTAAGTTCAACTGGTTCTAGGATGTTCTTCCGCAGTTTCTTCAGGCTGTGAGTCTGAAGAAGCCAGGCTGCGAAGACTCGCAAGTTAAATTAAGACAATTTTCAGTGAATGACCAGCAAACAACACCAGGTCAGAAGCCACTGCCTGTTCTCTTCCGCGACCTTGTTGTAAGGGGCTTTGAAATTAGTCTATTCTTTTTCTTTCTTTTTTTTTTTTTCGAGACAAGGTTTCTCTGTAGCTTTGGTGCCGGTCCAGGAACTAGCTCTTGTAGACCAGGCTGGCCTCAAACTCCCAGAGATCCTCCTGCCTCTGCCTCCCGAGTGCTGGGATTAAAGGCGTGCGCCACCTCTGCCCAGCTAGTCTATTCTTTTTTCTAAGAAGAAATAACCACAAGTTCGTTAAACTTTATTAAGAGACTCTGAATCAGAATAATCTTTCAATCGAATCAAATACTGCTCATTAACAACTCTAGAAGTTTCCATAAGAATATGAATTTCCATAACAGAATTCTATAAAAATGTTTTCTCCAAAGCCTTCTCTTATTATGGTGGAAACAGAAAGGACGTGGAATTCAGTGGTCAGACTCACCTCAGCATTCGTCTTGCAATAACAGTGGCCTTGCTCGCTGTTTTTGTCCGATGTAATATTAAATGAAATATGCAGGATATGGGAAGATAGGTATAAGCAAGCAGCTCAAGCCTCTGGCAGGTACTTAGAGAGGTCTCTTTCCCGTTAGTGGAGCCTACATTGTTTAGGACTCGGATGGGAGAAGCTGGCCCAAACTGAACATGAATTGTTGTTAGTGTTTGGTCAGTCATCCGTCTACAGACTCCTCTTCTGTGCAGTCCAGTGCACATTTAAGACGAGCATAGTTTTGCTGATTTATAGAGTCCTCCTAACTGTCCTGTAAGAGGGTCTTCCCACATCTTCATAGGAATAAATGGAGCCTCAATATGTCTCATTTCAGGTGGGAAATTGCCCACAAGGAGTTAAGGGGCCCACGTAGGGTCAGATGATGAGACGCCAGACTCGGGGTTCAAATACCATTGTGTCTGCCTGTAGGCACATGTCTGTATTTCCACATTGTCTCTATTTCTGAACCTTCTAGAACAACAGCAGCTGCATCCTGTCTTTGGAAGGTGGCTTCGGTGAGGACATTTCCCCTTGCGCAGCTTCATCTCTCAGACTCTCCCAATGACCATGAGGTTGCCCCTTGTTTAATCTTTGTGTTTTTAATTTTTTTCCATACAATCTGTTTGGATCATAAGTTCCACTCCTTCAGCTCCTTCCCACCCTACCCACGAAATTGTGCTCTTTCTCTCTCTTAAAAGACCAAAAACAAATAAGAAACAAACAAAAAAAAGCCAACAACAAAGCATATCTATCAACTACTCCCGAGCACGAGACTTGCCTGGAAGTGTGGTTGATGTACCCAGTGCCACTACACGGATAAAAACTGATTTCCCGCACCCAGTAGGTATCAATCGCAAACACCTCCTAACTAGAGGTGAGATTTTGTGTTCACCCCTTTTGTGTCTGTAACTATCCTAGATTTGAAATTGTAATACAAAAGTTTTAGCAATAAAAAACATGCTATTGTAATAAGATATTACAAAATATTACAATATTTATAATGATAAAAACAGAAGCATTGATGAATGGAATAGAATTGAAGACCCAGACATAATGCCACACACAAAGGGACACCTGATTTTTTTTTTTAACAAAGACTCCTAAATAGCAATTGATTCTAACAGGGAAATGATGTTTTAATGTTGAAAACATGGCCGTGGGTCATTGTGAGCTCCATTTAAGCAACTTGATCACATTTGAAAGATTCACAGAATGTCAGCGAACGACACTGCAAGTCTGGGCCCACTGGGTGATACTTAGTTCCAAAGAGGGCTTGTCAAAGCCTCCAGGACAAACACACTGGGGAGCACTGACTCAGATGAGAAAGCAGATAGAAGAGAGAAGTGCATGGCCACAGGAATAGCTCTTAGAGTAATGGTGGCGTTTAAGTGCAAGAAAAGCTGCCTCTGGTGGCATTGTAGGGAAGGGGCTGTTAGCTGAGGAGATAAATGTCTCACACACACAGTACACACATTCTCTCCCTCTCTTTTTTTCTCTCTCTCACACACACATATACACTCACACACACACATGTTCTCACACACTCTCTCGTTCACACACACACACACACACACACACACACACACACACACACCACATGAAGCCGACAAACTAGAGACAAGAGATTTCCCATAGAGAAACACCATAAAGGTGAAGAATGACCAGGGTTCCATAGAGAAGCTACTTACAGACTTAATGGGACCATAAACAGGACATGTATCTTTGTCATACCTATGCCAAGACATTTGGATGCCCCTGGAAAGACACAATACTTCAGTTCAATTTTTACATATTCTTCAATTCCTTTTAACTCTGCTTTGAAAGAGTAATGGGTATCAAAGTTCAAATCTTTTATGATATATTTGAATTAATGATAAAATGGATTTATTAAGAGAATTGCAAGATTTCTTCTAGCTCCTTGAATTTTTGACGAGTCTCAAGTTTTGGTCTCAGGACTATTATAGCTTGCTCTCTGATATTAACTATAAAACAGAGCATTTGGTAACTTTGCTGACACTGACATTTGTAATAATAAAGCTTAATATTGTCCATGGTAATCATGAACAATTTCTAGCTATAGATGTCTTCCTGACTGGGGCAATAAGAAGGCAAACCCTATAATACTTGAACACAGCCTTGGACAGGCTGCCTATAACATTTCTATAGCATCGCCATAGAAAACAAGATGTCCAAACATACGCACCAGGTTTCAAGAAAACCTAAAAGTTAAGTACATTTTCCATGTGAGAAAACAGGAGTATTTACTAATTGAAGTGATCTGAAAATTCAGTTCGGTTGCTATCCTGCATTTTGTAGGGGAGAACCTTCTGGAATGAGGGACTCCAGCATTCAGCCCAAACAAGTACCAGGCAAAGATTGAAAAGAAGAAGCACCAAGCCCTTTTAGGGGGGGCCAAGAAACAGCAAGCATTTTTAAGTTCATCCATAGGAAATGCCTCCAAAGTAAACATAAAAAAAATCAGTATTGTATAACTTATAGGCAGAACTTTAAGGTTAAAATATCTAAATTCTAATAAAGATATCAAAAAATAGATGCCCTGATACCACTTGAAATGGGTAATAAACAAATAATGGATGTGACTTCAGAGAACTGGAATATGCTGAAAAAGAAACCCTACTCTTAAAAAATAAGGAATATCAATGAACAAGGGAGGAAAACCAAACTGTGTTTACCTCCTCTTCACCCTGCCCTTCCCATTCACACCCTCCAGCATCTCTACAGGACACAAAGTTCAGCCCGCAAGTCTGTTTCCCAGCTGATCTCCTTAATACTCAAAACTCAGATCTTGAGACATCAGAGTGAGCACCCGCCTCCGTCTCATTAAACCCCCAATTAGTGCGTATTCGATACACTATACATCTCCTTATACCATATGAACCGAAACCCAACCAAAATTAAAGTTCTCAAACAGAGGATAACTCTTAACAAAATCAGTTCAGTTCCATGAAGGTTCTGTTATTAGAGAATAACAGCTGAATTATTGTAGAGATGGTTGGTCTACGGAAATGCTAAGTCCCACATATACAAATCCCACACCTTATATTTTCTACCCAAGCAAGCCCACCTACAGTCACTATTTTTAATAGCCGACAGAACTGAAGCAATCCCAGGACCTTACTGAACGTCATAAACGTTTGCAGAAGCTAACCAATTGCACTTTCTCTAATAAGCATTCCTGCCTTCCCTGCTTCCAGTGCGTGTACAGTTGAAGGATATAAATTGTTTCGGGGGTTCAGGAACTCCTATCTTAGAGATGTGGGCCTGTCAAAAGGATTTAATTGGTAATAAATGCGCTTGGCTCTAAGCCAATCTGGAAATTAAATAATGTGTTTTTAATGTGTGTTTCCTCAGGAAAACCGATAGGACCAGAAATATGTTGGCTGCTTTGTGAAATACAACTAACTAAAAACTGGAGCAGCGACACTTCTTCAAATGCCTCAGTTTATAAGTACTCACCACATAGAGACCTAAAACAAATTATATATTTGATTTTTAAGGCAAGGTCAATTGATTATTGGCAAGTATTTTATGTAACATAAAATAGATGGCCTTTTTTTCTGATTGGAAAATTAGTATGACTCAAGTTAGAATTTGCAAGCTTGGCAATATGCATGTAAAGCATTCTTCTGTTCTTTAAGGAAACCTGATGAGGTCACCTTAGTGGTTCCTTCTGTTTGAGTTTCATAAAAGTTTATGTAGGGAACCTTCTCATTGAGGGAAGTTTGTTCTTACAATAGGCAAAATAATTCTTTTCTGAACCTACTTAAAGATGCAGACATTGTGTGAAGGAAGCTGTAGGACTCACTGAATCTGGGGAACATGTACCCAGGGTTTCGTACACCCAGGATAAGAAAACTATCAAGCGAGTTAACGTGACACCTCAGGTGTCCGCACTGTCTGCCTGTATATCTCAACTACAGCCTCTGAGAGTTCAGTATCCTCACCTGTAAAGGGGGCTAGTAGTAGACCTTACATGCTTGTGTTGATTGAATAAAATAGTTACTCTAGATGCACAACATGCTCTGGCATAGAACAAGAACTCAACGAATATTATGCCTCTTTATCATAGACTGACAGCAGGCTGGGCAAAGAAGTATAAAATAGAATCTTCTACACAATGCATGTATCCTTCTATAGTCTCTGTCTCTTTGTCTCTGTCTCTGTCTCTCTCTCTCTCTCATTTGCTTTTGATTTTGGTTTTTTGGAGACAGAGTTTCTCTGTTTAACAGCTCTGATTTTTCTGAAACCTGTTTTATAGATCAGGCCGGCCTTGAACTCACCAAGATTTACCTGCCTCTGCCTCCCAAGTGCTGGGATCAAAGATGTGTGCCACCACTGCCCAGCCTACTTTCTCTGTCTTTTAACATACAGAATTTTGTCTCTGTGATACAGAATGCTCATATCTAAAATTCCTTTTTATACTTGGAAGTTTAAAATGTTAAATTCTAAAAGTAGAAAATAGATTCTAAGTCAAAAACTTTAAAATGCTCAAAATCAAACATTTAAGGGTTTCAAAAAATATGATCAGTAAGATTTTAACACTGCAACTGGAGAATGTTAGGGAATAAAGGGTTATATATTGAGCTAAAATTGTTCTTTGTACTAGTGCTAAACACCAAAATAAGGGGGGCTACTGTTCTTGGAAGTGTCCTACCTTATCTGTCTTTCTGAAACTAGCTGTAGCACCCGAGCCAGCTTACAATGACAGGGTAACAGGACACCACAGAGTGAAAATCAGCTGGCTTTCTGGTACGCAGTGGTGGAGGAAATCCTCAAGGATCATTCTGGCCAGTCGGATGCTATAAAGATCCGTGAGAGCTCTGGAATTGACTAGGGATGCCTAACAGGATTGGGCCAATGGCCTTCAGTAAGAATCAAAAACAGGAATAGAACATGAGAGCTTTTAGGAGAGATTTCAGGGGACGACAGAGAAGTGACGGTCTAATGCATGGCAGTGTGTGTCAGAGGTTGTGAATGAAGCTGTCAGTCTCCCACTGGAGAGAAACAAGTTACAATTGATTCTTCTTTAACAGGAGGGCAGCAAAAAGAGAAAAACAATATTTATAGATAGATATAAAATTGATAAACTGAGCAATGGAAAAGTGTGTGCAATAAAATGGAAAATGACTCCCAAATTAAAATCAGTAATTTACGGATGGGAGGAGAAATTTCACAAAGCCTGATTAGTCTTCTCACCGAGATCCAAGAAAATAGTACATCTGTAAGCAAAAGTGGAAGTCTTGATATAGTGATGATAGGAGGACAAGAATTGGATGAGGAAACCTAAGAGCTCTCCCGAAAGTAAAGTCAAGTGGAGTTTAATCAGGCCCACAAACAATCCCCCATTTCTCACTTGGGTTGGAAACCAGGTACCGAATGAGCAGACAGATGGGGCAACCATGTCCATTTCACTGCTGACTGGAAAAACCCTGCACCAAGGGATGGAGCCCTGTGCCACACAGTGCTTCCAAACAGACCACACAATGTGGACTCTCCAGCCCTTTCAAAGGCTAGGCATTGAATCCCATTCATGAGTTCTCTGGCTGGTTTGTGAGGCTTGGCCATAGTGTATTCTCTTAATAGCCTAGCAGATGCCACCGTAGAAGAGAGGAGCCATTAGTCCTTCCTTCAAACTCACCAATCGGACAAGTCCATTTCCCCATTCTGGGGATAAAAGAACAAGGGATGAGAAAAACTAGAAATGTTACTCTAGTACATTTTTCCCCCTCAACAAGCCAGGAAGAAAAGTTTTTAAGAAAAAAAATTAAAATTAAAAAGGCACAGAGAATGTATTTGCAGGGTCTATGAACCAATTAGAATGCCACAAAGACTATGGGAAGTGCAGAAAGGCAAATTTAAAGAGGATATTTCAGCATTGAAGTCTACCAGTCTAAGTTGAAAAAGTCTGATAACTGTCAGGAAATGGGAAAAATGGGGGAAAACTCCTAAGGTGTGCTATTTCAGAACTCCAAGAACACAGAAAATATTCTAGAACTTTTTGTGCAAGGAAAAAAAGTGAAACAAAAGCCAAAACAAATCCATATTAAAAGGATCAATAAGAAATCCTATTTCCCACCTACAACACTGGAGGCTACACCTCCAAACTTGAGAGAAAATCATTTCCAATCCAGAATTCTATACCCAAGCAAGCTATTAATCAAATGTGAAGGCCGAAGTAAGACCTTAGACATTGAAGAATTCCGAAAATGTACCCTCTGTGCTCTATCAAGGAGTTAAGAATGTACTACAAGCAGAAAGAGCAGTCAGACAAAAGGAAAACATGGCATCCGGGGAAGTGTGTGTGTGCAGAGTAGGAGGACATGATGTTAAATCTCAGCCCTGAAGCTAGTCCTTTGTCTTACGAGCCTTCTTCATGTCAGAGAGGCTGTGCTACAGGACAGCAGATAAAATTCAGTCCCACGACATCCCTGCACTTGACCTCACACTTAACAGTAGTTAGCGACATTATTATCCCTCAGCTTCTGTGGTCCATTGATTTCTGAATCTTCTGTGGATACCCAAAATCTGAGATGTTTAAATCCCTTACATAAAATTGAGTACTATTTGCATATTACATATATGTGTCTGTATGTATGTGTGTATATATATATGTATGTACACATATTTATCTCCTTCAATCAGCATCATTTGATAATTTAGATGATACATAGCTGCTATGGCATGTTGAGTAGGGAATAACGATCAGAGAAAGTGTGAGCATGTTCAGTAAGGACACAGCATCATAGATCTGACACTACATACATGAACACGATGCTCATGAACAGTGCTCAAACGGTGAGTGGCGGAGACTGAAGACGTGTGTGCTGGCGGAGCCCATCTACACAGTGCTTCATGGGAGTGGACTCAACGCAGAGCTCACATATATAAACTCGAGTTTTAATTTGGGGGAATTTCCTGAAGTTCCTCCTAATTTTTTTTAATCCACACTTTGTTGAAGCCGTAGATATAGAGAGCCAATAAGTATTATTGTATTCAAATTTTCGAATAAGCGTCTAGATATATCATGGAAGACTTAACTGTAACTATACGGTAGTGCTCTGATTTGGTTATTCAGTCTCCTGTCATCCAATAAAATGTCACCAGTTCCTCCATCAGCAGCTGTGAATGGGAGACCTCTAACTCTTTATCCAGTGTGCCTGAAAACCTCAGGGGTGTCCCACCACTCATTCAGTTCTTCTGTGCGGTCTACCAACACGCAAAGCCATTGAATTGGGGGGTCTCACACCTTTGGGCGCCTTCTTTCATTCTCCCCAAAACAGCCACAGGGGAGATGGTTACTTGTGGAAATGCTTTCATGATAATTCAGATATCCTAGAAACACAGAGTGGGAAGCAACTGTAATTAGATAACTAGTTTCCCGGTCCATAAAAATGCAGTGCCCACCCCTGCCACAGGCCATTTCTTGTGCTCTGCCTTCCAGAGCAGGAACTCCTTGCCCTCTCTCCTGCAGTCCGGGGACCTGACGCTCAGCCCAGGCTGTGTATCAGAATTACCTGAAGAACTGCAAGTCCTCCCTTTCAGGGCCTGGGCTTCATGCCTGCCCCACCCCCTCAAGGTTCTGATTTACTCGGCCTGGGAAGGAGCTGCAAATGATCCCCAGGTGATTTTAATGCGCCGCCAGAAACAAGAACCGCGGCTCTGCTCTCTCCAGTTGCCAGGGAACAGTCCTCGGATTCCCGAAACTTTACTACACAGAGTAGCTGGAGTCTTCCCCTCGCTTGCCAGACTCTGCATTTCCTCAGACCACAGCCGGGTTGTAAAAGAACATTTTCCCTTCCTTCTCTGCGTGGACACATATGCTGAGCTCTAAAAAGCGGGGCATACCGTATATATTGTTCTGCATTTTGTTTTCATCACTTGACTTTCTTTCATGCATAAGACACTGACCTGCCTCGTCATTTAAAGAGCCACAAAATGCCGACATTCACCAGGTACCTGAACTTACATAGCCATTTTTCCACTGATGCCATCCTGGTCTCATAGTTTGCTATTGCAAATACAACAGAGTGAATTTTTGATTTCTCCTAAGAAGGGAGGGAAATGAGATGGAAGTTTCCGGAAGATCCCAATGTGACTGAGGATTTTGTATGTTTGTTAAGGAAGACTGCAGATCTGGGAGTACAGAGTTCTTTTTCGGTCTAGCTAGTGACTAGAGATCTTACTGTCCTTATTGTCTTGATTTTGGAATGGGAAAACTAATTTTTTTCGCTTAATTGTTTTACATGCCTGATAGTGCGTGTAAATCACTGTGTGTAGAGCCTGACTCAGTCTGGTTAAGACCTCAGTAAATGGTTGCTGTGGTCAGTGAATGCTATTGTAGGACTAGAGATGTGATGCACTTGCTAGACGCTTGCACGAAGCTTGGACAGAATCCAACTACCAGCAACACATAAAAACTGGGTGTGCTGACAGATACCTGTAATCCGGTGGAAACAGGTCAAGGTCATTCTTTGCTACACAGTGAAGCAGAGGCCAGCCTGGGCTACATGCGATCTTGTCTAAAATAAAAGCAATGGGGTTATTAGAATTCAAGACCCTCATAGTGTGGCCCCTCATAGTGTGGCCCCATGCTTTCCTCTCTCCTCACGTAGTCTGGAACAGAATCTCAGAGCACAGATGATCAACCCTCTACTTCTCTGTTTGAGTTGCGCTTTGCTGCTTTCAGGGTTAAGGCTGTGATTTTAAAAGCTATAAATTCTGCAAATAGAAAAGGTACAGGTGGATCCTAAGTGCAAGTGTTGGACATGCCGTGTAGTAACTGGAGTGGAGATGTGGCACAAGCTAGTAAGGGAGTGTGAGCTCTCCGCTATGGTCTGTCACTAACCCACAGACATGAACTGACTTGGGTACTTTCACCGGGGTGGATAGACACTAAATAATGAGGAGAACTTACTGTCCTGGATCACAAGAGGTCTGGATGTTGGGCAAATCTTAGTAGGGCTCATTGAGCATCTCCACAACACTCTCCAGAACCCAGTTCCTCACATCTTTCAAGACTACGCATACAGCTTCATACATTATCCTGATTATCCTGTTGCTGATCTTGTGTCCTTTGTGTCGTACAGTACCAAAAAAAAAGTCATCAAGAGACAAAGAAAAAGCATTTCTCCTTATGTCTCTTAGAAAAAGTAAAGGAAACTTCCTTCCAAGCCGGACACCCATTTACCCGGAATCCCATTAATACAAATTGAATCATCATGGTCCACACGCTAAGAAAAGTCAGTGTGTGAGCAGGAAAATGAACATTCGTGATTTAGGCTGCTCTGGGATCAGAGAGGCCCTGGTCAGGCCTGGAGCATGCAGCTTCACAACCCCTAAGTAAAGCCGGTAGGTAGTCAGCAAGGGAGGAAATGTGTTTACCCAGATCAGCAGCATCTGCCTCTACCATGTGCCTCTGTAGGCATCGCTTAGGTGTGTTTTGCAGATCCAAACTTAGTATGCAAATCTTCCCACTAACCATATGAGAATGTCAGCTTTGCAGTTTGTCACCTGGAAACTTAGCATGACAAAGGCAGGGCAAGGATGTTTCCTGGTATTTTTAGAACTGGGAATGTTACTAACAAATGAGTAGCCTAGCTGCAAAAAGGAATATGGGAGGAAGAGAAAGGGTGGAGTCAGTACTTGGCATGGAGTGTGTTCTATAGGATGCTCTCAGATCTTAGGAGAGAAGCTTTTAGACAAAGTTGGGGAGCCTAGAAGGTATTCCTTGGGTTGTGTTTGTCTACCACTGGATAGTCCAGTGAGCCTCATCCCCAACACCTGGAATGTAAATCATTGGCAAGAGGATAATTTTTACATTAAGATGCCCTCTATAGACGTCTAAGTTCCCATAATGTAGAGAATCCAATTCTTTTTCTTGGCCTTGTGTTGCTGGTCCACAATCAGAAGGACTTAGCCCAGGTATACGGGGGCACAGTCTTGTTTATGCCTGGCAAAGTGGGAAACACTATGTGGATGCCAATACTCTAAGTTGGAAGACAACCAACGATCCAGCCACATAACCAAACAACCTGAGGCCACTGTGACACCTGGCCTGTAACTGTGGTTCTCTTTGCCCTTGAATGCTTTTGACATATTTCCGGGCTGGTGAGTAAACAGACACTGACTTCTGGAATGGAAATCCTCTCTGTACACCTGACTCTACCATATCTTGGTCAGACAGCAAGTCTGTGCAAGAGGAAAAGCCAGGTCAAGCACTAAGGCAAAACGACCATGGCGAGGTCACTAGGGAGAGGCAGCTGAAAACAACGTGAACATGTGAGGGGCAGTGCAGGCTGGCTGAGACCTGAGCTCCCGGCAGCATAGTTCATCTACCCTTCTGTCATCTGACTTGATACTTCATCCCCCACAGATACACCAGAATCTCAGAGAGAGTGCACACAGGGTTGAGAGTCCTGCCTTCAGTTTCTTAGGAAGAGAGACTGTGAAGGTTTTGCTCAGGTAACACTTTGAGCAATGGTAATACCATTAAGGGATCCACTACCCCATTTACCTCCGTCCTCCCTTAAGATCCCTCTAGTTTGGGGATTCAAATGGGTTGGCAGAGAGGCTCTGCTGTGCTGTTTTTGAATGAGGACCAAATACAGAAACCGGTGGATCCCCAGGGTTTCTGGTCTTTTTAATAGCGTTTCTTGGTGTCTCTGGATTTGAGTTTTCAATACTCACAACCCACTAGCACCAGTATCATATTAAGGGGTCTTTGGATATTATTTTTAAAAACAACAAAAGAGTTGAAAAACAATGAACAAAAGATGAGAAAAAACTTAGAGAAAGTCTGTCATTCTTGGAATAGGAATCCCGTGAAATAGAGAACAAGGGGAGGGTTTTCAGCAGACACCTGCTGTTAGGTGACATTTTGAAATCCTGATGAGCAAGAGTGCATACAGGTAAATGTGTACTCTTGCCCGTCTGGGTTTCTTCCACCCATTCTGCATGCATCCCTGAAGCTCAGACAAGTCACAGTGGCTCCTTGAGCCCTGAATTCCCTTCTGTAAAGTGGGAAGGATGCTAGCTTGAGGTTTTTCTGCAGACCTTGAACATGATTTATTCTCCTTACTTAAATATGTTGAGGGGCAGTGGGGCAAGGCAGGGGAAACTCTCTCTGTCAATGGTGTCCCAACACCAGAGCAGAAATTTCCTTGGATAGTTCTGGGGTCTACCTGGCCTTCCCTTGTCCACAGCACTCACCCCCACAGAAGAGCAGTCTTCTTGTCAGGAGCCAGCATGTCCCAGTTTCCCTTGCTTCCTTACAAGGAGCAAAGGAGGCACAGCTGGGCCATCTAAGCTATATCACTTGGCCAGAGCTGTGGGATAACCTCTGAGATAAGATATGTCTCAGCACAGCTTGGCCTATCCCCCAATAGCTGTGTTCCTTTGGGCAAGAGAATTACTCTCTCTAAGATTGACTTTTTCTCCTCCTAAAGTTGAAATGGTTGAAGTGCAGGAGGGGACTGTTGCAGTGCAAGAGGGACTGTTGCAGTGCAGGAGGGGGCTGTTGCAGTGCAGGAGGGACTGTTGTAGTGCAGGAGGGGGCTGTTGTAGTGCAGGAGGGGGCTGTTGTAGTGCAGGAGGGGGCTGTTGCAGTGTAGGAGGGACTATTGCAGTGAAGGAGGGACTGTTGCAATGCAGGGGGGCTGTTGCAGTACAGGAGGGACTGTTGCAGTGCAGGAGGGGCTGTTGCAGTGCAGGAGGGGCTGTTGCAGTTTATAAAGGGACTACTGTGGCATATAACTGCATTGAGACCGAGTGTACACAACATTCCATATGTGGTCACAATATCTGAGTCACTGGACAATGAGTCTTAGCAATTGTGTTATCAATCAGGTTTGGGTACAGGTTGTGCATCCCTCACTCTAAAAAAAAATTTAAATCAAATTTGTTCCCAAATCTGACATATTTTCTATAATGGCATGATGGTGGGATGGAAAATTCTCTACCTGGCTACATGAGACAGGTTGCGATCAAAACAGAAGCAATCCAAACTCCAGTATAAAATTATCTTCCAGCTCCGTTTCCAAAACTTATACATAAATGAGTTTCCAGTTCACACTAGGATCCCATCTTAAAGACATCTCATATTATATGTGCAAATATCCCCCAAATTCAAAACACTTCTGGTTTCTGATAGAGGGTGCTCAACATTGTAATAGTATGCATTTTTAAGATGGATAAGTTATTATGTATTAGAAAATATTTCATTTCCTCTGTCTTTAAATTGTTTTTGAGAAAGAAGTGGGAAGATCAAGAAATTGCGTAAGAAGGAAGGGGGCAGTATCCGGGAGGAGTGTGGAGAGGGGAAAGAATATTATCAAAATATATTGTATGAAAAATGCTTTAAATTAAAAATAAATAAGCTGGCTTATACCCTATAAAACAGTGAGCGTTGGTTACATGGATTGTAGATGGGGTTCACAGAGTCTCCCATCTTTTCTCTACCTAAGGCTACAGTTTCCATAGTGTAGCCAAAACGACCAACAAGTGACAAAGGATGATGCAGAGCCCCAGGCTCTGAGGTAGAGAAAACTCATAGCTCAGTCCTGTGCTTAGGTCCACCCCCACTGAGCTCCCCTCTGTCTTTTCCTGTAGGCTGTTAAGCGGTTCTTGAAGCAAGAATGCAAGTGTCACGGTGTGAGCGGCTCGTGTACTCTGAGGACATGCTGGCTGGCCATGGCTGACTTCAGGAAAACAGGCGACTATCTCTGGAGGAAGTACAACGGGGCCATCCAGGTCGTCATGAACCAGGATGGCACTGGCTTCACGGTGGCCAATAAGAGATTTAAGAAGCCAACGAAAAATGACCTCGTGTATTTTGAGAATTCTCCAGACTACTGTATCAGGGACCGGGAGGCGGGTAAGTTCCGAGAATTCCTTCAGGGAGCAATGCTCTACAATCTAACTGGGTACCTATACTTTTCAGCAGGCCATTTGTATAATTGCAGATGCCTGCCTACAGGCTACAGGCTCATGTCCTTTCTAATTCATACTGAAACTGCACAGAAAATTCTCCAAAGTATCTAGAGAAAGAGGTTGATACTTGTGCAGGTTCTGAAGAAACACAAATGAACAAGAAGGTGTGTGGCAAAGAGTCAAAACACGCAGGCCGGCAGAATTCCTGCTTGCACAGAATTCTAGTTAGGGGGCTAGAGAAAGGTTGTGTGTGGTTGCCCAGCATCTTTCCTGAGCTGAGCAGGGGACAGTTTTGTAATAATCTTCCCCCATGACACATCCCAGCACTGTGACTCGGAGATGACCCCAGGGCTTGGGAATTTAGCCTCTCCTGAAGCCTGCTCTGGGTCTCGATCCCATGCTTTGTTCAGTGTAATTACAGTTGTCAGACATTAAAGAGCAAGGATGAACCCCCATTCTTTTGGCCATAGGTGGGCTGTGTACAGGGAGTTGTGATTAGTGGTGCCTCATTATTCAAGCCACGCCCTTCCCTTGCAAACAACATGTGCTCTATCTTGAACTCCAAGAGTCACACTTCTAGCCTGGACATAGCAGCTGTCTCCACCTGTCTGCTTTCATAGATGTGTCCTCCCCACCTCTCGCCCTCAAGGTCAATATTAGGCTGCAACGACTCCGAAGATTCTAGAGCAAAATAAGAATGAGTGAAAAGGCCTCAGCCGACAGGAGGTGATGGGAACCCACAACACACTTTGGCTCAAGACGTTTGCTTACTGGGAAGCAATGGCATTTACTATCAGAAAAAAAAAATAGCCTTCACTTTAGATTCTGGGTTTGTTTTCCATTCGGAAATAATTGCAAAAGAGTCAGTGAGACAAGGCAGATGCAGCCAGCTGCTAAAGCTAGATTAACTGATAGGCAAGATTACCAGGGAGCATCATAAGAAGCCTGGAGCTCTTTTTCTGTCCTTAGTTGTTAAAGTTCCTTTGGAGTTGGATGAGTTAGCTGCCTGCAGCCTTTAGCATGTTTGTACATGTAGACTATAAATGCCCACTGCTGAGCATAAATACTGATTCTGTACCCTGCTGCATTCCTGTCATGTTTTGGGACTGCTACCAAGTTATCCTACCTTCCAGACAACAAGCTAAATGGAACCACACTGAAAACTGTTGCTTTGATATAAGTCAACCCAGGGCTTCGCTTCTCCCCTTAGCTAACTATTCGACTCTACGCAGGCCATGGACATGGGGTCCCCTTAATCATTTTAGGTCCCAAGAATAGACACCTGTGTACTGAGCACTGTCCTAAGATCACTGTGCACCTCCGTGGTCATGTAGAATCTATGAGGCAGTCCTAAGCCTCCAGCACTATAACAAGACTGTAAATTTTTACCCGAGGAATACGGGACAAAATGATGAATGCTCCTTAGCAATCAGCACCAGCCAAACTCTCATCCCAGTTCATAGAGTCAGATGACCAGCCTTGAACATCCCTGTCCACATTAGACAGTTAAAATTGAACGCCCTATTCCGGCATCATATATGGAAGGGAATGCATGTCTGGCTCCATGCTTGGCCTGAGCCTTGAGCCTAACACATCTGTTTTGCCTATTTCCTAAGCATGACTGTGAGAAGACATAAAGATCAAAATTTCATATCGGGTCTTTAAAAAACCATAGACTTTTCTGGTTATTTGGGTTGAAACAGTTTGCATAATGAAGGAAATGGGAATGCCTGTTGAGTATTTTCTTCCTCATTGGTATCCTGGGAACTGAAAAACATACTTCCTCATCATACAGAAGTTTCTGAATGTAACTCTCATGCCCTTTTAAGCTATTGAATTAATTACTCTTACAGACTTCATTCTTCACATTTGTATTAGAATGGGATTCTGTTTTCTGTTTTTAAGTGTGTGTGTGTGTGTGTGTGTGTGTGTGTGTGTGTGTGTGTGTATGTCTGTCTCTGTGTGTGTGGTGCTTGAGAGTACAAGTATCTGCCAGAGGTCAGGAATGTCAGAACCCCTGGAGCTGGAGATACAGGTGGTTGCATGCATCCCAGGGGTCTAAGGTTGGATCTCCTGCCAGAGCAGTAGACACTACTGAATGTTGGCAGTCTGCATCTTGACCATAAAATCATAGGCATCATCTGTTCAGTGCCCATTGTATCCCAGGCTCGGTCTGTATGCTTTCATGGATTATGGGCCTCTTGTTTTATAGGAGTGGGGACTGAAGCTCTAGGGGGCAAGAACTTTGCAGAACTCTCTGTCTGCCCTTTCTGTCATTTTACTCTGCCTCTAGTTGTCTTAGTCAGAAGGGCACATAGTTAGAGGACCGGCTTCCAAAGTAAGCTATATAATTTGATCTTTTATTTCTATACTTTCTTAGAAATGTTTTAGTTCATCTAATTGAAAAATAAGTGAATATTTTGGTTCTTGGGTGTTATTGATCAAACAGGAGCCGTCCTGGTCTTTTTCAGTATCCAGTTCCAATATAATACATCACATTTCCAATGTGTTTACCAGATTATTTGTAATTGTATGAAATATATAGAAATAATGCCCTCTGTAGCTGTGCCCAAGAACATGCCAAAGTCATTCATGTGACCTGAAAAGTTTCTTTTTTAATTTTGGTAACTACGTGCGATGATTTTCATAAACTATGGCTCAGAACATCTTATATCCCATTAGACAAAAGTCCACTTTGTTCAAAGAGTATTTCTGATCACAAATACTTGGAGTGTTATGCAAATAGCCACAGGGGTGAGGTGGAGAGAGCTTCACTGCAGCCTCTCATGGGTGGAGGTCATGGCCGTCTTCAAAGGAGGATCTTCCCTGACTGGGATAAGCTCCTGTGGTGTGTGCTCTACTAAACTGCTCCACACCACACTGGAAGTTTCCGGGTTCAGTCTTCCCAGAGCAGCCGCTAGCCTCTCTGGAGAGAGAGAGAGAGAGAGAGAGAGAGAGAGAGAGAGAGAGAGAGAGAGAGAGAGAGAGAGAGAGAGAGAGAGAGAGAGAGAGAGAGAGAGAGAGNAGAGAGAGAGAGAGAGAGAGAGAGAGAGAGAGAGAAAGAGAGAGAGAGAGAGAGAGAGAGAAAGAGAGAGAGAGAGAGAGGTGAAAGATAGCTCTGAGAGCCCTGAGAATGGAGGTCTCCTGTATCTAACTCACAGTGAGGGCAGGAGTCTTTCCCTTGGTGGAAGTAAGGCATGGGGACTTTCAGTCTACAGGAGAGAAGCAGCCAGCCTGAGTCTGTAACAGAATGAACACTCACTGTGCTAGAATAATCTACTGTAGGAAGAGTTTGGTTTCCAGTAAATAGAACTCTCAGTGCTTAAAATGACCTATCATTAAAACGATTTTTTTTAATTAAAAAAGGGCCAGACAAGCTCCAAGACAGAACAAAACTTTGTAGTAATGTTTAAATCTGCACATACATTGCTTTTCTTTCTTAATGGTTTTGTTTACTCTATTAAAAGTCATACCTGTGCTCCCTATTTTTCATCTTCTCACCCTTAACGGTCGATTTGAAATAATGAACACTTAATATTCAGTTTACTGGGCACCTTCCCCTGGAGAGCACTAGAAGACCAAACGTGGTTCTCTGGTGGTTATGGGTGAGTGTGGTGTTTGAACTAATTGCCTATGGTCTTGCTGTTCCCCACTACATCCTGATAACAGTGCCGAGGAGTGCACTGGAGTGATTTGCTGATTGTGTTTATGTAGTGGATACATCTACGGGTCCACTTCATTATTCTCCATAGTGGGGCCCTCCTCAGAGACCCATATGACCAGAATCAGGGGATTCCCTTACTTTTCAAACTTCTCATTAAAGTTTAGAAAACCAATCATTTGGTTGTCCATAGTCCTGGTTTAGCCCTGTTATCAGAAAAGAGGAAATCCAAGGACACTTTGTTCTTAGCATCTCTGATACTTAGAAAGGGTGAAAAGTGTTTTTTTGCAGAGCTCTCAATAGATATCACTTTGAGCAAGCCATGTCTATTTTGAAAATGCATCCTGCCTTGATTTTTTTCAACATGTAGATCCAACATCTCTAGCAAGTAACTAACTTTTTAAATGATTCCAGCCATTAAGACTTCTGTTGGAATTAGTGTGACATCTTGGTTATTAAGTCATTTCTCCAAGGAAAGCCTGACACATTGATACAAGGATTCACAGAGTGGCTGGCCCTGAATGTTTCTGGTGAGAACACATCATTGGTAAGGATGCTGAGACCACAGCTGAGTTCCCGACAGGTCAAGCCTGCACCTACCCTAACTCTTGGCAGTGGTCCCCTCACTTTCAGATCAAGAAAACAGACTCCCAAAGTTTTGTGATTTGTCCAAGATTTCATGGGCTGGAACTAGTTAACAGAATAAAAGGAGTAGATAAGAATCAGAACAAAACAATGCATATTTTTCTCACTATACTTTCCCTCTTTGGATCCTTAGGAAATCGGGGAGGGTGGTCTTCTGTAATAGAGATTCAGTATGAAGACATGGACCTTTAATGGGGGAACCCACAAAACTGGGGGCTCAAAACTGATCAGAATTAAAGAGCCGCATTTGGATTATGTCAAAGCCCTTCTCAGTTAGAAGCTCTCCACGGCTTTTTCCTTTTGTTCCCCCTTGCGTAGTGTGCATGTGTGAATGTGTACATTACTGTGTGTGCACGTGTGGAGGCCAGAGAGGATATTGTCTTCCTCTATCATCCTCTGCCTTATTCCCATTGGGCGGGATCTCTTACTGAACCTAATGCTTGCCATTTTGGCTAGACTGGCTGGCCAGGAAGCTCCCAGGACCCACCCATCTCTGCCTCTCACCACTGGGGTTACAGGCACGCACAATCTGTGCCTGGCTTTCATCTGTAGGCTGGGGGTTTGCATTCAGCTTCTCATGCATTGAGCCATCTCCCTAGCCTACCACTTCAAATTTTTAAGGAAATATCTTTACTTTTTTCCTAATAAATAAGAAGAAACCTTTGAAGAAAAAATTGTGGAAACAATAACCAAACACACCCCTTATTCTGTAGCTGAAGAAGACAAGTGTTTTCTGCTGATCAACTATAAATACCTGAGGTGCCGCCAGGTTCACAGAACGCTAGGACCTGTGTGAGGCTGGGCATGTGATAATTTGCAGGCCAAATTGGAGCCCGCATCTTAGAGAGGGACTTCTGGGATGAGCACTCCGGTGGCTCTGGAGTTATCTAGTCTGGTGATTGCCCCCAGGCCTCTGTAAATCAAAGCAGCCCTTCAGTTAGAGATAGGTACATCTGTAAGGAAGGAATGCTGCCCTCCCCTGCAGAGGAGGTGTCTGCACCTAATCACAGACCACTTTCACTGGGTATGATGTAAAACTCTCACCCGGGGCCAGAGGTCATCCCGAGGTCTCCTCTCCAACCGGAGGAAACAAGCGAGCCTCCATCTCTACTCCAGTCAAGTTCAAAAACAAATGAAGCGCTTGTGTAATGTGCTGCCCTCTGAAACCCCAAAGCCGGACGGGCAGCTGTTCCTGGGGTCACTATTTCTTCATTCCTATGCAAGCTATTTGGTAAAGTAGCCCTTGAAGTCCATGGCAACCCGGTTCCTAAAATCAAAATGTACAGAGACTGGTATTCTGGATAAGTCTTGTGTTGTGACCTGACTTGCAGACACTCGTGAGCATTGACTCTATCCTGGGATGCAATTAAAAACAAGGAAATAAGATTCTAACCAATGGATAAAGTCTACTTAAATATTAGTATGTGCACCTAATGCCAGAACATTTTAAGTCACTCATTTCTTTACTGAAGAAATATGGAGATTGTTCAATATGCCGGACACATAAACCCTTGGCAGTGCCAGGAAGGCAGAGTTGGTTGGTCCTTGCTATCAAGACTTCACCTACCATGGGGTCTCTATAGGGGACCCAGGCAGCAGCCAGGCAACACTACACTGTGACAGGGAGCACTCAGTCTGAGACAGGGGTCCTAGGCTTTGCTCCTTGCTTCCTGTATGTTCATTACTTTGACAATATAAGGAAGTCGCTCACCAATTTATGCTCTGAGACTTACAGAAGTTAATGAATTAATATCTAAAGGGTGCAAAGAGAGCCCAAACAGGACTCTATGGAGAAGGTTTTAGTGGGACTTCTAAATGATCATTTACACAAAAAATTATTAATGCTGCACAATTAATAGTAATTTCAATCTAGCAAACCATTGTTTCAAGTTTGTAAGTGATGCATAATACATATGGAAACCTTTTGAGCCTCAAAACACTCCGTTGTCTAGTGTACTGCTTAGGCTCCCGGCCTGTCCTGTCCTGTTAGCTCATCTTACACCTCAGTGGCTACTTTATTCCCTTCTACTTTGCGGTTTTGTGGATTCTTTTTTCAGAGTTTTCTCAGGACCTTCATTTTCCTTTCCATACTTTCTTCATGGTCTGATCTTTTCCCTCCTTTCAGCTCTAAGTATCTCTATCAATACTGTTCTCTTGCTTTATCCTGTGTTTAGTTCCCTGCCTAATAAACTTATTTACTGACTTCCTTCCAAGTTGGACTGCTGATTTGTCCCACTCTCAAAACTTGTCTCCCCCTATTTTCCAATGGATCCACCCTCTGCTATGGAGGCCAACCCAGCAACATGCAAGCCAGTCGCAATCCTCCCTTCTCTTTTGCCTGTATCGCCCACATCAGAACTTCTGAAATGTATGCAGGACCTTTCTGCTTCTCCATGTTCATCGTCATCTCAGAGACCCAAGCGCAGCTCAGTTTCTGCATTTATAGAATGGGCCAGTGGTTAATTGTTAGTTACCTCTCGGCCCCAGCCGGCCTAGCTGGGACTCCCATGTTGCCCAATACTCAGTATATGGACGTGATGGACTGAACCAATGTTCATTCGCTAGCTCAGTTATGTACTCGACAGCTTAAAGGTAGCTTGGTTTCCTTGCAGAGAATTACGAAGCCTGTATGTTTTTCTGTTTTTAGCACTGATTAAAGGGCTCTGCCTGTAAAATGGCCAGTTTGCAGTGTTAACTGAGTGTTAAATAGGACTCCTGCTTTAGTGGGCTTTTCCCGAGATTCATGGTTATGTGATGCTGCTTGTCAGCCTTTCCCCCGGACGAGACGGAAGATGCCAAACACACAGAGTAACAGACTACATCTCTGCTTCCTGCCGCCCCGTGCGCTCCGTTCTTTTACTCCTCATTTCCATCTGATTTCACTATTAGTGAAAACAAAGTGTTTTCCTATCCAAAGCCATTCATTATATATTTATACATATAGCTACAATATATATATATAACATATGTAAGTATATATAATCTACAAATACATATGTTATCTTTCAAAACACAAATTTAGGATATAAAAATGCTAAAATGACTCTGTCAGTCGGAATGAATGTAAAATTCGGTAAACAAATTTTATAAGTCATTTTGTAGATTCTTTTCCTCGACATCGTTTGAACCACTAACAACAAATTAATCACGGCATAGGTGAGTGGATTTGGGGGGTGTGTGTGATACACAGCAAAGCTTATTGCTAACTGCTGTATTAATGGTTGCAGACAAAGAGAAATTTTTAAAGTACACAAGATAATGAATTTGATTTTTTAGCTTTCCCATTGAAATTTGCTTATGTAAATTCCACATTATTAGAGTACAACCAAGCCCTGCATTATGGATAGACATCTCAGAGTCTATAATTTATTCTCTACTACTATTTATGTTGATTGGGAAGCTTTGTTTCTCCTTAATATATGCTTCACCTTGTAATTTCTATGGCTCTTGTGATTGAGAATGGATTAAATTGTTCATTTTGCTCTGCTGTAGTACAGATCCCTAACCTGCTGCCATAAACTCACTTAAGTTATCAATATGAATTTCTCCTATTTCAATATGAGCCATGCTCTGATATGGTAGCAAATATATATAATCTCACCTCTCTCAGAGAGCTGAAAGTCAGCCTGGGCTACGCATAAGATCATACCATCAAAAAAATAATAATAACCCCAAATAACTGCATACAATTTAAAAAATAAGAATGTACCACATTTCTGGCATGCACTCTCTACACTAAGTGGAGACATTTAAAGAAGGGTAGGCTTAACTGCTGGGCTTCCACTGGGTACCTGCAAACTTCAAACACTTTTTTTGAAAAGACACTTCTCCAGACAATTGGAAAGCTGTTCTTAAATTTTTTGGTTGCGAGCCTAGTTTTTAACAGTTGAGCCATCTCTCCAGCCCACTGTTCTTAGTGTTTAATAAGCTGTCCTTAATATTGTATTAAGAAAACAAGCAATTGTGCATTGGTACCTGAGTACTATACACTGTGTAAAAGAAAGCATGGGGCCCATCTTTTATCCCGAGGAAGGTGGGCTCAGACATTATGAAATAGTACATGGAGCCAACTGCAGGAAGTGTATTATAGGCCTACTAGGGAGTGTGTTGTAGGTCCTTGGAACTTGTCCAGACAGAGTATACGCCGTGGAAGATGTTGATGCGGGCCTGAATCTTAAAAAGGTGAAAAGAATTCCCATGGAATGGAGGGAGAGGAAAGTTTACAGAGGGCAGGGAATCTCAAAGAGCACAATCTAAGGGCTATAAGTGATGCCAGAGAGTCACTTAGTTCATTGGGGAGGAGAGAGCCTATTTGGAGAGTATGCAGGCTGGGAGTTCAAGGAACATGTAGCCGGGTGAGTGTCGGGGTTGGGAGAGGGAGAACAGGAAATGACTTGGACAAGACTAGATAGACCAGGTATTGCAAGTCTGAGTCTGGCCATAGCAATGTTAATTCCATTGTAGAATTTCCTAGCCTAAAAGGACATGCCTTTCCCATGCCAGTCGAACTTTTCCAAGCTGGGAAGATGAATAAAAATGAGTAAAATCATCTGAGCTAAGTACAGATATTGCCTTTCCTAAGTAGCATTAGCTTTGCAATCCTTCACGTGAGGAAGGGGGAAGGCCCGCAAGCAGATGGATGTGCGGTCTCTAACGTTTGCTCTGCAACATTCTTTTGTTCCCTCAATAAATCTGTGTCATTAATGACAATGTGTAAGTCAAGCAGAGGAGAAACAGCCTATTGGATGACAGGCTTAAGTGAATCTTGCTGTAGGCCCTAATGGTCAACATATGGGGCCTCTGTTGGACTGAGTGGCAGGAATTTCTGAAGATAGAGGAAGGGAGAGGAAGGGGTAGTGGGGAGGGGGAGGGGAGGGAGAAAGGGAGTGAGAGATAGAGGGAGGAAGGGAGGGAGGGAGGGAGAGAGAGAGAGAGAGAGAGAGAGAGAGAGAGAGAGAGAGAGAGAGAGAGAGAGAGACGCACCCTTCCTCCAGGTTTCAGAGGTATGGGTCTGGGAACTATTAGCCAAAGCCCCCCGTCCCTCCTCTGCTGTCAGGAAGATGCATGTTGGTGGAGACAGAAATGTTTTTACACTGGGAACCCTGACTCCATTATTAATTTTATGGCTCTGGGGATGGGATGCTTGATTCTGTAAGTTCCCTTGATATTGCCCCACCAAATATGATATGTGGTCCAAAAAACATGCGATTTAGAAACTTCCCTTCTTTTCCCAAACACATGTGAGCTCTTATTGTGAGTTGGAATGAGGGCACAACCCAGGGGGAAGAAAGGCACGTTTAGCCAGAAGCAGCACCCTCCACCTTCCCATGACATAGGCCCTCCCCGTCGGCAGAGACTGTCTGTTTATGGACGGTCCCAGAGTGTAGGCAGCCAATCTGAACGACTGTTTGGGGTATGACAGGAAGGCAGGAGTCTGAGCCCACAGGTCTCTGTGTCAGGGAACTGAGCTCTGTCGCCAGGCGGGCAACACATCTGGGCGGATTTCACCACCAAAGCAGAGCGACCTGTGAACTACATAAGTCAAAGCATAACAAGAGGACGTTATAAAGCATCATGACTTTTCAAAGTAAGTGTGTTAATTCAAAAAAAGAGCACCCAAATACATGCGCGTCCTTAAAAGATGACAATCTGGGAGGTCTGAGCGAGAGGACCATGACCTGAAGCTATTTTTCAAATGTCTAATTGGTATTTTGAAACCACCATCCATGCTGCCTGACAACCTGAGCTGGGAACTATATAAAAGTCAGACACAATTGTGGGTGTATCTGTGATCCCCCTGGAAGGTCATGGGCTAGCTTGATGTAGTTAAGAAGTCAGCAGGAGACCCTGTTTCAAACAAGGTAGAAGCAGAGGCCCAGTACCCACGGTCATCCTCTGACCTCTACATACACTGTACTTACACTCTTACATGCATACACAGATACCATATGCACATAACATGTACAATTTTTTTTTTTACAAAAGAGAGTGTACCAGTCCAGGGCAAATGCAGCATAAACCACCGTATTAACAATTCCTCTTTATTTTCTCACAAAACCCTATGTGACTAAACAGCCAACAACATGTCGCGAGTTGCAGAAAAAGATCCTTCCTCTCAACCCCACAAAAGCTATAAATAAGGCCCTTTGTGGGTTCTTGGGGAGGAGGCTAGGGATGGGGAGTGTAGTGCTGAGTATGGATCCTACAGCCTCACCTGTGCCAGGCAAGCACTCTACCACTGAGCTACATTGCCGCACCTGG
The DNA here is from genome assembly GCF_014885135.2 of Alexandromys fortis. Classification (NCBI taxonomy): domain Eukaryota; kingdom Metazoa; phylum Chordata; class Mammalia; order Rodentia; family Cricetidae; genus Alexandromys; species Alexandromys fortis. The sequence continues at coordinate 7,950,813 of NW_026067933.1, forward strand.
ACGTAGGGACATAGTCTCACTATGTAGTCCAGCCTGACCTAGACCTCGTGATCCTCCTGTTTCAGCCTCTCTAGCACTGGAATTTTAGATGCTTTCAACTACACAAAGCTTCCAAGTTCATTTCATTTGAAAAAAGTTAAGGGCAGAGCAGGGAAGATAACGAAGTATTCATGCTCTGTTCGGACGGTACCCACCACTTGCTGGCTGTGTAAGCCTAAGCAAGTTACTGTACCTTGCTCTATGCCTTCCCATTGGCCCATTCCCTGCACCCCGGTACCTCAGGAGGTTCTGTGACAGCTCTAGCTATGGCCCCACCACTGTTTTCATATCAGTGGCTCTCTGGCTTCAAAGGCTCTCCTCTATCTTTCTTCTTCTTGGCCTCACTAAGCCCCATTTGGGAAGCAGAGGTGGCATGTTCGCATTTCTTTTGACTTTGATCATTTGGTAGATGAACAGTACACTCTATGGCCTGTTTTTGTCTCACACACCAAAGCCACATTCTGTCCTTCTCTCTTATTTTGGCACTAGGGGTTGACGTCATGGTTTTGCCCAAAGCACTGTACCAGGGAGCCATATCCGTGGCCCTCTTTTTTTTTTTTTTTTTTTTTTTTTTGCACAATTTACTTTGAGACAAGGCTGACTAGGTTGCTCAGGCAGACCTTGAGCCTACTATGTAGCTCAGATGTATCTAATTTGCTATCATTCTAGTCCAGTCTGGGATTATAGGCCAGGATCACCACGCCTGACTCTGAATCTGCTTTTAGACAAAGTTTTTTCAATGACCATTGTCTTCTCTTGCCTTTTCTCCCTGAACTTAGAGAGTGTTCAATTCAAGTTGATAAATAATCCTTGGGTTCAGAGGGAGTCCAGTTCAAAAGTTTCTGCATTTGAGAAACAAACTCTACCATAACACTTCCCTGGGGTTAAGTGAAACTACAATCTGACATATTTAGGCTTCAGGTCACTGGGGAAAGACCACCAAGTTGTTATAAATCAGTAGTCCGATTTGGGAACAAGACATGTCACCTTCCCATGGGGAGGACAGAGAATTCAAACGTGTCATGGTATTGTCACAGTTTGATATGGCAGTCTGGTGAGATGAGAGAATACTAATTGGTGTACAAAACAAGATAAAACACAACATAATACGAACTGAGTCAACACTGGAGTGCTAGGAGCTCACTCACAGACATGTGGCCTCAGTCCTTACTTCTTGAAAAAGATGGCCAGGCTCATGACCATGACCCCCATTCCCCCATCCCACCTTTTTCCTGAATCCAGGATATCTTTTTTTGTTTGTTTGTTTGTTTGAGACAGAGTTTCTCTGTAGCTTTGGAGCCTGTCCTGGAACTAGATCTTGTAGACCAGGCTGGCCTTGAACTCACAGAGATCCGCCTGCCTCTGCCTCCTGAGTGCTGGGATTAAAAGCATGCACCACCGCTGCCCGGCTCTGAATCCAGGATGTTTTTAATGAGCATTTCTACTTTGATAATCCCCAGTCAGCAAATTCCCTTTGCAGGCATTTCCACACTGGGGAATTGGACAGCTGCTTAGACCCAAACCTGAACGCCCCTCTGGACTCTTCTATTCCCTTCCAGTCCACCCATCAGTCCCTGGCTTCTGGTTCTGCCTCTTTTCCTTACCATCAGTGTCTTAATCTAGGCCATCTTGTACCTGGGTCATAGTTCCTTATGGGTCTCTAACTTACCTTCTTGCTTCAATCTATCCAGTCCCAGCACATTGCTTTGCCTCCTCAAACACAAATTAAATACATGTTGCTCTTTGCATGACGACCTTCAATAGAAATCAGTTGCTCACACAGGAGCATGTAAACCCCTGCCCAGTTATCTAAGCCATTGACAATACAGCTTCTACTCACATCTTCAGCCTTGGTTCTTTTGCTCTCCCCTTTGCATACGAATCCCAGCTAGGAGGAATGCCTATCTGCTCCGCACGTAGAGCTCTTGGCCCACGTAGCCTCCTCCTCTTTGTTTCTCCCTCCACCATATTCTTCTTACTAAGATACACCACACCTGTGGAAAAGTTCAGTTAACACAAGCTGCATTCACTATAACCACAGCATGGTGAGCTTTCTCAATTAAACACATCCACATACTTTGTGTCCAGATCAAGAGCTGAAAGAGGCCCAGTACGCTGGAAGCTCCCTCATGCTCTTTGGCCCGACCTCTGAGAAAAACCACTAATTATCAGATATTCATGGCTAGTTTATTCCGATTCTATACTTTGTCTAAATGAAAACTAGCCCGAAGCGAAAGCCTGGGTCAGCTTTCTGTTGATGTGTGATGATTCACCCAAACACTTATGGCCTGGGATGACCTTGAGGTTCTAGCTTCATCCGTCTCCGTCCTTGCAGCTGTCTTTTAAGTTAACTTTACCATCATGCTCCTTGAGGACTTGGATTGTCTTTCACTCACACCCCCAGCCCATTGCATCAGCCAATCGAATGCTCCCCTTCTCACTGTGAAGCCAAATGAACATGTTTTGGTCATTTTTCTACTTGACCCTTCCACATCCAACCCCCTTACTTCAAGAGATTGCCAAATTCTAGTGGCTCGCCCTCTGAGGCCCCTTGTGCTTTGTCCCATTGTCACCTCTCATGGCCTCTTGTCTGGACTCTTCTGAGGACTCCCATTTGGCCTTCTTACCCCCAGTCATTCCAACAGACTTAAGTATATTTGTCCTAAATTAAAATCTACACTAGTTTCACACCCACCATGGAATAAAATCAAAGCTCTACCAAGGCAAAGGGCTCTTTTATCTGTTGCTGTGGTCTTCTTTCCTATGCTTTCTGCAGAGTACACTCCCTGTTCTTCAGTCATGGCCAATCTGCCCTCTTATGAAGCTCTCTGGAGCATTTTCACTAGGAGCTTCTGTGCTAGAAATGCCTTTTCCCACATTCTTTCCCTAAACATCAACTCATCTTTTACATTCTCTCTCCAATGCCACCTTCTTGGTCAAAACATGTAGTGGAGGCCTCTTTCCCTGGTCCTGTTTCCCACTATGAATATTCATACTGAGAAATCTCACTAGGACAATAAGAGCAGCCCTCCAGGACAGCATCTTCACTTTGTTCTCTGACGACGCCCACCACCTCATAGGTCGCAGTCAACACGTGCTAGATAAATGAAAGGATGTTTAGCATGTGTTGAGCACTTATTCTGACAGATGCTTTCGTGTGTAATTTTAGCCCATCCTCACTGAAGCCCTATGAAGAAGGGGCAGGCTTTGTGCCAACTTTACAAGAGAGTTTTGAAAAAAAAAAAAGCTTGCCACAACTGTACTGTTGACACGTGGCGACGCTACAAGCAAACCCCTAATTGCCTACACACTTATGATCTTGGCTTTACAGTCTGAGCTTTGTCCGCCATGATACTCTGTGTGGATTTCTACTGTGGTTTCCAGCGGTCATTAGCAGATGAAATAATAATGCGGAGATTGAAGCAGTACCTCTCCACACATTTATCTCTCCACTACTTTACAAGTGTGGTAGGAACAGGAGCTGGGGCTGTTTATTTTATGTCTTCCCTGTCTCCCAAACCCCAGGCAGTCAACACAGCATCTTACACATGTTTATGTCAACTAAATGTTTATCAGATGAAACAACGGGAGTCGTGTTCAAAGGCAGCCCTTGGCAGTCAGGCCTTTTTGCACAATCAGTGATTTTTGAGGAGATTTTTCTGATGGTCGTCCTGAATCCGGGCCCAGCTGCTGCCTCTTCTAACCCCGTGCTTCTTCAGCATGATGTAGGCTCAGGGCCATCCCTGGCTGACCCACCCTCCACCCCAGCCCGGCCCTCTGCCATCCTTCCTGTCCTCAGGAAACTCCTCTGTCTGTCTTCCTGCTCGAGGCAGCTGATCTTGCACAGCAAGTCTGGTCCACCCTCTCCTTTGCTTGACCTCACACCCAGCTTGAACCCTGCTGTTTCCCTGGTCATTCCGCAGAGGGAGGACAACATGACACCCTCGGAGATAATTTTCATACAGAGCAGAGAGTGATAAACAGAGTCATGAGGTGTGAGTGGAAAAAAATAGCTAAATCATTATTTTTCCCCCTTTTCTTCTGTAGGTTTGGCAGTTATTTATTGTTGCTGATTGTAATAGAAACAGAGCCGTTAAGCTAAAAGAGGAATCGGTAGAAGGACAAAGAGATCTAGGCTGGGACTGTAGCTGGGTTATATGTCAGATGCTGTGTTCAAACCATATCATAAGAGTAATCGCCATGTCTCAAGAACCTCCAAGGCTGATGTGTCGCTAGGCTCCCAGAAGAGATGGAAATAGAACCAAGCAATAGTCCAGACTGAGCAGGACTCCTCTTCCTGGTCTGTCCCTTTACATTTGTTTATCTGTGTCTTTTGGTGGCTCTGGGCCAGAGACACTGAGTTTATGCATGGCAATCGTCTCCTGGAACTCCACCTTATTGGCCCAGTATCAATCAGGTGTCTACCCGTGGTCCAGTGAGGATGGTGCTATAATACAACATGGCTTCCAATGGCTTATCTTGGTAGGAGAGACTGATATAGAAAGGGTCATTGCAAGCTGAGAAAACTCCAAAATTGTCCACTACTCTTGATTATAAACCAAGAGTATAGAAGGGATAGGAAGGATAAAGTTGCAAGAGAGTTCTGTCTGTTTCCCCCAGATGGAGTGAATTAAAAATGCTTTGTATATCTGAAATTCTTATTTCTTTGTTTGAGAAAGGGTATTACTATGTCCTGGTCTGCCCTGGAACTTAGTATATAGACCAGGTTAGCCATGAACTTTGCAGCGACTGCTGGCCTGGCGGGTGTGAGATACCACAGCCAACTCTGTCTTTGAAATTCCTTGTGAAGACACATACACAAATATAGATTGTCATTGAGCAATGTGACAATGATTAACTAAGATGGCATTAATACAGTGCCACATTCCTTTGAAGGATGGGACTTGGGCCTCACACAGGTGCTTCACAGAGCTCCTGTGGTAATGTGCTCTCCCTCCTCAGTGATACAAATGAGTGCTCCTCTCCCAACCAACTACTGTTCAGGCCTACTAAGCCCGTGTAAGCAAGTCTCGGGAAACTGAGTCCTCTCCTTTCCAAGGTTCAATACCCCCTCACTCAGAGAAAGCTGGCCTTGGCCACAGCTTCCTTTTTGTGATTTGCAGAAGAGCAGGAACTGAAATAAATCCATGTTTCTTTCTTTTCTTGCCCTGTCTCCCAGTAGCCCTTCATTCTAAGCCCAGATAAGGTCAATCTAATGGAAAGGAGGAACGCCAGCTTCAGGTTGCCAAAAGAAAAGCCAAAATCCAAAGGCCCACCCTTCCTAGCTTCTGCCCTCTGGACACCTCTCAGTTGCATAGAGGAACAACACAGGGCCCCATAGGACAAAGGCTCAGCAAGCTATGAGGAGGTTGGACTAGGCTCTGTTCTTAAGGAGGGACCTCGTGACTCTGCTGTCCAGACTCTTGTATTCTGCCCAGACATTGTCAGCCATGTCTCTCTGGCTTGTCTTTCAGGCTCTCTGGGTACAGCAGGCCGCGTGTGCAACTTGACTTCCCGAGGCATGGACAGCTGTGAAGTCATGTGTTGTGGGAGAGGCTATGACACGTCCCATGTCACCCGGATGACCAAATGTGAGTGTAAATTCCACTGGTGCTGTGCTGTGCGCTGTCAGGACTGCCTGGAGGCCCTGGATGTGCACACGTGCAAGGCCCCCAAGAGCGCCGACTGGACGACCCCGACATGACCCCAGCAGAGGTCATCGTCTCCCTTCCTTCCCTCAAGGACTCCAATTGCACCTGCAAGGACACTGGACTTCTGGGTTGTCTTGGGGGGGGGCTGTTTCTTAAGGCATATGATCTTATCTCCACAGAAGCCCCCTTTCCCTCTCTGGGAGCCCCAGGACTGGGGGCCACATGCTGCATATAAGTACACCCTATTCTATCTATCTTGGGCATTTTGAGGTCACCTCTCTTCCTGCTGATTTCTTTTTGGAAATGGCGTGACAGGATGTGTTAGGAAGAGGGTCACGGGCCCCACCATTGTCACCTAGACATTTCCTCTTTCCTCTTTGGCCATGGGGAGAAACAACATCACATAGTAGAGGATCTTCCTCTGTGTCTTCCCACAGATTCTAATAGTTAAGAAAGTCCACGCTTCCCTCTGGGGTTGGGGGTGGGTATGGAAAACAGAATCAACTGTACCAAATTTACTTGTATTTTTTAAGAAGACCAAGCAAGGGCTTTTCTAAGTAATAACTGTTGCTACCATCCTTGATGATTGCCTGGAGAAGAATGGCTTTCAATAAACATCGGGCTTAAAACACATATGTTTCCAAAGAATTTGTTCAGTGCTAAACTCTGATATAACAAGGTAAGAATGCTTGTCCTTCGAGCCAGTGTTCATCTTGAACTTTCCTGTCAGCCAACACATCAGAAAGTGATTGTTGTTCCTCACTGTCCCCTCCATTTGAGGACTCTTAAGAGATGAGACTTCTCAATATGCGCTGGAAAGAATCTGAAGGGGGATGGATGATGATCTGGCAGAGTTCTTTAACTATGAGGTAAATATAGTAAAATATTAATAATAATAATAACTTAGTGAGTGGAACATCAGAAATGTGCTTGCACAACTAAAGAAAAAGAAGGCAACAGAGTCCCAGTGTGAGCGTGCGCACAATACCAGCAGGGTTCTTGGCTAAGACTACCTTGTGGATGCAAACTGAGAAGTGAGGCCAGTTTGATGCTGACAGAGAGCTCTGCAGAGCCAGGACCCCCTCTCCATACTCAGACACTCAGGAGAGCTATTGGGGAGCATTGGCTAGGACCCACCAACCTTAAGCCCCGACACTTTCCGTTATGTTTGTTTAAGGTTTACAAGCTGATGTGATAGTACAGTCTAGAGAACACAGCACACAGCCTGGCCTTTCGGTTGGCAACACTACTATATTACATTGCAAGCAATTTGTATCTGGGAGACTATGTTTAACCAACCCAGCCGTAGTTATGAGAATAGCAATGTGGAGATGGTGATTGACTTCTGCCAGGAGATGACACTCAGAGAAAATGGAGAGGCTGCCTAATTTAATTTTTTATGCTAGATGAAAGAAAGTGAACTTGATAAGGCTGCTTCTCAGCATGCAGTTCAGTTTGGTTCCTGTTCGACATATAGTTTCCCCCTAGAGCTACACTAACTAACAGGATGTCTCCTGTTGTACCCAGCATCAAACTGCCGCTTGCTCATTGCTTCAAGCTTTGGGCTTCATCTTTCCATCCTTGTCTAAGTCATTCAGCCTGAGGCTCATGGGAAGCGAACTGCAGGTATTATTTGTCAGATCTGATATTAGTCTCCTAGCCTTCTTAGAAAGGACTTGACTCGAGTTCTCCCCTCCCCACCTCCCGTTCTCAACAACCGTTCTAGTGATTGGGGTGAAACCAGGCCTTGTCATTGCCAAGTAAGTGCTGTGCCCCCGAGCCACGTCTACAGCCTTCCTCTATTTTTATCTTAAATTTTTTATTCATTTTACATACCAAGCACAGTTCCCCCTCCCTCTCCTCCTCCCACTCTCCCCAACTCCCCCCACTCTGCCCTCCAACCATTCCTCAGAAAGGACAAGGTCTCCCATGGGGAGTCATCAAAGCCTGGGACATTAAATTGAGGCAGCGCCAAGCCCTTTCCCCCTGTATCAAGGCTGAGCATGGCATCCCACCATTGGAAATGGGCTCCAAAAGGCCAACTTATACACCAGGGATAGCTTCTGGTCCCACTGCCAGGGGTCCCAGAAACCGGCCAAGCCACACAACTGTCACCCACAGGCAAAGAGCCTAGTTTGGTCCTATACAGGCTCCCCAGCTGTTGGTGCAGAGTTCGTGAGCTCCCACAAGCTTGGGTCAGCCGTCTCTGTGGTTTTCCCCAACATGATCTTGACCCCACTTGCTCATGTTATCTCTCCTCCCTCTCTCTGACTGGACTCCTGGGAGCTCATCCCAGTGCTTAGCTATGGACCTCTGCATCTGCTTCCATCAGTTACTGGATGACAGGTCTATGATGACAATTAAGGTAGTCATCAATCTGATTACAGGGCAAGGCCAGTTCAGGCTCTCTCCCCACTATTGCTAGGAGTCTTGCCCTGGGTCATCCTTGTGAATTCTTGGGAATGTCCCTAGTGCCAGGAGTCTCCCCAACCCCACAATGGCTCCCTCCATCAAGATATCTCCTTCATTGCTCTCCCTCTCCTTCCCTCCCCCAACTTGACCATCCCATTCTTCTCATCCCCCTCTTTGTATGTCACAGACACAGTAAACAGGAATAACGGATCAGGAAAGTGGCTCTTCTGGGGTTCGCATGGGGATCAGGCTAGCTCAGAGATCCCAGTGTCCAGGGTCCCTGGGAAGCTTTCATGAGAGGCCCAACTCCACTAGCACTTCTGGCTACTAGAGGAATGGTGAAATTTTTTTTTTTTTTTTTTTGGTTTTTCGAGACAGGGTTTCTCTGTGGCTTTGGAGTCTGTCCTGGACCTAGCTCTGTAGACCAGGCTGGAATGGTGAAATCTTAAATCCTTGGTATATTTAGGGTGGGGAAGATTCCTAGAGAGGATACCAGCTCCTTTCAGTTCAAGCAAACTAAAATCAAGAGAAGTGAAGGGATCCCCATAAATATGGGCTGAACCCCAGGGTTCCACATAAGGAGGACAGGAGAGAACCTGAAAAAAGTTAGTCTGTCCATTCAATGGAACAAGTTTCTCACAGATGAACTGAGCAGGGTCTGAAATCGTTTTAGCCTCTAGTAGATAATTATTATTGTTGTTGTTGTTGTTGCTATTATTATTATTTCTGAGACATTTAGATCTAAATTTCTTTTTTTGTTGAGATTTGTCCCCCTGATGAGCATCAAGGATATACGGCCTGTTTATATGAAGCCTGTAGAAGGTGCTCTGCTTTGTGAGGACATGGTAGCAGTCCCTGCAGAGGGCAGTGGTCTTCACTGAGGGGAGGGAAAGAAGCAACTGAAATGCTCTCATTGGATTTTATTTAGGAAAGAGAACATTTATATTTGAAAAGAATTAAAACCAGTAAAAGTCATTTTGAACCCACTTTAGGGCTTAGTAGAGAGTTGTTATTCAAGACGACTGAAATACACTAAGTTCTTGGGCTTTTAAGGAAAATATATGATGCTAATTATCCAAAATAAGGAAGAAGTCTGCTCAGGTCAAATCCCCTGTAAGGAAAAAGTCTTACTATAAATTGATTCCATAGGCCTTGGTCAATTTTAATTAATTTTCCTCACTATCTGAGTACATGTCGACAATACATCTTAGCTAGTTTATTAGGGCTTTCCACAGAATAAGCTTAACATGATCCTAACAGTCTATGAGAGACTTTTTTCAACAGATTATTTTCACTAAACTTGTTTGTGTTGCTGACCGAGAGTTGTCTATCGTCCCGACACATGCTTTGCCAAGTGATCCTCCAGTTACACTACCCTCACACCGCCCCTTTGAGTCTGAAACCAATGCTCTAACTTGAGGTCAGGCTTCTCCTCAAACGTCTACAGCCTAAGCTGAGAAACCCCAGAGCCATAGCCTTGCTCAGTTCCCTCTCAGCGTCTTAGCTCTCCAGGAGATTCCTGGGGGAAGTGGGAGGGGCGGAGTGCTCGCTCCCCAGAACAGTTCCTTCCTGGGGGTCAGCAGGTTAACAGGTCCCGGAGCGGTGAGGCCTGTCAGAAGTGGCGCAGTGTGAGTGACGAGTGACCTCAGATGATGGAAAGCAGCATGAATATCAGAACCGACTTGCTTCGGCCATGTAACTGGTGAGCTCTGTAATCACAGGCAGTGGCGTTCTCCATTCTTGCTGGGCATGTCCTGCTGTTGCTGTAGCTCCCCTGTCCCTAGCACCAAGCACCTTCTTCCTGAGGGTTAGAGGCCCTTGGCCAGAACTCAAGTTCTCCTCACTCACTGGATAGCTCTCCATACTTGAAACATTCATTTCAAGATGGTTTCTAAATTGTCACTGTTATTCCTTCATCTTAAAATTATTACTATTATGTTAAACCCAGGCATTACGTTGCTTTTGCAAAAAAAAAAAAAAAAAAAAAAAAAAAAAAAAAAAAAAAAAAAAAAAAAAGTATCTTTAAAGAAAAAAAAAAAACCAAACCTTCCAGTGACTATCCTGGGTCCTGTTAACTTACAGCAGACCCCTTATCATCCTTGGGAGACTGTAGCAGACCTGAAGCCCCTGCATGACTGTGCTTCTACATCCTTTTAGAGGATGGTCTGTGGCTGATGTCTCACACAGTTGAAATACATTCACTTCACCAGCACCAACAGTACCACCACCACCTCACCACAACCACTACCAACCTCACCACCTCTACCCCCACACCTCCTCCTCCACTACCTCCACCTCCACTACCTCCACCACCACCTCCACCTCCACTACCTCCACCACCACCTCCACCTCCACTACCTCCACCTCCTCCTCCACTACCACCACCTCCACCACCACCTCCACCACTACCTCCACCACCACCTCCACTACCTCCACCACCACCTCCACCTCCACTACCTCCACCTCCTCCTCCACTACCTCCACCTCCACCTCCACCACCTCCACCACCACCTCCACCACCTCCACCTCCACCACCTCCACCACCACCTCCACCACCTCCACTACCTCTTGCTCACTTTCAAAATAAAGGCTCAGAGATGTGTCCCATGGACCAGAATTCCGTTTTGTGCCTAGTTACTGCATTTCCATCTGGGCTTCTTTATCTGAAGAGTGAGGATTGTGCTCAGCAGAGTGAGTGTATTCTACCACTTCCATGGCCTCTGCCAGGCATGTGTTGAACATGCTGTAAGCTGACAGGTAAGGCAAGTCGACTTTGACATTCTTCATGGTAAAGGAAAGTTTCTCTCACCCATTAGGATGGTCTTGACAATTTTCTAGAAATCAGCAACATGAGAAGTAGTTTGCAAAATCCAACCTGATCATGAGTTTTCTAAGTCATAGTTATTCCAGCCCTGGCGGTTTGTTTTGTTTTTTCTTTTGCCCCGATATTCCCATGAATTCCTGTTTAACCAAACTCCCACTTCCATAAGCTAATAAAAGTGTCACGTAGGTTGTTAGTAAGAACTATTGTTATTTAGAAGTCGGCATTTTCTGTGTAATCAAAACACAATAAAGTGAATTTTTGGTGTTAACTTTGTTATTTTAGACTCTTGGCAATCTTGCCAAACCTCTGCTCAGAAATCAGGTTATGTGAACTCTTCTCTCGTCTTTTCTCAAGACCATGATCAAGAGACATCTTTCATGTTTATAAAGAGTTCCAGGAAAACACCCGACTCACTTTACTCATGGCTGTTTCGTGGGAGTGAATAAATAAGAAATAAGACTACGTTCAGGATTGGAATATTATTTTTTTCTTTCCTGTGTTTCACTATGGCTGCTATGTAAAGGCAGCATCAACAGAGTGTCTCTTTGTGGTACCTACTGCACACTCAGCAGCCTCCCGATCACTGCTCTGCATGGATACTGAAATGTCATCTTCTCACCTTGATCAGAAAGGTGAGACCATACGACCTTTCATTGCAATTTGCCCATAATGTAGGCTAGTTCAAGCAGGAAAAGTCTGTTGCATGGATACTCCCCCAGCAAAGGCAATCCATTCTTCCATTTTCTCGTCCCTGCTAGCCTATGTTCTAAGGATGATAATGTTGAGAGGAGCTGCGGACCGCTTCCCTGCTGCCCCAGCTCCCGGCCGCCAGCTAGCTCTAGCTTATGCCCCGAAATAATTACACGGAAACTGTATTCTTTTAAACACTGCCTGGCCCGGCTAGTTCCAGTTTCTTATTGGATAGCTCTTACATATTAATCTAACCCATTTCTAATAATCTGTGTAGCCCACGAGGTGGCTTACCAGAGAAGATCTTAACCTGTGTCTGTCTGGAGTGGGAGAATCATAGCGACTCCTTGACTCAGCTTCTTTCTCCCAGCATTCTGTTCTGTTTACTCCACCTACCTAAGGGTTGGCCTATCAAGGGGCCTAGGCAGTTTCTTTATTAATAAGAAATCACTTCCACATCATGATAAGACTTGGCAATAACATTCCTAAACTTTAAGCATCTCAAGGTGGGACTCCACAGTAGAGATGATCACTAGCCTTCTAGAACTCAGTTGTCTCTTCCAGATTATCTGGAAAGGAGATGATTTGCATAAAGACATTTCTTTCTTTCTCTTTCTTTTCTTCTTTATTTTTTTTAAGTTTTTTTTGTTATTTGTTTGTTTGGTTTTTTGTTTTTGTTTTGTTTTTGTTTTTGTTTTTTGAGACAATTTCTCTATATTATCCTGGCTATTCTGGAACTTGCTTTGTAAAACAGGCTGTCCTGGAACTCACAGAGATCTGCCTGCTGGGATTAATTCCAGGTGCTGGGACTAAAAGCATGTACCACCACTGCCCAGCTATCTAAGGACATTTCAACAAAATATTTTAAACCAAAAGCTGTCAATAGAATTTCCCTGTTCTTAAACCCTTTTTGTAAGGGAAATGATCTATACAGGGTAGGCAGAAGATAGTCTGGTCTATAGCTAGAAGGTGCCAGAAGCAAGGTCCTTCACTTCTAATTGTGACAACCAAGGACATCCAGATGTTAAGAAGATGTCCCCTGATGGAATAGGAAGGGAGACGGTGGTATAAACGGTTCTTTGTTAAGTGCCGGTGGTCTAACATTTTGAACTAGTCCTCATAAGATTTCAGTTAGGAATTCTCTTCCCTTTCCCTACCCTAGGACTCTCAGTATTGGTCTATCAGACAGGCTGAGAAAGAATCCTCTTGGAAATGTGCAGTCTTAGAACCCTCAGCCTATCATAGCACACAGAAATGGGGCTATGCATGGAAGCTCACCAAGGCCTATGCTACATGTCCCAGGGGTCTAAGAAAGCACAAAGTGTCTTGGTTTTTAGCAGCTGGAAGCATAATTCTTAGGAATTCTTCAACTTCACAATGTTTCATTTTTGTTTTCTTTTTAAGCAAAAAAACAAAATCCACAAGATGTGTCCCGGAAGGCAGGGGAGTAAGAGCATTAGACCTTAGCATCAGCTAGTTGAGTAATTTTGAGTTCCTCGGGGCACTCATGAGGAGGGTAGAACAAAGGAGAAACTGCAGAACACGAAAGGTCTGACTTTCAAGTAAGGAGAGCTGGGTTCCCAGTCAAGGCTACAGTGCTAGCTGCTCTTACTATAGCTGTAGATTGCAGGGAGCCTGCCCCCCCCCACTGGCAGTAGCCAACCATCATTAAAGCACTTGTATTAGAGATTTTATCCTTCTTTTGACCAAGGTGCCTTACATAAGTGACTTAGGGAAGAATACGTTATTGTAGTTTATGGTTTCAGAATGTTTAGTCAATGGTGACTTGGCTTTAGGTGTTTGGTTAGAACATGGCAGTGTGAGCACGTGATGCAGGAAGCTTCTTGCTTCATAGCAGTCGGTAAGCAAAGAACAGGGTCTAACCAAGGTGCCAGGACAAGATACAGCCTCGAAAGACACACCCAGTAATATATTTATTCCAGCGAGGCCCCACCTCTTACCCTTACTACCTCCTTCTACTAACGTGAGGATATGATTCCTTCAGGGGTCTAATCACTCATTGGGTAAGAGTCCTCATGATCCGTTACCTCTGGAAATATTAGCCCACACTCTTCTAGGGATGGACTTTATGTATCATCTGATGTTTTTGATCCAATTAGGTTGACAATCAAAATTAAACCATCACAGCACTATAAAATACTTTTAAATCACTGCTAATGTCAACAAAAATACTTTTTTATAAGTATGCCATTAAATGCTTATTTTTTTCTTTTAATGAGGTAAGGTGCTTGGAGTTTGGACTACTTACCTCCCAGACAGCTCTTAGCTCTTGGTGTCCTTGCTGTACTGATAGAGGTATCAGCCAGCTAGACTACTTGTGCCAGCATTGGCTAACATGGACATGCTACAGAAGCGTTGAAGAAGCTACATGGCAACCATAGCTGCCTGCTACTGAAACACTGATCCGGCTCCTAAAAGACACTGTCCCAGACATGACTATTTCAAACAGCACACACTTGATTTTTGCCGTTACAAATGTCACTGTATGAAAAAGTAACTCTCTTGCTCTGCAGACATTTTCACCCAGGGCTGCTTCCAGGACAAGGCCTGGGATTGGTAGAAGCATGGTACTTCATTTCCATGGAAGCCTGCCGTAATTGGCGCAGGTGACCTTTTTGCATCCTCTTCCTGGCTGTATAAAAAAAGAGGTTCGACTCCTTTGTAAGCCAGCTGAGAGATGCCCTCCTCTTGAGTGGTCTTTTCTTGTCTACTTTTTACTTTCCTCCTCACTAGATCAGCTTAAACGGATAGATAACACAGATGGAAACGGTAGTGCAACCTCGGCGATGAAGCGGAAGTAGCAGCATCAATGACAAGAGAAACAATGAGAGACTACCTGGAAAGTTCCAGCGAGCTACAGGGGCTAGAAGGAGACACAACAAAGAAGATGAAGCTGTGAAGAGCTGAAGAGGAGAAACTGTGGACCCTGCTCACAGAAGAGGTCCAGAGGGCTACTAAGTCTTAAATGTCAAAGACCTCGGTCCTAGCAACCGTTTATAATAGCCATGACAGTGTATGAAGCGTTATCGTATTAGATGTTATAAGGAGCTAAGGATCCTAAACTCGCTGGGCCCGAGAGCTCTAACACTTGTTGCTCTGGAAGGCCATGAAAGCTATGGCAGTGGGAGACACCGCCTGCTGCCACTTGCTGCTAACACCTACTGCTGCTGTGAGCCGAGAATTACAACAGCTGCTGAGTTCTGGGCACCACTAGGTTTCAAAGCCCAGAACAAGAAGACTCCAACCTGAGTTGCTTGACTCTGGATCCTAAAGCCTAGAGCAGTAGGCCCTGAACTCTCTGCTGCAGGAAGAGTTAAACAGCCTTTAGATCAGAGGCACTCTGAGACCTAGGTTTTCCAGGATGAACACAGCTTCCTGTCTCCCGCTCACAATTTCTACTCAAGTAGTGGAGAGGGCCTTCAGATAGCTGGATAAGAATTGCTGAGCCTAACCTTACCTTAGTGATATTCGGATAGCAAGGTGTGATGTAGATGAGAGGCCCAGAGAAGATAAGGGACCGCAAAGAAGAGCTCAGTTGGTGATGACAGAACCCCTAGCCCTGTGAACGAGAGAACTTGGGGCAGGCCTAACTTTTTGATTTGATCATCTTTTTTTCATGGACCAAATTAAATTCCTACTTAATGCTGCCCAAAAAAGTAATGAACAGTGAGAACCACTTGAATCAACAAATAGTTCACAGTCCGTTCCCTCATGTTATCATCTAGTTCTAGATAATAGTATAATTAAAATTAACATTTGTAAGAACAAGCTAAAGAAAAAGAGCCCATGAACTTGAAAGAAAGTAGGGGAGAGGTGTGCACGGGAGGGGTTGTAGGGAGGAAAGAGAAGGGAGAAACTGATGTAATTATGTTTTAATTTCAAAAAATAAAAAAAAAACAGATTTTAAAATCTGATCAATGTAATCAGTTCACATTTGGGCTGTGTTTGGACTCCACTTGATTTTGCATTTCTGAGTACCAGTTGGCCCTGTGAACGCCTTTGTAATTGAATTACAGTCTCTGGATTTCCCCAGACAGTCCACCCATTCCTATTTTAATAGCATCATGGGCTTTCTTAAGTTCTCAGAGGAATCACATTACTGTCTGCAAACCCAATTCACATAATCAAATGACAGGAATGCCTCTGGTATCCCCTCAGCTAGTTGCTCTCAACAGTCAAGTTAGCAGACCCTCACCAAGCCATCTGTAAATATTTGGGGACTTGGGGTTACAGGTGGAGGTCATTTGCCACCCAAATCACTCTCAGGTGAAACAGACAAATCTAAACCGGAGTCTCCCAAAACCTACCCTTCCGCAGACGCATTGGCACCTGCCCCTCACTCCTTGTCCTCCAACAGCAATGGAGGCCTTGAACTCTGAGTCCTTATTTTGGAATTGTGATTTAAAAAGACAATATTCCCAGCCAAAGTAGCCCTAGACAGAGAAGGGAGTGTAGGTTTCATTTTCCTATACGTTGCTGTAACTATAAACAATGCCTTATCATCGCAAAAGTTCTCACGAAATAATAAGCTCTGGTGTTTTTGAAAGTATTTACACCAGCCCTTGGAGATTTTCTCAGAATCATGATTCACAGATGAGAAATTTTCCTCTTCTACAGGGTTTAGTAATTGGCACGAGAATCACTCAGTAGATCGTCTACACAAATGAATTTGGACAGTCCTCCTGGTAACTCTTCATTAACAAACCTTTTACTTTTTCTCAAACTGAGTGGATGACGGAGTCAAGATAGTCTCTACTTCGCATATTATAGACTGATCACTCAATATTTTCGGAAAACTGGATTGTTCTATCATGGAGATGACACATAGGTGCAGTGAGATCACAGGGTACTTTCGGGATCCCGAGAGTGAGGATTTCTGGGATCACAGAGTGTCACATTTGTGAGGAACTTCGCAGATCATTTGTTCCAACCTTTACATCTCATTAATGTGAAACAAAAGAAACTCCATGGTTTGAAGTATGATGTTAGCAAGAGACTGTGAATCATGTTTAGAAAGAACATTTGTTAATCACTCCGTGAGTCTGCGTTGAGCATCCCCTGTGAGTCAGCCAGTGTGTTACATTCTAAATACACAGCGGGGAGTGAGAAGGACACGCGCTTGCTCATACTCAGAAAAGACAGTAATTACTCACTAAGTGATTCTGTATTGAGCATCCCCTGTGAGTCAGACTGTGTACTACCTACGAGAGATCAGCAGAGACCGAGGCAGACCTGGAGTGTCTGCAGGCACTGCCAACACCAAGAACTTATTACTGTATGAGTTTGTTCAGGAGCATGCTTGGGCTTAATGCTTAGAACCATTCTTAGATCTGGATATAATTATCCTCAGATTTGAGCTGAGGCAAATTTCAGACAGATTTAGGAATTGGCTTAAAGGCATAAAGAACTCAAAATCTTGGAAACAGGCGTATAACCAAAGAATCAATATGATTTTTAATTCAATTTATAAGACAACAAAATCCTTCATAGAGCCACAATGAACAGAGCTCTACCAGGAAATAGGTCACTTCTCACCACATATTTTAAAAGATGCTTTTGTTCAAACTCAAATGAGGTACGCCTAGAAAAACCTAGATTACAGTCAGGAGAAATCTACTTGGATGTGGAGATTCAATCTATAGATGAAGATGCTTCTAAAACATCACTTATCGATGTGAAAGTAGCCTGAGTTATGATATATTTAAATTTTCCCTGGGCTCTTTCCTAATGCCTCAAGGATTAGGTGAAATGAACTTGCAAATATATATATTCTTTCATAGTAGTCTTCCTTCTCGCACCAAAAAAAAAAAAAAAAAGGGGGGGGACAGAATTTTCTTAGCAAGAATGCCTGCCTAAGAAATACTTTTCGGAATTGTCTTCAAATGTAATGATGTATTTTTGAATACTTTTAAAGGCACAAAGTGCATATACGCCTAATCTGGCATGCGTTTGCAATAACATTTTTACTTTGCTTGACATAAAATGTGGGTACTCTTGTCTCCATAAGGAAAATTGGGAAAATGTTTATAATACCAGGACAAGGGTCCTAGGAACAACAGGTCCCCCCCCCCCCCTTTCATCCAGCAAGCTTGGAAGAATAAGGTAGGTTTCCAGTAGTGACCTTTAATTGACCCCTAGTTGACCCGTTTAACCTGTGGCTGGGATTATTCTGAGGGTGGCCAAATTCCTCGGAGCTAAGTCTCTTCAGAAATGGAGGAAGCCTGGGGCAAGTCCTGACTTGAATATGTGAGGAGCCTAGTGAGAGCCAGGGAGCCAATCCTGTCTAATGGAATCTTAAACGAGGGGTCAAGGGACAGGGTGGAGGAGTTTTATTACAATTTTCCTAAAAGTGTATGGAACAGATTGACACTCATGTTTATTTATAATGTCGAAAAACTGCCCACGGACATGCATGTTGACTTGTGAGAAAACTGCTAAGCAGTGTGAGGTCATGGAGAAGGTAGTACTATACACACACACACAAAGAAACACATAAACAAATAAGCAAATAAAATATAAGAAATTTAATCCCGGTTAGAACATGATTCATTGCTTTGGAGCAATAAACAGTGCAATGATATCCAAAAGCAATTTTTCCACTTATTGGACACATGAGCAATTTTCCTTATAACTATAGCATAGTCTTTCAAAGATTATATTGACACCCATGGGAGGAAACTCACCCCAAGTGTCGTTTTATTTATTTATTTATTCATTTATTTATTTTTAATACATTTTTATTGAAACACAATTGCCTCACTTTCCCCCTCCCTTTCCTTCTTCAGCCCCTCCAGTACTCTCTTTTCAAGCCCCACATGTTCCCCCGCTCCCATTCTTTTTCTTCCATGCATTATATATATTATGTAGACATGTGCACACATATGTAGATACAGCCTGCTCATTCTGGCTTGGTGATTGTGTGTACGTGGTTTCTCAGCTGACCATCTACATCACAGCTCCTACATGGAAGGTTCAGTGAACGTCTCAGATGAGGGGGAGAAAACATGGTAAGAGCCAGAAAACCAGAAGGCTTCCGTGAAACATCCCCTCCTAGAAATGGCGGCGTCAACAAGATAGGAAGAAGGGCATTGCCAATTGACATGCTGAAGTGGAGGGGACACTTCACAGAGTCACACCCCTACACAAAGAACTATAGGCAGCTAGTGACGCTAGGAGGGAGAAAAATTAGCTCCTCCCAAGCATGAGCCCCCTCCTGGTCATTTCCTTTTTATTACTTTTCAATGGAGCTTTAAAAATCTCACCCATACTGAAGGCTAGGCCTCATGTACAGCAGAGGATAACCAACACAAAATCAACTCAACAGTATTTTTGTAGACTTTTCATCTTATATTGTTTTATTTAGGGCATTTTGTTTTGTTTCGTTTGTCTTAATGGTCCTTTGCTTGCTTATTATGGTTTCTGATTTTGTTTTTATGGGTTTTGTTTTTATGAGTTTTTCTTGTGGGTTTTTTTTTCTTCATCCTGGTTTGTTCGTGTTTTTGGGTTTTTTGTTTGTTTGTTTGCTTGCTTACTTGCTTCTTTTCCCAACTGCTTGTTTTATAAAGAAAGAAAAATAAAAATCCTGGAGCTGGGTGAATGGAAATGTGGGGAGAACCTGGAAAAAGTTAAGGGAGGACAAAATGTGATCATATATATTACCTGAAAATAATTTTTTCAATTAAGAAAAACTTCACCATTAACAAAGCTACCTGGTATAGACACTATTTCCAAAAATTTCTTTTGAAAATGCATGGGTTTTATTTTTATTTTTTTATGGATTTTATTTTATGCATTTATTTATATTACTTTTTGCCAGGTACTAAACCCAAGGCTATGAAACCCAACAACCCCAGACCTACATTTTCTGCTTTATTAATTCATTATTCAATAACCACCTGGCATAACTGTCTACAATTTCCTCTAGTATTTGGAACCTATCATTGAATAAGGATTCCTACTAATATTGCAAACCAAATGTTGCTTTCCTGCCCCCCTGGAAATCTTGCTGCAAAAGGCCCCCGATTCAGGTGAAATAAGCCTCCTTCAGAATGGCATGGGGATTCTACCAACGCCCACAACCAGGCACAGGTGAAATAGCCTCCTTCAGAACAGCATGGGGATTCTACCAACGCCCACAAACAGGCACAAGGGTGTTTCTCAGGCCAGAAAAAGAAGAAATTGAAAACCCGGCTTGGGGGCTTTGTAGTGGTTTACTAATTTTCCACCCAGAATTTGAGGTTTTAAAGACCATATTGATGCAGGAAATAAAGACATAGCCTTTTGTAATGCAGAAGAATTGAAATTAGGAGGCAATGTACATATAGCCAGAACCTTCCAAAGGCCAAATATGCAGGAAAGGGAAATTCTGGAGAGCAGTGGAAGGCATCAACACGGAACTGTGGGTAGGCACTGCTGAGCAATGGAGATACATCATGAGAAATGCGGCACTGGCAGCTTTGTCCTTGTGCCAACACCACACAGTGTAGCTAGCACAGGCTAAGACTGCTACATGCCATTGAGTCATAGAATTCTGTGAGATCACTGTCTTCCAAAGGATTCATCATCGATATCATAAAATATCATAGAGTGTATGACTAGTGTGTTGTGAAATGGGATTGCGGTGGAGACAATTGTCTGCTGGCCATTGAGAGACAGCACCTCTTCTAATGTTAGTGTTGGAATTCGTATAATTTGTATGTCTCAAGAGTAGTCTAGACAAGAAATTAGCTTTAAGGAAACATTTTTAGACTGAGGTGCCTAGCTGATGCAAAGCCTTCTCGAAGGTGACATTTCCAACCAAGCAGAAGAGGATTCTCACATATCAAACTGAATGGAACTTGAGTTCATAGCCCAGAATTGCAAAATACAGACCAAAATAAGCCACTATAATCACAAGACAAAACAAATTATATATTTAGACTTCCCAAAATATCAAATATTAAAGTTACATTACTCTTCATTAAAATCTTGAACAGGATAATTAAGCACCAAACATTCCAGTTCTTGAATTAGTTCCATATCCCACCATGGCAAAGCAGACCCATCATAAATAAAAGGCTATAGGAAGCAGAAAAGTAGGGACGTGAAAAGAGGATCTTGAAAAAGATGTTCAAGAAGTGCCTACTAAATACTCTCTCATGGTTGTATTTTAAATTAGTACAGACATTTTGGGAACTGTGGCAATTCTTTAAAAAATTAAATCCAGACTTATCGTATGATCAAGCAGTCCTATTTCTGTATATGTGTGTATACATACATACATATATAAAGAAATCAAAATCAACATGTGAAGATATGTCTGCATTCCTATAGTCTTTGCAGCATATTTGCCAAAATATAGAGTCTACTTCAGTATCCATCAACAGATGAATGGATTTTAGAAATAGTGATCTGTTAATTGACAAGCCCCCACAATTTACAATGGTTTCGTTGTAATGTAAAACTAAAAAAAAATTTCAGTATGAATCAGACTACAGATTTCAATTTTGATATTTCCTTGGCCTAGCAATACAAAGGATTCTCTTTCACATGATGACCGGGCATCATGTGATTGGCCGCAAATGTAGCTTTCAGTCTTTCATGTTAACATGACAAGCACCTAATACCTACCCTGTAGGGGACTGCGCTGACAAGCTGTTTAGTATGTAGAATATTGTCAGAGTATTTTGAGTTACAATATTCTCAAGGTAAGATTGGTCCATCAGAAACTATCTCATGGTAAGTCAAGGAATTAAATATTCTTACCACAAAGCAAAGAATTCATAAATATTGGGGATGATGGATATGCTAATTAACATGATTTGAGTACTATATAATGTATACACCTATCAAACATCATCTTATACCTCATAAATATGATTTTTTTATCTGTCAACTGAAAACAAAATAGCTACTTATAAACATGATATTTATGTATGGCATTAGGAAGACCTGAAAGAACTTATTTGTAGAAATATAGGAACACTGAACTAATGAAAAGCATTATTGACCAGAGTGGGAGAAATAAGTTTGCTTCTGTAGCTTTTGATATTCATCACGTCATAGATGTGTTGGTTTGAACGAGAATGGCCCCATAGGCTTGGTAATCAGGGAGTACATTGTCTGAAAGGATTAGGAAGTATGGCCTTGCTGGAGGAAGTATGTCACAGGGTGTGGCCTTTGAGCTTTTAAAACCCTAAGTCAGACCCATGGCTCTCTCTCTCTCCTCCTGCTGCCTGTGGACCCAGATGTAGAAGGCTCAGCTATTTCTCCAGCACCATGTCTCATGAAACTTCCTGGTCATCATCCATCATGGATGAAACTCATGGCAGGAGCCTGGAAGGAGGAACTGAAGCAAAATCATTGAGTAATGCTGCTTACTGGCTTTCTTCCCCTGACTTGCTCGTCTACTTTTTTTATACAGGCCAGGCCTATCTGTACTAGGCTAGCACTGCCCACAGTGGGCCTGGCCCTCTTATATTAACTGACCGTTGTAAACATGAGACACAAATATGTCATTATTCAAACATAACTTTTCCTTCCTTGTTTGTACCCAAGATACCATGTTAATATCACAATATAAACCCAAACCCAAGTCAAATTTTAGAAGTCCAAGTCATTAAAAAATTCCATCTCTTAGAAATTCAGTGTCTCTTTAAAACATTTAATTTCTTACCAGTTGGTTCCTATAGAATCAAAACAAATTAATCTTATTATCTAATTAAATAGATCTTACTAAATTAAATTAAGTAGGTCGTATTCCAAAATGGAAAAACCAAGCCACAGTTACAGTCAAATCAAAGCAAAACCAAAATCTGGAAGTACAAATAGCTGGATATCTATCACTCACTTAAAGCCTTCTAGTTTCTAAAGGCACAGCCCATGAAGTTCTGAATACTCACTAGTTTTGCCTGCCGGAAGTTCCACAATACTCAACCTTCTTGCCTTTAAATAGTGTGGTCAGGTCCGCCATCACGGCATCTAACTCTCTAGTACTGATTTCTGTCCTGGTTACTTTCTGATGTGATAAAACACTGACCAAAACAAACTCGAGGAGGAAGGAGATAATTTGGCTTACCCATCCTGACCACAGTCCATCATTAAGGGAAGTCGGAGGAGGAGCTCAAGAAGAAGCAGTGGTAGAAACCATGGAGGAATGCTGCTTACTGGTTTGTTTCTCTGGCTCACTCAGCTACTTTTCTCACCCAGCTCAGGGCTACCTGCCTTGGAATAGCTCTGTCCACAATAGACTTGGCCCTACTATACTAAGTACCAATTATAAAATGGCTCCACAGGTCAATCTGAGGGAGGCCATTTGCCAATTGAGGATCATTCTTCCTTGATGATTCTAGTTTGTGTCAAACTGACAAAACCAACCAGTGCAGTTGTGATGTGTTTGGCAAGAATATAACAATTTGTGTGTTGATAGAAACATCTATGGTCTTTAGCAAGCATGATAACTTCTAAATTCTGAACTTCGAAAAGCAGGAGCATATAAAGACAGAGCTCTGATCCTTAGAATGGGAAAGGCTAAACCGCAGAGTACAGCTGGCTATAACGCTCTGGCTTCAGCAGTAGCTACGGAAAGAGTAGAGCAATTGAATTGCTACAGAGAAAAACAATAGCCATAGAAAGAACAAGAAAACTGTAGATTAAACTGGTTGATGGCCTCAGCCAACTACAGTCAGAGGACAACTTTATACAGGTGGTTCTATAGTTCATAAAGCAAAGACTGTATCTGTGGTTAACCTATGGAATGTATTAAATGCAAAGTATCCCAACAAAAGACCAATTAAACTTTAGCATTAGAAATAAAGACTTTGAACACATAGAAAGAATACCACAAGAAATATAAAATGTCAAGTTTTTGCTAAAATTTACCTCTTTAGTGACCCTTCAAATACAAGACCAGACGGAACAATCAGCACCGCTTCCCTTAGGAGACCTTACCAACCTTTCCACCTTGCGGTGCATTTCTTCAAACAAAGAAGTAGGCATTTGAGCCTGGCGGTGTGGCGCACGCTTGGAGGCAGAAACAGGCAGAACTCTTGAGTTCAGGCTAGCCTGGTCTACAAGAGCTAGTTCCAGGACAGGCTCCAAAGCAATGGAGAAACCTGGTTTCAGGGGGGAAAGTAGGCACTTGGTAGACACTTAATAAGCCAGTGTCATTTTAAAATAAAAGAATAAATAAAAGAGCGCTTTAACTATTCTTCAAGCAATTTTGATTTAACTTAAAAGACTACTTTCTACCAGTCATGAACATTATGTATGAAGGTAGTACCCAGTTTTTGATTCATCCGTATAAGTCAATAACTTGGCATGGTTGATTACAATTGGAAAGTCATTGTAGAAAGTTTTCTGAGAGACTCAAATAGATGACAATATTTAATTATCTGGATGAATCCAGGGGCTGGAGAGATTGTGTGGTTGGTAAAGTGCTTGAAAAGCAAGCATGAAGGTTTGAGTTTGATCTCCAGCACCTACTGAAAAGCAAACTGTAAACCCAGTGCCAGGGAGGCAGAAACAAAAGGATCCTTGGGGGCCAATGGCTTGCTACTCTTGTCAGATGGACAAGCTACTGAAAAACAAGCAATATGGTAGAGAGTGATCAAAGAAGCCATTCAACATTAACCTCTGGCCTCCACATCCACACACATATATGTGTGCATGCACACACACACAAATACACGTAACATGTCAGATACCGCATGACCTATGGGCATCAGAAATTCTGGTAAATTTCCTGTAGATGATCAAAAGGAACTCAGAAGCTTAATGGTCACCCAGGACTCATGTTCCCGAAGCACAAACCATCTACACTGTCACTGAGAACTTTCCTCACGGACAGCCCTCCTCTGTTCACACTGCTAGTAACTAAGCTAATTCTGTGGTATCAACTAGAAGAGTGAGTCTCAAAAATGGGTTTTCAAAAGAACATTGATGGGTTTTAGAATTAACAAAGAGAAGAAATACTGATTTTTCAGGAAAATACTGATTTTTCCTAAATCGTCTGCTTGACATCCATTTTCTCCACTGGTTGGCAATCCAGAAAAAGAGTGATCGCAGATGAATTTGAGATTTAAATATATCATGCTAACAATAGGGGGTGACTTGAAACCAGTGATAGGGGCTCTCCCTTCCTCACTCCCTTCTCTCTCTCTGTCTCTGTCTCTCTGTCTCTGTCTCTCTGTCTCTCTGTCTCTCTCTCTCTCTCACACACACACATGTATTGTAGATTGGTGATGAGGCAGAGGTGGCGTAGGTGGAGACAGGGATGGCTATACATGTTCCGTGCTCCATGTGCTCCCATCATGCTTCCTGATATCCAGAAAGCTATACTGATCCAGCCCTAAAGCATGTGTACCAAGCCTGTGGCATGTATATCGATGTGACTAGCCCCAACCCACCACTAACCAGCACTCTACCATCTTATGAGAAGTCTTGTCCAATAGTAAGGCCTTGAAAGCTTCTGCCTGGAAGCCACTTAAGAGACAGCCAGGAGAGAGAGTATAGATGAAGGCTTAGGAAACGAAGGCTGTTGGCTCCATCAGGAAGGATGCTGAGAGGGACAGGAATGGACCTGCCTTTCCACAATCAGTGCCCCTGCCCCTGGGCAGTCTTCCTCTCAACTTGAGCATTCCTATACGCTGGGTGTGAATCTTATATTAAAGATGTTGTTTTTAGGTACAAATGGCCCTTTTAAGGCATAAACCAACTACTCCTTCAAGGTTCAGGGCAGAGCAGGAAACATTTTAATGAGAGAAGAAATACTGTCGACCCATGGGACCTCTGCTGTCTGCATATGGTAAAGGAAGTTCAAGGCTTCTTTTCGATGTAGTTTGAATATACCTTTAGTGTAGAATTTAGTGTCTGCTTTCTGGGTAAACTGAGTGTTTGGTTGGAAGCATCACCCCAGGCCCTGGCATACCTATATCCAAAGAGTCTGGAATGTTTGGGTGCAAAGTTCCATCCCTGGCCTCCTCCCCTGACTTTAGTTCAGACTCCACCTTGGAGAAAAGCAGCCAATCAGTGACCCCTTCCCAGAGATGCTCAAGACCACTCCCACAGGGTATTTAAACTGCCTCCCAGAGAACAAACATGTGGTTTTTCGGTCTTCCTTTCCCCTTTCCATGGTTTCCCAGTCTTCCTTCCCATCTCCTCTCTGAGGGTCTGGAAGGCCACCGGGAAGTGCTGGCATCCATTAAGCCTGGGCTTTTTCTAATTTGATTTGATTTGTTCTGATTTGGATTAATATGTTGGCAGAGAGGTTAATCGGGTACAAAAACTTTTCACTGAGACTCTGCTAGGCTTGGGCAATATTTTTAAAAAATTGTGGCCTGGAGCATTCCTTCACTCACAGAAAGGCCATGGCGCTCACAAGCAGAAAGAGAGTGAAGTCAGTTCTTTTTCTACTTGTAAATCCAATTAAAATTGTGGATGCTTTGTCTGATGTTGAGATTATACAAGTTCAAAATACTCTACTGGACTCTACAGTGGAGAAGAAACTGCTCATTCTGTGGTCTCTACATCCTACAAGATGCCACTAGTAAACCAGTCTGGGCAAGTTCTCCTATGCTAACATCCCTGTCCATGAGAGGAACTGTCTAGGGCTGTTAGGAAATGTATGCGAGAATGTATTCAAGCAGATAACCAGAAACATTGATAAGAAAGAAAGAAAAAAAGAAAGGAAGGAAGGAAGGAAGGAAGGAAGGAAGGAAGGAAGGAAGGGAAAAGCAGAGTGGGGTTGAGCCACATCCTCTACCTCATCCCATCCTCTGACTACCCTAACTTAGCAAGCCTAGGCCTAGCTACAGTCCACCCATGCTGGGGAGAACCAGGTCTATAGACTAGTGAAATCAGACTTTCTGAAGACGGGCCAAGGAGTGGCGTATTTTCAAAGTTTCTTGATTGGCAGGAGAATCCATGGCAGGAGAATCTAGTTCTCTTATGTAACCTAGTACTTTTCCTGACCACACGGTCAGCAGTTACTGATGTCAGCTTGCTGAAGCCCATCAAAGGGGAGACAAAAGCATTGGAAAACCTGTGCCATCCCAGTGTGTTGGGGAAACAGAGAAGACTCCTAGGGTTTTATTTTCCTGAAGGAAGAATCACCCTGCTCACTATCTCCACTCCCAAACTTCAGAAATTCCATACGATAGCCATGTCTGACCCTTCCCATCTCTTGTTCCTCGAAGTACATCTCCCTTTCCTCCTTTGCATCGCATCCAAAGCAAGGCCCTTATCAGCTGTTTCCGAGGCTCTCTACCCGATGCTCACGAGAACTTACTCATGTAACTCTCCTCTCTTCTGTCCAATCTTCCCATAACTCATTCTAAACCACTGCACCGTAATCTTCCGGAGCTACCACTGCTTCCAATGTCCTAATGGCACCACATACCCTCTCCAGCAATCTCGCTTAAACTCGCTACGACTGCTCCCAGTTTGCTACTCGGACTGTGCACTGTGTATGGCCTTGCATCAAGCATGTATTCAGCATACGCTGCACCCTTTTAGTTAAGAAGAGCTTTGAAATCAGACAGTCCTGAGTTCACACCTCATTCTGCCTGCTGCGTGCTGGGTAAGGACAAAGAGTTATTTCACCTCTCTGATCTACAGGTGAATAACAATACCGATTTTATAAAGCATCTGTGAGGATTAAGGAATGAACGGGTAGAAAACTACAAAATAGAGACTTGGCTGTCATGGATGTAATTACTGCCTCACTTAAAGGATTTGCACCTTTTAAAATACCCCATGTCTGTCCTTCTGATGCTACTTACTGACCTGACCTCTCCTCAGAACCACACCCTGGGCTGGGCTCTGCTGCTGAGGGGAAACACCAGCACACAGCAGCCCTTGGCCCCACTATTCAAGAAGAAGGAACAGGAGGGGACTGTGAGACTGGAGGAGGAAGAGGAATAGCAGTGTTTCTTCCTTGGCACCCACAACGACAAGGAGGAACAGTTTGCATTTTTCTTCCTCGCTCTATCCTAGCTCCCGTGGCGCTTAGTGGCACCGGCGCCACCACAAGGGACTCATCCAAACATTCACATTCCACGTTCCTGTAGTCTCAGCCTCCCTCCCCTCTGTCTCTCACCGCTCTCAGGGACAGCTGTCTCGTGTGTGTCCTGTCTTTGTCATACCTCTATGCCCCCTTTCTCCTCTTCATCTCCTGATCTGTCTTTGTCACCATAATTGGTCTGCTGTGTTTCCGTCCCACAACTTCTCCATTCCAGGCTGAATACTCATTACAAGAATACCTTTATGGCTGCCTGTCCTATGGCCCAGAAGACTCTTGTACTTGCCACAGAGCTAGGAGGAACCTCGGGAAATGATCCTCATTTCTTACAATTAGAGACAATGAATCGCAGTGTATCAAAGGCACGATGTGGGTTCGTGCTGGGCAGGCACTGTGCCTAAACCTGTATTTAGTGCCCAGTTGCCTTAGGCCCAGCAGCATCCTCTCCGTCTCCGTTCCTTCCTAGGCTTTCATTTGCTGGACACTGCTTGACTTTGTTTCAGGTCTTATCTTGGGGACCACTATACCATGATTCAGGGACTTGAGTGGAAACATTGGATATATACTGAGAACACCGCAAGCGTAGACACACAGAGAAAAGAAGACTCCATATAAAGTTTATGAATGAATGATTCAATAACCCAGAACTTTAAGCATACCTTTTCTCATACTTCCTTGTCACTCTGGATGGCTGTTAGCACTGACTAACATCTGGGTCCAATAACAATGGGAATGTGTCATTTTATGGCTCCATAGATGCTGAAAGCCCTTCTGAGCTGTTTGCTCCCTAAGAGTGCAACAAAACGCAAGCTTCCTGGGACTTGGTCAGAATGCAGATTCTACTCATTACATGGGATGGGCATGCAAATTCACAGCACGGTTTTATCAGGTGATGTTTCTACATTGACAGGATCCAATATTAAAAGTCATAAATAAAATCTTAATGGAACAAAATATTTTAAACTGGTAGTCTACTTTTCAAATTTCCTTCTGTAAATTTGGCGGTAATAGAAAAATCATGAATAGTGCAAAGGGGGGCAACTGACCTGCTGAGTTTTCCCTCCTGGTAAGTTTTGGGAGCAATGTGTGGCAGTGACAGCCTGCTACAAGAACAGTGGGGTGTTGCGGGAGGTCCTTCCGCTCCTCCAACCAATAGCCGCTGAGATACCAGCCCATTGGGGCGTGGTCTCTCTCCCTTTTAAAAAGCGGCTACTTCCCTCTCGCTCTCTTTGCTTCCTGCTCCGGTTCCGGGCGACTAGACTTCTTCCTGATTGCGCAGAGGGCTGTTGTCTGGGATGGTTATCTGTAAGTTTTTTCCCCTTTAAATAAATACTACCCTAATAATCATAATTCCAAACTGGTGTGGCATTGTTTGTGACTTACACCTTCAGTGAGGGGCATTCGGGGTGTGTGACCTGGTTGTTTACACATTTCTCCCCTTCTCCAAAGCACCCCGGATTCTCTACCCAAGACTGTAGTGTCTGTCTGAGTTCTGCCCTGGGAGAGATTAGCAAAAATAAGTCACGTGAATGAGCAGTCGCCAGAGTGAAAAAAAACAGGCTTGAGAAGAATTCTAAGAAGTAGGGCGCCCTCACCAAAGGCAGACAAGCAGGGATTGAGACAAGAGGGCTAGAATTTAACTGTGGCCCATGCTGCTTAACTACATTTTCTCACCGTGAAATTTCGCTGGAATTTGATTCGGGGCTCATGTCAGTAAGAGTCTTAATTTCTTTCCATGCCCCACACCCCTTGCTTTTGAATAGTTGCCAGCCTTAAAATTTAGGGGTAAAATATCCAATGGACCAGAAAAGGATGTGGAGACAAGCAGATACACGCACAGTTCCCTATGGACAGGACACCGCGAGAAGATGTGGAGAAACAGGTTCCAGCAGCTGAGGGCGAAGGTCTCCCTCTTATCCCGCAGAAGAAACACATGAAGAATGCTGTCTATATTCTTGGTACTCATTGTCGATTACATCAGAAAATCTGTGTGGAACAGTGCTCTCTATGGGGTCTCCTCCTGATTTCCACACACCATGAAGACTCAGAGCAAAGGTTCTATGTAGGCACCAGCTAACTTCTCCACATTCAATGAGTGGTGTAGGTGTCTTCTTCAGCATGGGGTCTTGGCATCAGTTTATGGAGAGCAACTTACAGTCTTGGCAACAGACTGAGATGTTTAGGAGTTCCCAAGGAGCCATGTGGCCAACAGCTCAATTAGATGTAACCCAGTCTTGGTACCTAAAGTTTCATTTGGTGACAAGAGATAATTCGGTGCGGCTCCATCTCCCAGGTATTGGGCAATTTTATTTAGAACCCCTTCATATATGTATAGATTTTACAAAACTTCTGTTGTATTACATTTTTATGTCTTTCAAAAAGACCTTAATTTTTGTCTCTCTCACTCTTCTCTCCCTTTACCCTCTCAATCATCCCATAACCATTCATAATTGTCTATTCTAGTTCTTGTTTCTATGGAGATCCATGTGCCCTACCTAGTCCCTCACTCTATTTCATACCTCCATGTTTCTATGGATTATACCTTGTCTATTGTTGACTTAACAGCTAATGTCATCGTGTAAGCAAATACATATCAGCAAATACATACCACATTTGTCTTTCTGGGTTTGGGATACCTCGCACTGGATTTTTTTAGCTCCACCCATATACTTGTCTATTTAATGATTTCATCTTTTTTAACAACTGAGTAATACTCAATTGTGTAAATATATCACATTTTTCTTTTCTTTTTTTCTTTTCTTTCTTTTCTTTTTAATTTTTCAAGATAGGGTTCCTCTGTGTAATAGCCCTGGCTGCCCTCCATCTAGTTCTTATAGACCAGACTGGCCTCCAACTCACAGAGATTCACCTGTCTCTGCCTCCCAAGTGCTGGGATTAAAGGCGTGTGCTTCCACTGTCCAGCCTGTACCATATTTTCTTTATCCTTTCATCTGTTGAGTGATATCTAGGTTGTTTCCAATATCTGGCTATTGTTACTAGAGCAGCAATAAATACGGTTGAGCAAGTTTCTCTATGGTAGGATGAAGCATCTTTTGGGTATATGTCCAAGAGTGGTGTACCTTTTTCTTGAGGTAGATCAATTCCTATCTTCTTGAAAAATTGCCACATGAATTTCTATCGTGATCATACAAATTTGCACTTTCACCGACAATAGATTATATTCCCCTAACCCCACATACTTGCCAGCTTGAGCTATCATTTGTTTTACTGATCTTAACCATTCTGATAGGTGTAAGATGAAATCTCATAGTCATTTTGATTTGCATTTCCCTGGTGGCTCAGGATGTTGAACATTTAAGTGTTTCTCAGGCATTTGAGATTTCTCTGTTTACATTTGTGTCCCATTTTTTACATTTTTTCTTATTGTCTAGATTTTTGGGCTCTATGTATTTTTTCATATTTGCTCTTTATCAGATGTGTAGTTGATAAAAATTATTTTCCCATTCTATAGGGTGTTGCCTGTCCTAATGATGGCACCCGATGTCATACAGAAGTTTTTTGGTTTTGTGAGTTCCATGTATAAATTGTTAGCTCCCCAAATCTTGAGTGAAAGTATGATAAAGGCATCCCCTTTATGGTTGAGTGCTTCAAAGGCTTTCACCCTCTGCACATTGTCCAACTGTAGGTCTTGCCAACTGCCATTTACTGTGAGAAGAAGCTCTCCAGTGATGGTTGGATGACAGACTGATCCATGAGTATAACAATATGTCATTAGGGATCATTTTATTGCCATGTTTCTTTAACAGAATAGTAAACAGAACAGGTTTTCTCCCTAGTGGCCATGCCCTATATAGTCTCAGGTTCTTGACCTTATTAATAGTGTCAAGTATGGAGAATTTTATACTCAAGTACTGTATTTACATTATTTCCAGGCTTTCACTGCTCCAACTCTTTCAGACCCTTCTTCCATCTTCTCTTAAATTCATGACCTGACTGTCTATAATTATTGTTGCTTTTTTAAAATAAAAATAGATACCTCAATTTTTATATACTTTATTGTAAGAGAAACTATAAAATAAACAAAAACATGTTGCATGCTAAAATTAATTATGTACAACTCAATTAACTTTTTTTTTTCCTGAGACAGGGTTTCTCTGTGAAATAGTCCTAGCTGTCCTGGAACTAGCTCTTATAGACCAGGCTAGCCTCAAACTCACAGAGATCTGCCTGCCTCTGCCTCCCGAGTGCTGGGATTAAAGGTGTGCACCACTACTGCCCGGCCTCAATTAATTTTTATACAGTTAGAATAGGCATTATTAAAGGAAGCTGTGGAGCTTCATGAAAATTTTGCATTTCCGGTATTGAATATATTTTATCCACTTTTATCTACCACCAAAACCTAAAAACACCATGATAAAATTACAACTAGAGAAACGTGTGTGTGTGTGTGTGTGTGTGTGTGTTATCTAGTCTATTCTATTTAGTGTTACTCTTGTGATATTTGGAATTGGATACCCTTAGAGAGCTTATTCCTGCAGAAGACAGATTCGTCCTCTCTTAGCAGTCATTGATTCCTTGATTGCTAATAGCTCTTGCTTTACTAGAAGCAAGGACTTGTGCAATTTCCCTATCCAAACTGGCATGTCATAGGTATTGTCACTATGCAGGCCTTGTTTCGGTAGCTTTACTGTTGAGATGTTACGGGTGTAGCTGCCCTGTCATGTCTAGAAGTCACTATCTAATTCAGGGGTCCTGGTCGTCTGGCTTTTACAGTATTTCTGCCTTTTCTACAATGATGTTCCCCAAGTCTTAAGTACAGGAGTTATATGTATTATATAGGTGTATTAATTGGCCTGGGAACCCCATGGTCAGTTATTCTCTTCATTTTGACCACTTGTGGTTTTCTGTAATAGTGTCTATCCACAAAATTTTTTTTCCTTTGATGAAGGGTGAGAACTATATTTTTCTGTGGATATAAGGAAAAATATTTGAAATACAGTTATGAACTGTATTTGTTTAAGAAAAGGGCAGTAATAGCACATTCTTCTCTAGGGTCTAGGACTTTTCCAACTCCCAACTGTGGGCTAGGTTTACAGTATCATGTTTTCTTTACCTGTTTATGGGATAAGTAAAGCTGTTGACTTTTAACAACTCAGATATGTTTCTTAAATGCCTGGTTAACCCTTTCTGAATGGAAGGCATCTCAAGAGAATTTTGAAGGCAAATATTAATGGGTTGAGAAGGCCTCTGTGTAAACCCATTGCCAACTGTGACCCAACAGGAATGTGTCGGCCTCATTAGGAAGCTAGAAATCTTGGGTTTGAACTGTTTGTGGATGTAAACTCTGCTGAGTATGGTACTGAAATAAAACCTGGGACAGCTGTTGGGGCTCAGATTGGCTGTCTTATTAGCATCATCGGAGAAGGCAGGCAGATTCCCCAATGACCTTTTGACTTGCCTTTGGCTGAGGTGGCCAGTTATCACTGAACAGTCTTGATTGACATTTTTGTGAAGATACCTATTTGCTAATAGCTTGGCTATTTCTAGACTCTAATAGTTTCAGAAGTTCAAGACATTATTGGCAAAGTTACTCAAAGGAGTTGACCAAAAAAGATGGGCCCTTTGCAGCTCTTGCATATGAATGGCAATAATAGCCCTCTGAATGGCTGATATCCCCTCCTGGTGACAGCTGTAGGCACGTGAGAGCTGGGGACTGCTCAGCTAATTGAAGTGCCCTGTAGCTTCTCTTTGCCCTCAAGAACCTCTGATAAATAACTCTTGACCCACTCCTTATATGGCGACAGAAAGCCCCAAGAGTCTGTGATGTATTTTGGAAGCAATCTGATTCTCATTTGTCAAGGGTCTCAGGTCTTCAGCTCTGCAATCAAGGGAAACTGCTGCGGGCTCCAGGGACTCTTGTGCCCCGGTCCCACCGTGAGCACTTCTCTGAAGATTCCCCGCTTATCTTGAAAGAAAGTAGTGCCTGCAGCTCATCACTGTGTTGGGGAGCGGTCGGGTAATGTGAAAGAAAGCATACTGGGAGATCGGAACTGGCAAAGTTTCCCAAGAGAGAAGAGGCTCTTGACTTGTTCACCTTTGGAAGGTGTTTGGAGCCCACTGGGAAGTATTACACAAGGCCCTTCGGGGACGATGCGGGCTCTCTGGTTTTTGCCTGTTTACCACACTGAAGAACCACAGCAGCAGGGAAGGCGCTGGCATCAGCTGCGAAACCCGCATCCCAATACTGGGCAACTTGCTTCCAAGAAGCATTAGCCTCATGTGGTGAGCTCATATATCTTGACTTTTTTTTTTTTTTTTTTTTTGCTGCGATACTCCAAGAGCGGCAGGGAGCCCCGTGCACAATGTCTGCTGCCTGGGGGAAGTGAAGAAAGCAGGTGGTGGCTCCGCAGTAAAGGCAAATAATACTGTGTTGTCGTGGTGGGCTTTACTGAAGAGACTAGAAAGATTACATCCTGTGAAATCCCCAAAACCATCACTAAACGGTGTTCCAACACAGATGCTTAAGCGTATGCTGACCACATGAGATGAAACCTCCATGTCTGTGCCGGACGGAAACTCCTGCTGACGCTAATACTGCAGAAGGAAAGAGTCTGTAGCTTGCTGTCAGTCGCCATGATGGCTTCTGGCACCCCTCCCTCCGTGTCCCATCAGCATAGCCCTGCAGATGCAAATCATCTCTGGCCCCCACAGAAGGTGACAGGCACTCAGTCAGCCAGATGCCTCTTCCACTCTCCCTTCCAGAAGACTCAGGAGAGAAATACTTTTCACCTTCCCCAGGTAGACTTCTCTTACCGAAGGCGCACCTTCCCTGAGGAGCGCGCAATGGAAGGAGGAGAACTTCCAGGGAAAACAAGAAGCTGGGAATGGAACCGACAACTCTCCTGGGCTCCACTTGTGGCAGCCCATATTTAATGGGGAACTGTAACTGCGGAGTGTGAGCTATTCAGAAATGTATACCCTGGAGTGTAATGGGCCATAATATATGAGCTGACTTCGGAGTAACATGTAATATGCTTAACATAACATTGCAACCAAGGGAGCCATTTTTAAAAATGAGAACAACAAAGGAGAATAAATATCATTAATGTAGAATGAGTGACATGGGAGTTCCCTGTTAGCAGGGGATTTTCGCACTCTGACATCAGATTTTAATTGCAGGGGGATCATCCTATTTGTCAGTAACCTGCTTTTTAAAATGTAAGATATAATTTGTTAGATATATGACCCAAAGCCTTTGGGGGCTGGTGGGATAGCTCCTGAAAACCCAACATGGTAGAGTTTCACTTGGTATGCTCCCAGACGGAGTGATACTTACTACAGTTCGCCATAGCCAGAAGACTGGATTTTTACAGCTTCTCCCAGAAGTTATCAGGTTTTCTTAGGAGAGCAAAGAAAACCTGAGTTGTGGCAGTTGCCCTGACCTCACATTTATACACTTTGTTCATACTGGTGTGGATGAGCACTTAAAAGATTCAAAATACTCTTGAAGGAAGGATCCAGGGCCATCATTCATGGACCAGACACAGGAGCATCCCAGACAGGCTGGAGTAGACACAGAATGCACAATTCCCATTTGGGAAGTATGGGGCACTTCAGACTGCACACACCCTGGAATGTCTCTCTGCATCCTGTGTTGCTGGATTCCTCTTGGGCTGGATGGATGAGATGCACACATTGACCACATGTCTTACTTGTGGGAACCCCTTTTGAATCTCAATACTGCTCTAGGCCAATGTTTTCAGAAACAAATACTGTAAGATACTAATAAGAATTTGTGTGTGCGTGTGTGTGTGTGCACGTGTGTGTGCAAGCATGCACATGCTGATTTTTATTGTGAGACAGAGTGTCACTGTGTAGCCCAGGCTAGCCTGGAACACAATGATACTCCTGTCTCAGCCTCCCAATTGCTATGATTCTGTGTTTCTGTCACCACTCACAGCTATATGCTAATAAGTGCTCTTTGGAAGAGGGGAAAATAGGGAGTAAGAAAGAGGCAGGCAAGCATAGTAGGGGCTACTCTGGGTAGTAGCCAATGTTTTCAGACTCAGAGGTCCAATCCCCCTTATCACTCTGCCTGTGTTCATTACGACAAAGACACTGGGACTCGGTTAACAGACCGATTTGGAGGATTAAAAGTTACATACATCAACTGGAGTGGGGCATGGGCTACCAGGTGCAGCATTATTTGAACCTGTCGCTTCAGGGCATTGAAGAGATTAGCTTTAGGATAGATGGGCTTAGCATCCCACCTGATAGGAATGCCTTCATCCTATATCTACTGAAAAACTGTATAGGAAAAGTAGACTCAGGGCCAGTGAGATAGTTGAACAGGTAAAGACACTTGCCACCAAGCCTGACTAACTGAATTCAGTCCCTGAACCCACATGGCGGAAGGAAAAAACTCACTACTACAAGTTGTACTCTGAGCTCCATGAACACTGAAGCATGCACATGCCCCACCTCAACTAGCTAAAGAGACAGACAGAGAAACAGACAGACAGATACAATGGAAAAATGGGGAAGGAAAGGCAGAACTAGAGCACTTTCCCCCACCTGCTGCCTTGAGCTAGGAAGTCTCATCTTATCTAGTCCTTGGGTTTTTGTGTTGTTGTTGGTTTTTTTTTTTTTTTTTTTTTTTTTTGGTTTTTCAAGACAGCGTTTCTCTGTGGTTTCGGAGCCTGTCCTGGAACTAGCTTTTGTAGACCAGGCTGGTCTTGAACTCACAGAGATCCGCCTGCCTCTGCCTCCCGAGTAGACCTGGGTTTTTATCATGGACTCTTCCAGTCATCAGACCTTCAGACTCAACTTGAATCCCATTACCAGAAGTCCTGCAGCTCCAGTTTTTAGACTGTGTGTGTGTGTGTGTGTGTGTGTGTGTGTGTGCGTGTGCATGTGTGTCCGTGTCCATGTGCACATTCTATCACCTGTTTCTCTGAAGCACTCTCAACAGGGCTGTCCGTGGAGCATCTTGCATAGTATCTGGGTCCCAACACACATTACAGTCATCATTGGGATAATAGAGAATACGATGAAACACCACCTCTCAGATAAAAGCTTTTTGGAGTTGGTTGTGGTGATACATGCCTTTAACTCCAGGCAGACAGATTTCTCTAAGTTTAAGACTAACTTGGTCTACACAGCAAATACTAGGCCAGCCAGGTCTACACAGTGAGTCTCTCTTCTCCTGAAATGGAAGGCAAGAAGAGAGAGGGAGACAAAAAAAATAAAGAAAAAAATCCTTTCTTGTTGAGTTGCTATTTCAAGAATAAAACAATTTTTACATAATTTCAATAAATTTCCTTGGACTCCAGTAGAAGAATGTTCTCTTCCGGCTTAGTGACATCATTTTTCTTACCCTTAGCATATAGTCTGTTCCTTCTTTCTGCCAATATTTATTGACATATAAAGTCTAGAGAAGAACTGCTTGATTTTTTTTCACTCCTAACTCCTCTTGACCATTGTATGAGGCCCTGAGAGTATAGGTTTATAAAATAAGTATGCAAACAAATATTTGCTAGGAATACATCATCAAATTGATTCTTAACAATTCCTTGCTGTCTTTATAAGGTTACTAGTTACTAATGGTAAAATCACATAGCAGTGAGATGAGTATGCTTCTTCATTTTTACATTTGGTACTGCGGAACACAGAACACCTTTAACAATTTCCAGGGTTGGCCAATATTTTGATGTTACAGTTGTCAGTGTCAAGCCCACCACTGTACACACCCAGTATAAAATGACAGGAGTATGTTTAGGGCCATTTCAGAGTTGTTGAAAATTCTGTTCTAGTCACAATTCAAATTTTACTAACTGAAATTTTTTCATGAAAATCAAGTCAGCAGTTCTGTGGTGGTTTGAATAAGAATGGCTCCCACAGGTTCATAGATTTGAATGTTTAGTCATCAGGGAGAGGCACCATTTGAAAGGATTAGAAGGACTAAGAGTTGTGTCCTTGTTGGGGGAAGCATGTCTTTAAGTTTTCAAAAACCTAAATCAGCCCCAAAGGCTCTCTCTCTACTTGTGGGTCAGGGTGTAGTTCTCAGATACTGGTCCAGAGCCATGTGTGCGACCACGATCCCAACCATCATGGGGATGGACTAATCTCTGAAACTATAAACAAGTAATCGATTAAATGCTTTCTTTTGTAAAGGATGCCTTGGTCATGATGTTTCTTCATAACCATAGAACAGTGACTAAAACAAACTCATACACTATATATATAGAGAGAGACAGAGAGTGTATATGAGGAAAGAGAGAGAAAGCAAGCAAGAGAGAGAGAGAGAGAGAGACAATGCATGTATGAGAGAGAGAGAGAGGAAGAGAGAAAGAGGTGAGTTGGTACTCATGCCTCCTCTTATGTGTAGT
Source organism: Alexandromys fortis (assembly GCF_014885135.2). NCBI lineage: Eukaryota > Metazoa > Chordata > Mammalia > Rodentia > Cricetidae > Alexandromys > Alexandromys fortis. The sequence continues at coordinate 7,988,796 of NW_026067933.1, forward strand.
GACCAGCAGTATCAGTATTAGTATTAGTATCTTCCTCCATCACTCTCCACCCTATTATTTTTGAGACAGGTTCTCTCACTAAACCTGGAGCACACTGATTGGCTAGAGTGGCTAACCAGGGAGCTCCTGTCATCCACCTGTCACTGCTCCCTGGTGCTAAGGTGACAGTAATGTGCCACCACACAGAGCTTTTTACATTGATGCTAGGGCTCAGAACTCAAGTTCTCGGGCTTGAATAGCAGACACTGTAATCGCTGGACCATCTCACCAGGGCCTCATATCAGTTCAAGAAAACAGACAAACAAAACCTCCAAACATTCTAATAAATATTATCAAGAGACATACTAACTTGGTGCATGCTGAGGGATGATGGAAAGCCAATATTAAGTCATTCTTCTCCATAATTAAACTATTGCATTGTAATAAGAACAGACAATTGTACGTACAGCAAAAAAAAAAAAACACCAAAATTCCTAAATACAATAATCTTGAATCTGCACAAAAGCTTTGCGGGCAGCGTTTGCTGGGATTGTTCAGCATGGCCGTACAGGGAGAGCAAAGTGCACATGCTGTGCTCAGAGGCAAGGCTGCAGTGCAGGCGTGTGATACAACAGACACACTGCATGTGCATCTCAGATTCAGTGCACATGAGATCCGTTGCACAGATGAGTTTGAATTAATTTTTACTTGTTGTATTTTCAGAAAACTTCTACTATTGTCATTTTCTCCCACAGTCCCCTATATACCATTAGGAAGCCCCATATGGAGCTGTGGCCTTGTTTAAAAATCTGGGGACTAGAATGTAGAATTTCTAGTTTTAAGTCATGATGGTATAAAGATGAATGACTGTGATATTTTTCCATCTGTCTATCTATCCATCCACTTATCCACATAATAATGTTAGTTAACTTTTTGTTATTGTGACAAATGGTCCGGATGATTAATAAGGAGAACTACTTATTTTGGAGATTTCAGTTCATCATTCACTGACCCCATTTTTGGGGAAGGCGGGCTGTGCAGGGCTGCACATTATAGTGGGAATATGTGCCAGAGCAGAGGCCTCTCCTCACAGTCTGGCATGAGTGACGGAAGGAGGGAAAGGCGGGGCTCTACAGTCCCCCACAGGGTATGCAGCGAATCATCATGACCAGGCATGAATGACAGGAGAAGAAGATAGGGCTCTGTAGTCCCCTTCAAGGGCATGCACCCAGTCACAAGAACACCCCCCGCTAGACCATTATCTTAATGTCTCCCTCATGTCCCAATGGTCTGTACTAGGAATCAAACCTTTAGCACCTGAGTTTCTGTGGGACAGTACACATCCAAACTCTAGCGCACATAGGTATTCACAGAGCCTTTAATAGATATTAAATATGTATATTTTATATTAAAATACATAATATAAAACACACGTATGGTGTGTATATGTGTGTGTCCTTTGTCCATAGCCCCTGGTTCTAGCCTTCATTGTTATAAGCATAGTGTAATGAGCAATTCTTTTCTTATAGTATCTAGCCTTAGGTACTTGTCTTCTGAAGGAGCTTTAGAATAGCCTCCGAGGGACAGAGGTGAAAAGGTAAGTCAAGACATGGCCAGAAAGCAAAATTTCTCTACCTTCTCCTAATTTTATTTCATCTACCTCACTCTTCCTAATGCAGGTCACTGAAACTTAAGTTTCCTTCCTGTAATACAGGTCCCAGTGTCTATAAATATATTTTAACTCCTTCATGTTTGTCTCTTTTGAATGTGGCCATTAGGAAATTCTTTCACCCACTTGTATAGGGTAGACCACACGACTCTCATATGAGAATGAGCTCACCTACACCTTCAGAAAAGGAAGGCTGCTCAGAGGACAGGAGCAGCCCAAGCAGACCGGCCTCACTGGATGTTTGAACTGCGCATCCTGTCCGTATCTGTACATCTGTCCAGGTTTCAGACGTGAGTTTTTGGAAATAAGCCTCCTTCTGTTGTACTTAGCTCTCGTCAGCTTGTTACAAGCTTAGACGTATCTGGGCAGAGGGAACTGAATGAAAGCATTGCCTCCATCCGATTGGCTTTTGAGCACGGGCATGGAACAGTTTTCTAATTGCTGATTAATGCAGGAGAGCCCAATCCACTATGGGGGCTGCCATTCCTGGGCAGGTGGGCCTGGGCTGTACAAGAGAGGTTGCTGAGAAGCAGGCCAGTAAGCAACATTTCCCCACAGTTTCTTCTTCAAGTTTCTATCGTGAGTTCCTGCCTTGGCTCCCTCAATTACGGATTATGACATGTAAGTCAAATGAACTTTTTCCTGTCTCAGGTTGATTTGATTCACTGTTTTCCCACTACAAGAACAACAACAAACCTGGGTCTGGATTTGGAGATCACCTGGGCATAGACACACTTGTAGGAAGACATATACACGCTTGTAGGAAGACATATACATGCTTGTAGGAAGACATCTACATGCTTGTAGGAAGCTCAGAGAGACTTACCTGGCTCCTGCCTAGCAGGCCTCAGTTATCCTGGTGCTCAAAAGCCAGAACCACAAGACTGATTTCTTCAAGGCGGGTCTAGACCTCCCCAGCCTCTGTAGACGTTTCAGTTTCTAGCCCAGCCAGAGTTGTCACTGCTATGGAGCTGAAGCCATCACAGGAATGAATATCATAGAGGATCTTGTGTCGCCCCCCCCCCTTTTGTTTACTCATGGAGCACAACATTCAGATGCCACCGCTTGGTTTGTTGAAGCCGAGTGAAGTGTGTGGTCACAAAGAGAAAGGGCTATTCTACCATAGCCCATAAAACATCAAAGGTATTTAACTGCTCCCCACACAGAGTACATCATAATACCCCATACCTGCAACTACTTCCTAACTTTTGATCCCTTTTCATAATGTAATTTCAAAAAATAATATAAAATTATTTCTTCTCTTTCATGTCAGACTTCTGGGGCGATATTTACATGTTAAGCCAGAAGTAAGTGCGCCTGCACCCCCACACCCCCATACACTGTTACACCCACGCACACAAAGAAAAGAAAAACTCTACGCAACTAGATTAGGAGAAAGAAAGAACCTTAATAAACATAGAAAAGATGACATATACAAATCACATAACCACACTCCCCTGCAGAAACACATTTGGACACCGAGAGAAAACGGTAATTTCCAAGAAAAATATTCTTCCAATTAAAGATGAAATTCTGCATAGAATGATTCTACAGCAGGTTGTGAAAAGAATTAAAAAAAAATACACTCCCAATAACCAAGCACAAAAATCAGATATGTCTGGTTTAAAGTTGTTTAGTTCTCAATTTAGTGTTTCACTATTCAAGGCTGTGTTAAAGTGTGTGTAGGCCTCCTCGACTCCTTTAGAAAGCCAGAGTGACTTTGACATTACCAAGGGCTGACAAGGACCTTGAAAGCAAGCCTGTAGATCATTTTATATTGTCATATATCATTCCCTGTGTTTGTTGCTAAACATTGCTGGGTGAGTCTTATTGGCATTAAATTCAGAGTGTTTGCTTTTATAGTCCACCAAACACATAATAGATGAGACTGTCAGACACTAACTGTTGGGATGGAAGAGTCATTCACAGAATGAGCTTAGATGCAGCCTCATGAAGAAACAAAAAGCAAAAGGCAGAACACAACAAGACTTCACCACCATCTCAGTGAAGAGCCGGGCCCCCTCAACCTTAGGCAACAGGTGGGGAAGTTGTGCAAACCTGATCAACCTAGGAACCTTTGTTATTCCGCTCGTGCTGGCTCTGCTTCTCCACAGGTTTGCACCATTTAAAATAAAGATGGCTTTGGTGCTGGTCCTTTGGAACTGGAAAACAGTGGAGGTCTGGAGGCCAGGACTGCAGGAGTAAGCCTTGGAGACACCTGAGGGTGGGGGAGCTGAGAAGTAAATCAAAGAAGAGTGACTTTGGATCATTGGGTGAGGGCTTAGTAAGCGCAAATAATTTGATACCCTCAAGCATACCCATAATTTGCTGGTACCTTCCTCCTCGCCTGAATGGCCCTTTAGGCCTGGGACTCATTTCTTCCCTTATCCCCTGTTCATCTGTCACCATTATTTTGATCTTTATTCTTCATTTTCTACCCACTGAAACCCAGGTTCTGCCTGCCTCTCCAGGAATCTGCTCTAAAAGCCTAATTCTTAAATTTGGTAAGTATATTTAAATCCTTGTTTCAACTGGGCATGGTGACACACAGCTATAATCTCAGCACTCTGGGGAACAGGCCAGAGGATTGAAAGTTAAAGGTCAGTCTGGGCTATGTAGTGACCTTATGTCATAAACACACACACACACACACACACACAATCTTTATTTTGCATTCCTTGGCTTCATTTCCTACAATTCAGGGTTTCTAGCAACTGGCTTTGAGCCATTTCCACTTCCCACTGCTTACTGCTCTCAAACCTTTCCTTCGGGACTTAGCACAGTCCAGAGTCCCAGCCCCAGCAGACCCAAAATCTCTGATTTCCTCATCCATTAGGTTAAAGAATTGTATTAGATAATTTGTTTGTTCAACTCAACAATTATACTTCTAAGCCTTCCCTGGTCCTTCTCATCTGAACCCGCTCTCCTAGCACACAGATCAAAGTTTATTTGTGCCTGTCAAGTCCTGTACCACCTGAGGCACCCAGTCACGTGAGCATCCACTCTGTGTCAAGAGTGGTCAACGAGGCAAGCATGGCCCCTACTCCCAAGAGCAAAACTACCAGGATGTATACAGGGTCAGCCTCTCACTAGATACGCCGCAAGGGCAGAAACCAGCTGGACATTCTCATTATGGCTTTGCACAAAGTAGATACAAGGAGAAGTTAGCCAGCTGTAAGGACAGACCTGGTGCCCTGCAAATTACCCACCCACCCCACGGCCCTCAGGTGGAGATCAGGAGCCCACGCCCTAAAAAGGAGACTGCACCGTGCTTCCAGAACACTACCTGCCTTGATGTGCCCCAGGAAGAGTGAGGGTCCTAAATCAAAAGGGCAAGCGTGCATAAGATGGACTGGACCGAGATGGTAAATAGGAGTACTTTTCACTTCAGATAGAGGATTCGTGTTTGCTTATTTTTCTTCTTTTGCTTAACTGAAGCCATATGGCTCTGCTAGGCTTGAATCACGCACAAAGCTCAGATTAAAGTGGCAGGAATGCAAACGCGACAAAAATGAAAAGGTTCTGCTGGAGAAACGTTTAAAATGGTATTAAGGGTGGGACAGCCAGGTTCTGTGATGAACTGTCGGCCTGTAGCTTCTCACTAGTGATTCTGGGAACTTCAGTAGAGTCTATGAAGCTAGATCAACCACTAAGGCACATACGTTTATTTTACAGGGAGTGGCATTCGCCCTGGAAACCGGACTTCTGTGTGCCCATATGGCATGTGAGGACACTCAGTTTGGGCACGGTGCTTTTGTGGTTCTATTTTCCTCCTTGCTTTTCTTACCTGTTTATCTATTGTTTTAAAAAATGTTGGACACACAGAAAACAGGGCCCTATGCAAGGCAAGTGCTCTACCACATCCTCAGCCCCGAGATTCCGTTTTCCAAGCCACCAACTCATGGGTTCTGAGCTCTGCAGAGACTAGTTCTGTCAGCAAAGAAAATCGCAGTATGAACTTAGCAGACCCCACAGCTTCAGAGAACAGCACAAACCCACCAGTTTCTTGGGAATACTGGCAAGTCTAGGGTTGGAAGAAAGATATAAGAAGACACACAGGCTGTTGCAATACACAAAAGTTTATTATTATTATTTTTTTTTTACTTTTTCTTCAGTTTTGGAGGCAAAATAAAATAGAACTGAACATCAATAAATTTTGTACAACAAAAGGAGCCTTTAATAGGGAACTGATAGTCCATGAACAGTTTCAGATCTCAGAGTGGTTTCCCTTTTTCAGAGACATGCTTTCCTGCAGTCCATGAGAAGTTGGCACAAAGATCCGGCGGATGGCGAGGAGAGTGGAGGCTGGAGGCGCCCTCAGATCCGAGTCAGCTGATGCCACAAACTGGAGGGGAGGATGCTTTCCACTTTCTCCATCACAAAGTTCAAGGGGGCAAACAAAGTGCTGAGGAACTGGAGGGAAGGCAGAGAGACAACCGTCAGGAGGGGCCCTGTCAGGACTAAGATCAATGGCTTCAGCACACGCCAGCGTGTTACCAGAGTTCATTCCGAGAGCCTCCCAAGGCTACAGCCCTGCTCTCTTCATGTTTACAGGAAGTGTTGGGAGAAAGTGGAAGATACATTCCAGCCCCACCCCCAGCGTGACAGATAAGAAGGAAGTGTCTGCGGACAGCCTCCCTCATCCTCTGACAGCTGCCACAATTCCTAGGAAACCAGCAGTCTTCAGCGTTTACCCCAGCTATGAAGATGAGCATCATCCGAGAGGATGATGGGTGGGTAGCGAGAGGGTACAGGAGCTAGACAATGGTGATAACTTGGGCCACTTGACTGTCTAACTGGCTGTACAGCTTACTTTAAGTGGGACAGGCAATATAAAGAGTCAAGTCTACAATGTCAGTTTGCTTTGGTTTCCTGATGGCTCCCAATATGTGCACAGCCTGGACTCCTTTCTAAACAGCTTGCTTTGTGCCATGTAGCAGGGAGCTGGGGGCAGGTAGAAGGCTGCTTGCTACACTGGGAAGCCCTGTCCTCAAGGAAAGGCTGTGGGATGGACTTTCTTACTCCGTTACTAAATACTTCTCTGCTTTTCACACAGAGAGCAATAAAAATGTGTCTGCTAAGAAATATAATTTGCTTTATCAGATACTGATCAATGTCTGATCTACTCTGATGATGTTCTTGTGAACAACTGATTTCAATTCAGAAGCTCTTATTGTGGTAGAAGCTGGCAGAAGAGACGTCTATCCAGAGAGGAGACTAGTATTGCTAAGGTTCAATACCTGGTTTTTTCTTGCGGAGTCTTTTGCAATAATCCCTATCCATGGCACAACACTGACAATGCTAACAGGAATTTTGCATTTAAGCTTAATTTGGGGGAGTGAATATAAACATGGAGTGGGAATATGGCTCTGGGCAAACGAATTTAGTAGACAGTTTAGACAGTAAACTTAAAAAGTGTTATCCTTACTGGTCACATGTTCTACGAATTGTGAATCTTGTGTGTGTGCATGTGTTCATGTGTCTGTGTGTTTAATGAGAATGGCACATATCGAGGAGGCCAGTAACACTTGTAATTGCATTATCAAAAAGACGTGGGAAAGTTTCTCTATTCTGCTTGTTAAATCAATAGATACATTTGCTTGGCAAGGCAATTAAGTGCTACACGAGAAAAGGAGAACCCAGAATAAAACTTCCCCTCCTGAAGGCTCAAATTTGAGGTGTAGAGGGAGCAAGGGCATTAGGATGTGGACAGAGCAAAGTAATACACATAGGCCACGCTAGCAATCAGGTCGGTGTTGGAAGGAAGAGAAGTCAGGCTAGAGTAGAGGGGGAAGTGTGGAAAGACCAAGAAAAGCTCTATAAAGTGAGGCAATTTAAATAGACTCCAATAGACAGAAGGAATATCAAAGGTATGCTCCTAACACTAAGGATGCAGACAGGAGCAAAGTGTGCTGTCTAGAGCCAAGAGTCAGAATATGGACAGGAAACCATCAGATGGTGACTGGAGTCCAGGCAGAGCTCAGACTGGTTGGCAGCCTTGAGTGCCAGGACGGATATGCAGCTGATACACAGGCAGCAACAGGTGTGGTGATTCCCTGCGCAGCGGGCGCTAGAGTCTCAGTTGTTTCTGATGACCTGAAAGCATCCTTTCGTGAGTATGCCAACACACTCGGGAGAGATACCCTGCAGGATGGATTACCCATCCTTCCCAGGTTAGAAATGGACTATGTCCCATCATGTCTGAGGCTAGAGGGCATGCGGAAATACTGGGCCCAGGAATGGGGAAGCTCTGAATGGCTTTCCCCAAATCCTGATTCCCCAAATCCTGGTTATAAAAGGACAATATAGACAAATACACTGATAGCACTAACACCATAAAATTGCATTTATAAAATTATATGGGTACATGTGTATGCAGCATCCACACTGAGGTGTGCCATACACAATGACAGATGGCGAGGGCTGCAAAGGGGACAGCATTTGCCTACAGTATCAAGTCCATAAAGAGGTTCCAAGCGAGAAAACTACGGACAAATCAGAGATTCCAGCAGGGACTGGAGGGGCAGCTCAGCAAGCAAGGTGATATCACTGGTGGCCGTCCCGGGCAGCTTTCGGAAGACTGGAGTTGGAAAGGCATAGGGAGAAAGTGCTCAGCTCCCTCCGAGCCAGAGAGAGGAAAAGCATTCTCACTGTCTTCCCCAGTACAATTCCACACCCTAAACTGTGGCATTGGGATCTCCACCAGAGTGCACCCTGAAGGGAGACAGGCTGCCACAAAGTAGCTCCGCAACAGAGAGGGGCTGTGCTTGTTTGCGGCTCTGTTTCTGGGGAGAATTGAACTGCCTGAGAGAAAAGATTTTACTTTTAGGTCTATCATTGCCTCCTTTCCCCCGACCGCATGCCAAAATGCGATGCCTTCCTTGCTGTATTTTATCTGCATGGAACTCCTCACTGAGGTTCCGTGAGGAGATGACGCTCCAGTCCTCCAATGTCTGTAATACATACATACTCTCTCCCTCAGTCCCCAACGGGTGACTGAGAAAGGCCTCTTTTGAGCACTTTCCGGTAATCTCATTTATTTGCCTAAAGAACCCCAGCTGAGGTGGACCCCTCTCATACCCACACCATCTTCCTTCTTAGCACCCTCCCCCCTCCCACCCCCTGCACACACCCATAAAGAAGCTATGTAGACACGAGGCCTCTGGAGTGACTAAGCCCTTCCACTTACTAACAGACCAAAGTCAGCGGCTTCCATCGGGAGTTAGAAAGAGGCTGAAGGCACAGGCCTCGATTCTCCGGATGCCTCGGGCACTGAGCTCTTCCTTTAGATGTGTGGAAAACAATCAATACCTTTGACCAGAAACCCAACTAATTCCTGACAAGAAGCAGCAGTTTCATTCCTAGACTAAGGGGGAAATTTATTGCCTGAGAAGTTAAATCTGAATGAGCAAAACCAGGCAACTTGGATCAACCCATCTGTCTCAGTGTCCCAAACTTCTGTCCAGAGGGCAGAGAGACACGGTCAAATTTCTAACCCAAATGCCCCATAACTCAATTAGTGTCCGCTGCTGAGAAAAAGCAACCAGGCCAATAAAAAGGAGAGAGGGGCACTTCAATGGCCCGGTCTTCCTTTCTTCAAGACACTGTTACTTAGAGGAAGGTCACAGCTTGCAGCCAGCTGGGTTCCCAGTGGAAACCTCTTGCTTATCTGAATAGGTTCCAGTTGCCCTGTCGCAAGCAGACAATTGACATCCCACTGTAATCAATATCAGACTTCAAAGAGCCCAGGCCTATAAGTAAAGGCGAGGCACAAGTCAAGGGGTGCAGACTCAGGGAAGGAGGGAGCGCAGAGGAGGAAAGACAGGCCCTGAAGAGCAGAAGGTCAGAGTGCTGACCTTCCCGCGTTCTGTGCAGAGCTGGGACTGCAGTGATAGCTGACTTATATGAGCAGCCTTATCTTAAGAAGCAAACATTCTCGGAAGAGCTAGTCCTAAGTCATCGAGGTAGATTAGATTGCAGGCAACTAGTCGAAGCCTCTCTACTCACGCCTCTCCAGTGACTCACTGTCTGAGTGTTGGGACTGGCTGTGTTAGTGAACAGACTTGTCAGAGTTCCCACGCTGTGGAGCCTGGGGGGTGGCCTTGCAATCTCTATGCATCTACTAAAAGTCCTCACACCCGGTATTATCTCAGGCCAGGACTGAAAAGGATCACTTTCTCAAGCTGCAAATGGCTGTAGACAGCCTCCAGGACAGCTGTGATAACCCCGGGGGTTTGCCAGAGGCTTTGTGAGAGGCCTGGAGGAGTGAGGAGGTGCAGATGAAAGCCGCCTAGGACAGGCTGGCTGGCCTGGCCTTCTTCCTGCCACCCACCTTTCTTTCTTCCTAAACCTCCTTAGACCTGGGAAAGGCTAGAACTCCACAAAGGGCACCACAGTTTCGATCCTCTGGGCAGAGGTTTGAAAGCACACTTGTTAAACCGGAAGGAGTTGTCCAAAGAACCACACCTTGGTAGAGAGTAGGACCACTCTGAAGCCAAATCTACTTCATTCAATCGTGTGATTCTAGGTGTGAAATGAGGAGAATAGAGTATTGATTCCCCACCCCCGACTGTCTGAGGAGTTCGCGGCTGTCGTCTGATCTTTCTAGAGAATCTATTTGCTATCTACTCTCCTGATCTTTTTGCCAAAATGCTCTCAGGCAGTCCGTTTTCATTCCATTCAGTACTGTGGTTCTCCGCCTTGACTGCACACCTGAATCCCCAGGGAGCATCTGAAGATTCAAATGCACATGAGCCATGGGGTCAAGTAGTCAAGAGGCCCTAGGAAAGGTAGCTTATCAGCAATCTTTAAGCTTCCTTGGTTGTTCCAAGGTCCAGGCATAATTTCAGAATTAGTGAAAGCACTAATTGTGGATAGCTGTCACCTGAAGAGCTATGACAGGGTGACTTCTCAAGTGAGCTCGGACTCCTTAGAAGGTGATAGAATCTCCAGGTCCCACCCTCAAAGGCTGGTGGGGTTATTGCTAAAAATCCAGACTCCTGGTGTGTGAGCATCAAGATTCTCAACTTTGGTGGTATGGCCAGGAGCATTATTGGCACGCTAGTGGCTAAAATTCCCTGAGGTCCCCCCCCCCCCCCCCCCCCCCCCCCAGTGTCCTCTTTTAGCGTGGTAGCGAGCACTGGAACAATGAGGTGCGTTTGCACACATTCTAAAAATGCTTAAAAGGGAAACAGAAAAGCGGGAACAGTACTTACCCAGTTCCAGAACTACATCCCCACTACACGCCGTAACTAAATTATGCTCTAATCTGAAACTTTGGCAGTGACTTTTCCTCAGAGGCTGGTGATGGAGGAGAAGGGAACAGTGAGCAGCACAGGGCCCGGGACCAAGGGCGTCCAGGGCAGCAACTCGGGTAATGCTGACTTTAGAAAATATGTAAGAGACGTAAGAAAACTGAATTTCCCTGAAGAAAGAGAAGGGAGTTGGAACTTCGAATGGGCCTGGAGTAGGGAAGACCTCCGGAGAACTTGCGAGAGAAAGTGATTTCTCGGGTGCGCTCCCAGAGTGGGAAGCCGGCATCAACACAAGGAAAGTGGCGCAGGAGGCACGGTAGGGAGCTTGGAATGGCTGCGGGGAAACTGGGCCTGATGGTGGACAGGGAAGCCCTCGCACAGCAGCAATCACGATTCCCCTAGAAACACTCCTGTCCCAGCAACAGGTAGGCACTGGGAGGACCCTTCCAACTGTAGGGACGCAGGTTTGGAGATGAGGGAAGGAAAGCCCTGATATAAACATGCGTATGCACTGCTGCCCATGCACTTACCAGGCCATATAGAGCCTACGATGTGGAGCTTTGGAGACGCAGACGGGAGAAAGGAACAGAAAGGCACTTGCCTTCAAGACTGCGCGGTCTAAAGGGCACAGCCAATGCCTTACCAATCACATAGAATAATACGTGAGAACACAGGCATTCGTGGATCTGTGGGATCGTGGGGACATCCTGTCAAGTCAGGAGAAATGAGTACAGTAGTAAATAAGGAGAGGCCTTTAGGAGACAAGTGGAGCGGGAGGCCGTACGAGGCATGCCTTGAGTAACAAGCAGGACATGGAAAGTCACTGAGATATACAAGCCTGGTCCATCTGAGCATTGTGAGCACTTCACTGTGGCTGGAAGTTGGAGTAAAGAACTGTGAGGAAGGAGAATAACAAGGCAAGCAAGGGCCTCTAGCAGACAAAAGGCTCTTTTAGTCAAGCAAAAGAAATGAGATTTACAGCTTGAAATAACAGGGAACCGGTAGGTAAAAGCTGGGAAGTGGCGTGCTTATTGGAAATTTAGAAAACTCTTCCTTGCATTAGTGTAAGCAACAGAGTGACGAGTAGAAGCAAGGAGACCAGCTGGGACAATTTACGCAGCTCAGGCAAGAACAGCAAGACCATAAGCTAGGAGGAGGCTGTGAAGAGAGAAAGGAGCGCAGGACAGGGAAGGGAGGTTTACAATGTGGGCACTGAGGGGATGGGGCAGCATTTGGAAGTTGACCCAGACAGGGTCCAAGGCAGGAGGGGCCTGAGAGAACAAAGAGTTTGTGGCCTGAGCAACTGACTCCAGACCTGGCAGGGCCACTGTGGAGCCAAGAGGTACAGACAAAGATCATCCCCATCTGAACTCAGACGGCAGGGAGATGACTGATGTTTTCCTCTCTCGCCCTTCTATTTGATACCCAGCTGTGGCAAAATCAGGACGCTCCCCTTCATGATCCTGCAGAAATCAGCACTCTCCAGCGAAAGAGGTTCTTAGCAAGCAGGGCAGATGGCTTCCTACAGGGCTCCTTCTACTACCCGCTCACAAGGCTCTTGGTCGATTTTCCTATTTCTGAATGTCATGTTGGTACACTTCCACTACAAGCTTTCACAGTTTCTCATAGTTCATTGTCCAAACAAACCAAGGGTTTGTATCCATTTAAATTATCACAAAAAATAATCTGTGGAAGCATAAATCTCATCCTTCATGAGTGAAAGACACAAGATCCCAAGATTAGAAGGTGCCGTTCATATCCACGAAGCCGAATCCCATCCCTCCCATTTCTCAGTGGTGAGGAGTCCCTAAATTATTTCATCCTCTGGGACTTGATGCGCTTTCTGGAAGGTGCTAGCATTTCTCTGGGAAAGGAGGTGAGGCTTGCACTAACACCCTGTGCTCTCACTTGATCCTTCAGCCGTGGACTGCTCTAGTGATAGTGAAAACTCAAAGAGTCCTCAGGGTTTCCACCACGTCTGTACAGCAGCCTGTTCCCCTCAGGCCCTTCCCTGGGCTCTCTGGGTCCACCTATCCATTGCCCAAGGCCCCCTCCCAGGAAACACTCACAGCTTTTGCGAAGACGCCCATGAGTTCCGGGAACTGGTGTGTCAGGAGGGCCAACATGGCTGTGAAGGAGCACAGTCCCGCCGTGAAGAGGATGAAGAAGGGGAGCTCCTTCTTGGGGTAAACTGAGACTTCATGAAAAGCTGGGGAGACCAAAGGGGAGCCATTAGGACAGAAGTGGGAGCATTTTAGGGACGCTGACGCCCCTTGGCTGCAGCATGTTGGAAATGAAACGGGCAGAACCCTGAATGTTCCCGGGCTCCCATCTGCCCCTGCTGCCCTTGAGGCCTAGCTGCTCCTCCCAAGCCCAAGTTCCACCTGCAGCACTTTAGAGAGAGACACAGCAGGGCTAGCTTGTGGGTGTCACACACTCATGAGCAACATCTATGTTTAATATACAATGTTCCTATCCCCAAAGCAAATACAGAAGAGCAAAACCCTGTCCAAATTACAAAATATACTTCCCCAGGGAATTTTCAAATCAAGTGTGATTGTGCACGTCTAGGTCGATCCGTCCCCGGTTTTACTTTACTGTATTTTAAATCATTATCATAGGCAATATTAGTTTATCTTATATTTTCTCCTGACGGTCTGAGGATGGCAACAGAGAATGCTGCCCAATAGACATTCAGTGAGGACCTCGCGTGTAGCCCTACGACCTTCAGGAGCAAGGGTCAGATTGCTAGGTTATCCTATACAACTGATGGTAAGAGTGCTCAAAACAATCATGCGGACTGAAGGCTTTGGGAGCATCCTTCATAGTGTTCAAACAGTAAACAGTGGGTTTGGGTAAAACCAAAAGAGCTATGGTATCAAAACATAAAATATGTAATGAACTAGTCTAACCCAATTTATCACAGGCCTGCTTGTGACTATGTGGTTGGTAGAGATGCTGGCCAGGGGAACGGGGCTGTGTGTCCAGAAGAGGGAAACCAGCTGTGTGAGACCTGGCAGAAGGGACTGTGAAAGTGTGGGGTCACAACACTGCTACCGGAAACAACAGGATCCCAGTGACCCATTCCCCCATCAAAATACAAACTACAGATCCTTCACTGCCCATGAAGGTTATTACTCAGAGCCCTAATCAGGAGACACTATCTATCAGGAGGCATGGAGCACGTGAAAGCAAGCCTCCCTGCACACCAGGAAGTCAGCCCGTGAAGGGACGAACCTGGGGCAGAGGGCACTTAGGACCTACTATGCAAGCAACCATACTTTTAACTCTCAGAGAACGAGTAGTGTGTGTCTACAACAACTAAACCTCTTTCCATCTCGGTCTCAAAATCCAACCCTCTAAAAGGTTCTGGAGTGATAGATACTACATGTGAATAATGGTACCCATTTCAATGCATCTGAGCCACACTTTTCCTTTTTGTAATGTTGCTTTTTAAGAATGTGGTGTTAGTGGCTAATCTATATCCATGAAAACTTAATTGTTTTCAACTAAAACATTTTAAAACACCATGCTTTTCAGAAGACTGCCTTCCCCCCAGAAAACTGAAACGTCAATAAAGATCTCCCTGAAGAGGGCGTCAAAAGGTGAATTATGGCCCCACGTGGGAATTTCTGAAATCAAATTTAATGTCATGTGATGCACCAGATGCCTTTGAAATGAAGCTCTGACCACAGAGCTCTCCCAGCTCTCTGAACATGAAGCACAGGCTGGGGCCATTAGCAAGGAAACAGGTGACGCACTCCCAGAGCGCCCAGTCTCCTGGCAGCGGGCACTTTTGTATCTGGTTGCTACCACTCACCACTGCCTTAGTAAGGCTGGTACCTGTGATTTTACTACGTGTCAGCTCTCCAAAGCCATTCTAGGAAAAGAGTTATATATTCTATAGCTATTAGATATTGATGTAACCAGTGCTAGTAAAAGGAAAAAAAGACTGAAAAGGGGGGTGTGGGGGTGGGGAGAGAGAAGCCAAGAGGGAGGAAAGTATTTCCCAAGTCAGGACCACATGAAGAGCCTGGACATGATCCTTGCACTCGGTCTGATTGGATAATAGCTATTTAGCCTGGATTGTCAAAACAATGTTGTATTACAGTAAACCAAAATAATACTTTCCACATGTGGTGTGGCCCTTAGGCTGTGAGCTCCTCGGGCACTCGAGGGCAGGGTGTGCATCCTGCACTCCGTGACACAGGCTCAGCTCGCACGTGTGCTCTACACATGTCAGCCAGCCCACTCTGCAGCCCATGAGATGCTCGCAGAACTGTCTGGTCAGGAGCATTGCGTCACCATGGACAGCACACCACCCTTCTCCACTCCGGACTCTGCCTCTGGCAGCTACGCCCGTGACCTGGCCCTGCCTTCCCACCCGTGACTCAACTGTAGCTCTTCGTCTTCAAACCCAGCTTGTACAGACCACCTGGGACCTGCAGGAGAGCCCAAGCCGAAGTTTCCATAACAAACCAGCCTGCAGAGAGGCCGCTCTCCATCAGTGCTCTGCGTGTTGATATCAATCTCTGCTAGACTCACGATAGCTCATCTCTGCTAAACTTCAAGCCTTGGCATCTTTCCCTCTGATGGATCTGGAAAGAGCTGGAGAAGCAGGGAGTCCAACCCCTTCCCATCATTCATTTCCTCACATATGCTATCAAATAAGGCCAGCGATTGGGAGAAACTTCATAAGGACATCCTCAGCACTAATCATTACCACCTCTTTGCATCCCATCTTTTGTAATGTCCCCCAACTGGATGAAAGGAAGGCTGCAGAGGGGGTACTCACAGGGAAGCAGCTCCCGGTCTGCTGTTTCTGTGCAGATTGGGTATGGATAAAAGAGGTGTCCCTTCTCCAAGGGGTACGGGATCATCCGGAAAGCTACAAAGGAAAGACGGCACAGTTAAGGCTTGTATTGATCTCCTAGCTTCCCAACCTCAGATCGGAACTTCTGAGCCTTTTCCTTCCTATGAGAGAGGCACGTGCCAGGCGAAACGCCTGCGGAGCCCTGCGAAGCGTCGCTCTCACATCCGTCTCAAACTACATATTCTGGGCAAAACTCACAGCGCTGGGTGCGGACAGAGTGCAGAAGGGCAGGGGAACCATCAGTATCAGTACCTAGGGTTTCATCACGCATAAAATATTAGAAAAATGTTTTAAGCACTAACTCCATAGAGCCCAGCCAACGGCAATGCACACCTGGGTTGAAGTGCTTTTCCCAGAAGTGAATACGGATTGACTTGTTGGAGCTTGCTGCAGATTGTACAAAGATGAAGGGCATTCTGTTGCGTCTGGTTTAAAACTACGCCTACGTGGATTATAACTCCAACCAGGATGATGAATACAAAAGCTTAAGGACACATGATTTGAGAAGAATTTCTAGACTTTATGAAACTTTTAAATCTTTCAATATTATGCAGGGGAAAATGGTTCGGAGAGATTGATTGTCTACGTTGTGATGATGTCAGGCCACCTAGATTCTGTGTCTGTGGCGTCGGGTGACAGTAGGCTTTGCCCTGAATTATGGCTTTCCAATCAATCCATCCACCCCCATTATCGAGTGTGTTATTCTCCCTGTTGCAATGTCGTCAGCATGTTAGTCTCACTGTTCCTATGAGCAGCGCTCACGGAGTTCATTTTTCTTCAGCAGATGTCCTGTAGCGGCTGCATGCTGTGGATATGGAATGGAAAAGCCATCCACTACCCTGAGAACGCCAGTTAGCAGTCCTAGCCTGGACACGTGTCCGTGAGGGATGGCGGCAACGAGCAACAATATTTATGGTTGTAAATGCTACATTTCAAGGACTCGTGCTACATCCTTAGCCCTGTTATTACCAAAGTCGTCACCAAATGCTGTCAATGTATGTATTTGTCTTCTGCATACTTCCTTCAAATAAGAATCAGAAACAAAGCCTGTTCTTCCTCACAAGGAATGACAAGGTCCTATTGTAACCAGCATCAGTGCACATATGGTATTTATTCTGGTGTCTGAACAGTATTTAAAAGTAAAAACAGTATGTATGTGATTCCAGCATTTGGAATGTGGTCAATCTACACCACAGTGGTATCTCTGGGAGGTTACAGCACATTGCCACGGAGAATATAAATCACGATAAATGTGGGCTTAGAGCAGAGCCAGTTTGCTGGCAGTTTGCTGAGGTAAAAATGTTATCAATTTTCTTCTTGTAACAGAAACCTCTTAAACAGATTAAAACATTAAAAATCACCCCAGACTTTAGCTCTTTTTATAATGGAAGACTCACCCAATTCAATCAGACCCTTTCACACAAGCAAAGATGACTTTGCCAGTTAGCACAAGTGACAGAAGAGTCGTGTCATGGGTTGTTAAATCACGGAAATGCTGAGGATGAAGCCAACTTCTCTCCCACTAGAACTAAGCTTGCAAAAGAATGAAAACAAACAATATAACAGACAAAAAAAAAAAACCTTGCAGTAATTGTATAGCATCCACTCACTAAAATCTCTTCTGGGGAGCACTTATTTTAACACGTAAGCCACAATATGGCAGGATTTCAATACACCTTTCCATCCATGACAGTTTCTCTGAAAGCATCCCCGTGCCCATTCTGTGGGTCTACAAGTGCCCAGGCTACTGTTTTAAAATGTATTCAAGTTCATATGATACAAGAAGAAAAAAAAAAACAGTTTCCATAAGGGCAATTAATTGTGAAAAGTATAATTTATTCAAAATTGAAGTTGGTTTGCACTTCAGGAAATCATTTTTGAAGGAGAAATTAGTAGTACAAGCTCTTGACAGTGCTTGACAACAGAAACCTGATGGCGGACTGGCATCTTCAGATGAGAATCCTTCCTCCATATTTGGCAAGCACAGAGAACTTTATGCATCAATTTAGTTTTTAAAAAAAAATTAAAAATCAGCTCTCATCTCTTTCAGAAAGGGTGGGGATTTTGCTAATGCACAATTTCTGAAAGTATATAATAAATGTTTCTTGCATGTTTATGGTGCCCTTACGATCTCTTTTTCTCATGTCAAATATCATTTACATTAAGTTCATAAACTAATATTAAGTTTTGGCTTCACTAAACAAAAGCAAATACAATTTCTGCTTGCAACTCTATCCTTCCTCCACCCTACTGCCCAGGGTCCAATAAGACTGAGATAAGAATGGGAGTGTGCAGAGTGGGAAGAGGCGTGGACACATCGCCAGCTTCCCCTCCTACCACGCGCCCCTTTCACCGAGGCAGGAAGGCTCTACGAGCCTTGAAGCCGTCACCGAATGTCCAGAGATTCTGTTAGCATAAGGCCTAAGAACACACTTCTTTCGTGGCTTAAATGAGGATAGAAATAGATCATTTGGAGATGACTATTTTACAAATGACTATGAACTTCCTAAAGGTCTTTGAGGAACATAGTTTAGATAAATTAAAATTGTACACATATTTGACTCCAAACTAAGCAAGAAACCTAAGCTACCAGCAGTTGAAACACAGTATATAAATGACATTCCCACTTCGTGTGCACCCTCCCATCTTGATGGGGTTGATGCCTTTGTTCAGAGTGTAGCTGGAGCCCCGAGTCACTTAGGGGCACAGGGAAACATCCCACACAGTTGACTCCGACTCATGTACCTGGCCCCTTCCCTCTCTAGAGGATCACTCCCGGGACTCCAAGCTGCTCAGTGCTGTGCAGGTCAGGGGATCTTGGGTATCAACAGAACCACAGATGACAGAAGGGGGAACTTGAGAAAATAATGAATTGTCACCCTACCCATTATACAGATAGATAGAAGATACCTTTTCATATTCATCTGACATGTGTTTGATAGTTTTCCTTTCAGACAGAACATTATTATTTATAATACAGAGAATTGGGAGTGGATCCCAGCTCTCCCTGTTATCATTAGTTCCCCGTCCAAAAGTGTGTGCTTTTAATAGTGGTACTGGGTAAGCTAGGTAAGCTAAGAACTTCCTGTCCCCATGCTGGTAGAGCCAGACCCACGCGCCAGGCTGCCCTGTGCAGGCCAGGACGCTCCTCCCCCTGCTCCACTGAACCCAAAGGCTTGGCCTTCTCCATCAGGGAGCACAAAGAGCGAAGGGTGGCCGTGCGCTAACAGATAGACCTGCAGCTGCTGCAACAGGAAGTCATCATCAAAATGCAAGTCTCATGCCCCACGTCTGAGTGCAGGCAAGCAAGAGCCGGGGCCCACCTGTCTTTCATTAGTCATTTCAGTGCAGACTTAAGGAAAAGAGGAGATCAAAGCTTGGCTTCTGATCCATATTCTTTCAACTACAAGAATGAAGTAAACTGACCTTGAAAAACTCATTTTTCCTTTGGTTGGATTTAAGCATGGTTTGTCCTAATTTTGAGGAGGGAATTCTAGGGTTTTACAGTGAACTTCCTAACTCACTAGTGCCTCTCAGCACTTTAATCCTCTGCTCCTAGAGCCATGATAGCCTGCGTGCTCTAGCCACCTATATACACAAATACATGTGTAGTTGCTTCTGAACATGTATGCATAAAACATGTATGTGGAAAATGTGTGTAACACACACAAATGCTTCTTAGAAAACATGTTCACCTTGGCATCAGCCTGTTACAAAGGAAGAATTCAATAATTGTTTGCTCAAGGCACTCAGGAAAACCCAGAATTTCTCTACTAGAGAAAACCGAGCCAGACTACAGGAGACTGCCTGCTGCACTGTTCCAGAGACAGAAGCAGGACAATCAAGGTCGCTCTCGAGTCTGGGTGGCCTTGGAAACACAGGATGAGCCTGAGTCTTAAACAAAGCTTTAGGCTCTCCATGTCACGATTTGTTACTCCAAGTTATGGTTTGTCACCAAAACGAGCAAACTCAGAATCAGGCTGGCTCTCCATCACACCGTATAGGCTACTGTTGATCTGACCACCACTTTCTCACAAATCACAAACTGCATCCTCAGATCTGTTAGGGGTGGGGGTAAGGATCGGGGAGAAGTCCAAAAGGTACTACTAGCCTTGCGGAGCAAAGGTATGGCTAGAGGAAATGCCCTGAGAACCACATCTTACAGTAAAGGGCATTTGCCATTAGGTTCAAAGAGAATAAATTAGAATCATAATCTCATCCTATGCTTCAACAATGGGCCATTTTCTCCTCTCAAAGGAAACACTCTGCTTAGTCCCCCTCAGAAACACCACCTCCAAATCTTATACATTATTTAGTGGATTCTTGTGGGAGGGGCTCCCAAAAGAAAATAAAGAGTTCTATTTGGTTAGGTAGAAAAATATAGACACAAAGAAAGGCCAAGTGATTTACCATGGCATAGTCACCTTCTGATATATGGAACAAGAAAATTAAAGTTCCCAGCTGTGGTCAACACACAACCATGCTTCCTAAAATACATACTATCAAAGGAGAGCCTGGGGAAGATGGGTGGGAGAGAGCTGAGGACGCACCAGGACTGGATACGGGGGGAAAAGAGATCTGCCATTTGAAACAGACGCCATAAACGGCCTGACAGGGCAGACTCAGCTGAAAGGAGACCGTCCTTTCGTTCACACGCGATCTCTCTACTCAGCTCGTACTTGCAGTAGTGCACGTGTGTGAACACAACCAGAGCCGGCAGGGCTGAAACAAACATCACTGTGATAAGACGGCAGCTGTGCAAGAACCCAGGAAACCAAATCTAAAACGTCGAAACTCTTCCCCTTTCTTAATTTTCTTGACTGTGGGCATATTGTGTAATTTCGGGGCCTGGGACAGTGATGAATCAAACATTTTGGAAACCTTTGAAATGCTGATGTCTTGTGGCTGAGGATTCACGGGTGCTTTCCCCCTTTAACTACCATATGCTTCAAACACAATCTCTGTTATATATCAGACTTGGAGTTCGCAAAAAGGAGGGGGGGGGGTCAATTTAATTGATGCGAAACCCACTGAATTCTCAAGAATGACTATTTCTCTAGCATGATTTCGCTGAAAGGAGAAAACCATCCTTTTATTTCTAGCTCCGAATAAACACTTCAGACACAGCCAAGGTTGTTTTGTTTTGTTTTTAAAGATTTCGAGAATACAACTTGGGTAACAATCATTTTTAACATGGAACCAGAGTCTGCTATCTTCTCTTTTACATGCTCTTTCTAATAACATTGATAAGTTGGGAGGACTTGGGGAATGGCCTTACATTTCAGAATAAATAGAAAATGACTCAGAGAAGGAAACCTGAACTCTAGGGCTGGAGATGTCAAAAGGCGCCACCAAGTGGCATACTGTGGAACTGCAGGCTCCTCTGCTGAGGCTGCTGGGATGGGTGGTGATCTGCCCTCATCTTAGAGTAGCTGCAGCAGGTTTGGAGGTCACCAAGATGGGACATTCAGGGTATGACATTCTACTTCATATGGCCTTACAGTTTCCAAAGTGAGGAAAGTAGATAACACTATCAGCAAGTGAGCCAAGATTCAGATCCACATCTTCTGATTTAAAACACTATGAGGCTGGAAACTCCTTGGTTTTGAGGACAAACTGCTCTTCAAGAGGACCCGAGTCAGTTCTTAGCACCCACATCAGGCAGCCTGTCTGCTCAGAACCCCCTGTAACTCCAGATTCGGGGGATTCAACTGCTCTGGCCATTTTGTGGCCACGCACTCACATACACGCGCATGTACACACACACACAACTTAAAAATAATAAAAATAAATCTTTAAAACACAGAGATGTTAACCTCTAATTTAAAAGTTACATATATGGAAAAAATGCCAAAGATTGCATAGAAGTGGCTGAAGCTGGAGTAGTAATTCTTTCTTGTAAATTGTATGAGAGACCTGTATCTTTAAAAATAAATAAATAAATAGATAAATAAGGCTGAAAAAACTTACTGTGAAAGATTTTCCCTAAATATGTATATATATGCATAAGTATATACATATAAATACATATACATCTTTTGCTTATTGAAAACACGTATGTGAGGTGCACAAACTTTGAAGACCATCAATATCAAGAACAAAATGAAAGCATGCCCACAACTCAGCAGGAGTAACTAAAGTCAGGTAAATTCACTTCCATTTCTTTCCTTTGTGTGTACATATCTATATCTATATATATGTGTGTGTGTATTTATTATCTTATTCCTATTGAAATGTTTAAACCAATATGAAATAGATAGCAAAATGTAATTTTATCCAGGATGGATAACTCTAAACTAGAAAAGAATCAACTATGAGGTTTATATGTCACGATGTAATCTATATTGTAACATTCAAGCAAATGCTTCATAGATAACTAGTCTCTTATCTTCTTCTGCTCACTGAAAGAGGAAAATACTGGCTTGCATTTGTGGCCAGGCTGTCTGAACGGTGCCTCCAAAGTGACCAGCCACTCTCCTCACTATCTCTCCTGCTGGAGAACAGATGTGACCATCTCTGCTCTTCCTCAGCTAGAACACTATTAGGACAGCAAAGGAAAAGATGCAAATGCAAGACAACTGAACAGCATCTGGGTCTGACGAGACTCGGCAAGGTTCCTGTGTACTCGGTGCACAGCAAGCACACACACAGAGCGTGTTCTAACGCTCATTACCAAGGCTTTCTCTGGAGACCGAATGACACTGTGACTGATTTGGGCTGGTGTCATTATCCGATTTTCACAAGATATGTTTATCTGTAAGTATCAAATTCCCAGTAGATGTTTTCTATAGGTATCCAGTTTCCTTACCTTACTATTTGTATATAAAATTCACCCCTTAATCCCACTAAAGTAGTCTGTCCATGTGGTTTGAGGTAATGCCCAATACTTCTGCTCTGCCTCACTTGGCAGTCCACCATGTCACTCCGTGTCTCTCGACCCTTCCCTGTTGATTCTGAGAAACTCAGTGTTGCTACTTGATTACTAACTTCCCAACAATGCCCAGTTATTTTCCAAAGGGTTTTAATTTTTTTATGGTGATGTCAATCCTCATATCGTGTATTTATTACCCTCTGCTTTGTAGCATTTTGGGTCCTTCCCAGTGGGTTGGATCTTATCACTCAGGTCCAGCTGATAAGTTTCCACTATTATTCTCGGGATGCCAAGCCATAGATACGTCTTTAGTTGCTAAGCCAATTGATCTATTCAGTTTTTGACACGAGATGTAATGTCTCGTATTTGTTTCTGCTGGTCTCTTGTGGAATCTTTCTCACATCTAATTAACATTTTCTTTTGTGCTCTAACAGAGACCATTACAAGCAATGCTCAGCACAAAGCGGGAGGACATTGTGCACAGGCCCAGTCTCTTGAGCAAGTCTACTCACCCAGACACCTGGCTATATCATCACACTTCTTAAACAGAGTGAGAGGAATTGGCAAGTCAACATCTTTCAAGTTATAAACAGAAAGTTATATAAAGAAAACTTGCTAATTATCTGAAAAAAATTTCAAAGCAACTAAACAAAACATTTCCAGTCACCTTTGAAGCTCATCTTCGTCAGCTTACTTTCACCCCTCCGCCCCCACCCCCCCCCCCCCCCCCCCCCCCCCCCTCCCCCCCCCCCCTCCCCCCCCACCCCTCCGCCCCCACCCCTCTGCCCCCACCCCTCTTTGCTACCACCCTGTCATTTCCTGAACCAGGTTGGATTTTTACTGGGTCACAGAAAGGGCAGGAACAGGAAGGAACAGAAGCTTATCAAAGTGAAAATGGAAGCAGAAAAGATAAAGAACAAAAAGGATTAAAAAGGCTTGTTTGTGAGCCTGATCAAAGTAAGAATAAATTGGGAAAAAACTACCAGAGACTCAAATATTCTTTGTTTTGATTTTCCGCAAGAAATGCTAAGTGTTGTGTTTGTTTTGCTTAAATTGGTATTAACAGTGTTTCGGTATCCAACAGCATACAGAGAATTGGCTCTGTTTTCCTTAATTTACCATCTCCTACCAACCCTACAACCTGCCGGTTCTTCACACTGTTCTTGTTTCTACTGCTGCCCGGGCTTTCAGGACTTGTTCATCTGTCACCCGACTCCTGCTGCAGTTACTCTACCTTCTGAAAGAGTCATCAGACAGGGGACAAGCAGCCATTCACTCCTCCTCACTAGATAAGAAGGAGCACAAAGCTAAGTACCTGTCACCTGCCATTCGACCCTGCTTCCCTTACCCAGAATGATGGCAATGTAGAGAGCATCCCGGGCTCACTTAGGCCTCCATCTATCTAACAGGCACTTAACTCTCACAGGGGCTGCCACGCCCCACACAGGACACCAGGGTTGAATGGGCATTGTTGCTGGTTTTGAAACATATCTGGAGTGCTTTTGTGGATGATCATTCTGATCATTCTTACTTCGGTGCAGGATCACTGTGCAGGATCACTGTGGCTCTCACCCAACTCCACAACTGTCTGAAATGACAAGCAGCATCTAGCACAAGGCCTAAGCCTAAGGCAAAGGTTCCTGTGATGTTGAGGGGCCGTGCGGATCTCCAGAGAGGGCCTTCAGGGTACCCAGAGTCACTGACCTCTTGTAGGAAGGCGCATTTCTAACCTAGATGTGGCACCACCACAGCAACCCCCGTCTCTGGGGATATGTGAGCAGCACACAATCAACTGCCCGGATAATGTGACACACTGGGAACAAAAACCAGACATGCGCATTCTCATTGTTCACCATCAACTGTTGTGGCATAAATAGGTCGAGCACTTTATGTTCTTAAAGAATGTTTAAAGGAAAAATAAAATGACTTACTGCCTTCCCACGTACAGTGCAAGAGGTTCAAAGCCCCCTCCACCCTCTTCCAGTGTGCGAGATGAAAGAATGCGTACGCGATTGCTTCGCTGTCTCCTCTCTTCAGGATGTGCTCTGGTGGGAGGATTAAGCTTTTCATTTCTAGTAGATACTGGAAGGAAAACAGCAGGAGACAGATGTGTTAATATGCAGTGATTAGGAACTCGATGCTGACACAGGCTGATTTCCCGAAGACCATCACTATCAGACATTTCATCAAGCCGGCTACATGGGATGGCAATCGCTAAGACACCCAGCAATACCCAGAGTTTGCTGACAGTTGATTAGCTTTGCACTAGTTTTCTTCCATGAAGATCAGAGACTCATGAGATGAAATATTCTACTTGAAGAATAAATACAGGCTCAAATGCAAAAGGGAAAACGTAGAAGACATAAGAACTTGGCAGGGTTTTGTAAGTGCAGTGAAAACACATATGTCAGACACATGAAATAGAACAGTCACATGGCTAACAACCTCAATGAAGAGTTTTGACATTGAGTTTCACTACCCATGCATTTTTTTCTATGCAGATACATCAAAAAGGACTTCATTTTATGAAAAGAACTATTGATATAGATGCTCAGATGTGGGAACAATGAAGGTGTCAGCCTATGTGTAGGAAGATCCAAGAGAATTAAATATAGACTCCAAGCTGAAAGGATCTTTTAGATATTTCCCACAGACTGGAGGGACTGGAGGGACAGGAATTTATATCTATTCATTCATATTCAATGCAAAGGAGCTGGGGTACAGGGAAAGAACAGGGGTTGCTTTTCTGGCACTAAGAGAGCTCTAAATTTCCACATTTATCCCTCTCTACTTCCTATAGGATAGAGGCGAGCAAACTCAGAACAGTTTCCTGGCACCCCATTCTTCTCTGTCTTCCTTCTAGAATCCATCCCAAACATATGTGCACACACCCCACCACTCCACACTACCGTTACTATCATGAGCAAACATATCATGTGCACACATCCCCCCACAACTCCACACTACCACTACTATCATAGTGATATGTTTAACTAACATGACATGAGACAACAAAAATCCTATGACAAGTTTATGGTTTTTAGTGTATGATGTGGAACAATTCTATATCTGTCAATTATGTTTTAAATAAACGCTGATTGGCCAGTAGCCAGGCAAGAAGTATAGGTCGGACAACCAGACAGGAAGTAGAGGCGGGGCAATGAGAACAGGAGTATTCTGGGAAGAAGGAAGCTCATTCTGCAGTCCTGTCCAGACACCAAAGAAGCAGGATGTGACCTGCCCCGCTGAAAAAGGTACTGAACCATGTGGCTAACATAGATAAAAATAATGGGTTAATATAAGTTATAAGAACTAATACAAAGCCTGAGCTAATAGGCCAATCATTTTATAACTTATGTAGGCCTCTGTGTGATTTTCTTTGGGACTTACCGGCTGTGGGAACTGGGCAGGACAGAAACCCCAACAAGCAGGCCCACGTGTTAGAAATGTAGAAAGGACTGTCTGGTTTCTTTCTGTCAGAGGATATTTGTGGGAGAACAACGTATAGAAGAGTTCTTATATAACAACAGAGGCCAGAACAGCTATTGCTGTTTCATTGTCCTCTAGCAGGGATTTGACAATTTGGGCGCCAATGCCTGCCTTTCTGCGGCTCCTTTTGTCAGGGCACATGGCCCAGCAGGAGCCAGGAGGACGTATGTGGTAGTTTGGGCTCAGAAAGAAGGTGTTCCAAAATTTGGGTGCGATTTTACATATGCTCTCCAAGCCTCTGGCCTTAAAGCAAGAAGGGAATGGAGGTGGGAAAGAGATACCCAGAACAGCAAAAGAGTAACCACCACTCTCAGAGGGGCTGGGACAGAGAAGCTGTTTGCTATTGAGATGTTCTGAACACAAAAGAACTTATGGTCATTGACTTTTTGTGATCCCAGAGGTGACAGATTTCTTCTGATATTTTGTCTTAAAACAGTGTAAAACAAAAATTGTCTGGGGAAAAATAATGCTATCAATCCAACTAGCAGTATAGTTATAATAAAAACATAAAGCTGGGTGGTGGCAGCATACACCTTTAATCCCAGCACTTGGGAGGCAGAGGCAAGCAGACATCTCTGAGTTTGAGGCCAGCCTGGTCTACAAAGTGAATTCCAGGACAGTCAGAGCTGTCACACAAGGAAACCCTGTCTCAAACCATCAACCAAACAAAATTAAATTAACTAAACTATAAATACAAAGACATATTTTGTACTCAGAGATAGATGGTTATCCCCTCATGACTCTGTTACCTTAATAGAGCCTGCCAGTAATAATCTTATAAAGCCCCAAGGCTGTGGGTCTTCAGAAGGATCTAGACCTCATACAGTGTTAAGGACTATATTATTTCAGAGTAAGAATGCACAGGAAGACCATTTGTCACCATCAGTTCTTCAGCAAAATTAATGAGGAGCAAATCTTATCTAATGAGATCATCAAAATAAGATTTTCATCTCAGTTTTTAGTAATTATTCATAAATGTCCTGTCAATTAGTCAACTTCAAAACTGAGGAAAGTGATATATGAATCTTGGAATAAACCAGAGGTGAATGAACTGTTTTAATCAACACCGGCAGAGTGAAGCCTCTCTCAGGCTGCAGAGAAGCAGACAGAGGTGAGGGAAAAGGGGAGACCATTTTCTTTTTATTTCTATGACTAGGAAAAGCACTTAAAACAGCTTTTAATACACATTTTCCCTGTCTGTGGGCCAAAAGCAAACCAGGATATAGGGCAGAGAAGACTTGGGTAGAGTGTTCAGAAAATTACTAACTGTCCTGTCAACTGCCCTAGCTGGTGGTTATGTCATTACTTAAAATTAAAAAGCATTAAAATTCAGTTTTGGTTCAGGATCAGTGTTTCAAGTCCTTAAGTGCTGCATGTGGCTAAAGATTACTGCATTGGGAACTTTGGAGAATATTCCCATTGTTATAGAATATTCTTTTGGGCAGAATTTCTATAGCCAGGGGCTTCCAGTCTACAAATAACTAAACCAATTTTTAAATGGAACTTGTGCCTAGCAGTGCTATCAGGGATAAGAACCTGTGACTAGAAAGGCTATAGGCTTTGAGGAGAATCTATTACTTTTATTCCACCAGTATTAAATTGAGTCATAATGACTAATCCTTAACCCAATGAACCAGTGCATCTCCCAACCTCTACAGACAATCTTCTTTTATCAGTAATGGAATTCACACAGAGACTGACAATCGGCCAACATGCAGAGAATAAGAGACTGCAGAGTTCTCAGCCCTAAATGCGACATCTACACCATACCTCCTCCTAAGGCACGGGCATCATCAAAGAAAGGGCAGCAGAAAGATTATAGCACCAGAGGCAATAAACGGCTGCAGCAAAACTGTTGTCAGGACTCAGCAGGGCATATAGACTCATGATAGTTGTAAGAGCACAAAACCAGCACAAGATCAAACCAGGCAGAAATCCCAACATGATGGAAGGAGGTGAGGACAAAGCCTCACCCCAGCTGTGGAGCTACTGGAGACTGATGACCGTAGGTAGGGGGTGTTAGTTTTCTTCAAGGATGTGGCTCCTGAAAGGCTACCTGTGCTTCAGTAGATGGTTCTCAGCCCATAAACATACTGTCAGCACTGAGTAGATTCAATGGGAGGCAAAACAAACAAAAGAAACAAAGACATCATGTTGGGAGAAGATAATGGTAGAAGGAGGTGAGAAAGGAATTGAAGCAGAGGGAATGAGAGTGACTTTGATTAGACCACATTACATATAACTCAGTGAACAAGAAGTCAGGCTGGTGGCTACCAAAAGCCTATACTCCTAATGATCAGTGTTCATGGTACTGGAAGGTACTCTGCATGCTACCAGAAGATAAAGTTGACTGCCAACTCAGCTACCAACCCTTCAGTCTACAATGGTGACCTGTCTGCAGTAAACACTGGTACAATTGTGGCACAAACGTTGTTGGAGTAACCAACCATTGTCCGATTCGATTGAAGGCTCCTTCCATGAGACAGAACCCATGGCAAACACTGTTCAGGTTGCCAAGAATCTCAGAATAGATTGGCTATGGACCTACAGGAAAATCAACTACTACTGCTCTGCTAAAGGAATATAGCAATAACATGACTCGTAATTATTCTTTTATCCTCATAGATCAGTGTACTGCTCAACTGTTATCAGAGAAGCTTCCTCCAGTAGCAGATAGAAATAAATAGAAAGACCCAAAGCTGACCCAAGATAATTAGAGGTCCGGCCGGGTACAATCAATCCTAAATCTCTGCCCTTAGAGCTCAGGAACCTTTGCAGAAGAGGAAGCTAAGGGATTGTAAGAGTCAGTGGGGATAGAGGACACCAGGGAAACAAGGGTTCTAGACACAGCAGGGCTGCTCCACATGTGAACTCATGTATGAGCCTCTGGCAACATATACAATGCCTATACAGGTATACAGGAACTGAGATGGAGTTCCAGGGCTGAGACACTGCAGTAGACACAAGCACCCAGTCTGAACCCAGAAGCTATCTCTAATTGACAACCACTTGCAAAAGAAAAATTAGTTTTCTCCAATGTAGTCTCACTGGGTATTACAAACCGCACTTAAAGGTAGGCCCTATGCTCAGAGGGCCAACATAAAACAAATTCAATGTTATTTGGAGGGTTTGGTCTCATAATGCCTCAGAAACATGAACTTGTTATCTTTGTGTTAATTTCTCATTACTCCCTTTAAAGCACCTCATACATATATAGCTAACTTAAATTCAAACCTTACTTCCCAAGAACACTCCCAGTGTGAACACTCCTGACCTAGCCAATCTAATGAGGTCAACGAAAGCAACTCACCAAGG
This sequence comes from Alexandromys fortis, assembly GCF_014885135.2. Taxonomy (NCBI): domain Eukaryota; kingdom Metazoa; phylum Chordata; class Mammalia; order Rodentia; family Cricetidae; genus Alexandromys; species Alexandromys fortis. The sequence goes on from NW_026067933.1 coordinate 8,018,246, forward strand.
AGACTTAGCTCTGCCTTCTCACTGCATCTACTTTATGGCAGGAATAGGTTATGTCTATAAAGGAGATTTATACTCCTTCAGAGTTCCAAACAGAATGTTGGCTGTAACCAGCTGATGAAGGCTAATAACAACAATGTGCTATGTTTGGGGCCAAGCTCTAAATGGCTGGCAATATCAAGTCTCAACATGTGCAACATTTAAATTAAAAAGGCATGGAACAACATTTCACATCCTACTTGTCAAGAGAAAAATAAATGGAAGAGGGCAGATCCCTATCCACAAGTATGCAGAAATCAATTAGGCTCACTGTACTTTGCAAATCAGAGAACACGCTCTGCCTGTCTACATTAGCGGCTTGGTTTCTATTAGCTAAGTCAGCACTCTGTGCTATCTTGCCTGCATCCTACCTCTAACTTCCTTCCCAGATGCTCAACCACACGTTGAAGAGCAGCACTTCTAAAGGTTTCGGAAGCAACTTTTCAAAGTCAATTTGTGTCAGAATTGTGCTCCTCATGCCCAGCACGTTAGCATGTAAAACCAGAGCTCACACAGAGGAGCTGAGGGCTCCGGGCTGGGTGTAGGTGGTGCCTGCCCCTACAGGCATGGACAAGAGGCTGGCTCACCTGTCAGGAAGCAGCCACAAAATCTACGTCACGTGACAGACTGCCAAGTTTCCCTTTTCCAGGTATAAACCTACAGAACCTTGAGGAGAAAGGACTGGCAAGCTACCCCTTCACACAGATATTAATGCAAGGAATTCATTTGTTCACATGTCTGGAATGCCCAATACCATGCATCATGAAAACCATCAGCAAGATATAGGCATAAATAAAATATAAAAGAACAGGCTAATTAAGCTACAGCAAATCTAGATGACAGCTATCAAGTTACTCTCCAAGGCCCAACAGTAGGAGAGTATTTATTAGCATTGAAAATGTTATGATATATTGCCAAATGAAAAAAATCTGTTATACTATATACAACAGATTATTTGGAGAATAAAATAAGCATTGAAAATGACAGATTAAAAGTTAAGAGTAACTAAATATTATGGGAGATTAATTTTTTACATTTTCTGTAATGAACATGATTACGTTCCTTTCTATATACATATGGATAAACATAAGCTAAGAGCATTACTGCTCTTGCAGGAGACCTCAGCCTGGCTCCCGGAGCCCATTTTCTGGACCTACACATAACTGAGTCTGTTTCTAGGTGAAACACATGGGCAGTTTTATCATAGAGGCCGATTTGAGATGAAAACTGGCTACAGGGTACCAACTGACCAACAAGGAAATAAGCTTGAAGGCTGAATGGAAACGCGCCCTGATCTTCGGCCACAGGGACCCCTTTCTCCCTGCGCTGCCTACCTATTCATCAGAGGCTCTGCTTCATTCGAAAACTTGCAAATCCCAGAGTACATCCCAAGGAAAAGTCTGAGAGTGCCAAAGTAGGTGGGTGCTGGGGACAGGCGTGAGCACACCCATGATGTTTTGTTCATATACATGGGAGTAGCCACAACAGATCCAGAGACAAAGAAGGACACAATGGGTACTCCAAGAACACAGACAAAGGACTATGCAAGGGCATAAGAAGAACTACAAGAGCATACATATTGTATCTCAAACACACGGATCTTGTAGTATGCACAATGTGCTCCAAAGACAAAGATATTGATTGGAGCATCCAAAATTTACCTCATGGGCATAAATGTGAATCATGTTATACCTCTACCTTGATCCTCCCTAACCTTCATGTGGGGGAGACAGAAGTGGAGCAAGAACTAGAACACACAGGCAAAGAAATGAGAACACATTTAACAACAAGTAAATAAAGAGACTGAACTCTCTGGGGAGGTTCATAGACATGGGGGATGTGAGTCGGTGAGATTGAATGAGCAAGAATTTGCCCTACAAACATGGACTGGGAGGGATGCCAAGACCAGAAAGGCCAGACAATGGCTCAGAAGCATCGAAGGGAATGAAGTGGCACCTAGGGTCTGTGGAAATGTGAGTGCTATCATGAGAGTAACCACCTACATTAACACATGACAAGCAAACCCCCCGAGATCCCTAGGTTCTGTAGCTTGCCCAAGGCTGCACAAGTTACATGGAACAGAACTTGCATTTAGAATCCAGCCTTTTCACTGCTATCTGAGGAAGGGAAACAAGATAAGGCCACTTAAGACATCCTCCAGAATATGCCCTTTATTGTGGGGTGACTCTGGTTTTCAAACTTTCAGACACAGAATGGTGTTCAAAGGTAAAACAAACCAACCAAAGACATGCTGAATATATGATAAAGAATAAACCTGGGATATGTGGACTGAGACCTGAAAGACCTCTGAGGGCACATTACAGCTTCTAAAATGACCCAAAAAAACCACGGCGACATGCTGTGGGGACTAAGATCTGAAGAGAAATGGGGGAGGGTACCATGTGCCAGACCAACAAGCAGGAAAGAGGCGGAAGTGAGAAAACCCTTAGGAAGCTCCTGTCATAGCTGAGGGGAAAGTGGTAGGCGAGAAAGGGACTCTTCCAGGACTTATGTGTCTGACAGAAGTGGGCGTGGAAGGAGGAACGGAGTACCACTGTGGATGTGTGCCACCAAGGAACACAGACGCACAGACAGCCTCAACTAGGACTTCAACAGCAGCGGAAGAGGTGGTTTAGCAGGGGGAAGGTAACATGTAGAGATGAACGATCTGCAGAACGTTCCTGGGCAGATGGCCTGTGGGATTCAGGTGCTATGTCTGAAATCTGTGAAAGAAGCTGGAGACAGATTCGGGCATTTGGGATCACAGGCGGGAGCTGAGCTGTGGAACCTAGAAAATTCCCCAGGAGACTGAAGCTAGAGTGGACTCCTCCTAAGCCGGCATGAAGAAGGAAAAGGGCACCGAGGAGACTGCCTAGACGGCAGGAGAAGGTGTGTGGGGCGAAGGCTGTCTCAAGCTGTAAGACATGGCTAGGGGCTGGGTGGCTGTCTCATGGCCCAGTCCTACCATGCATGATGCCCTGGGGTTAATAAGGGACTTCCTAAAGACAAGGAGTGGAGGCCTGCCAGTGGACCAAAGGCTGAGGAGAGACAGAACAGGCTGAGGGGCGAGAAGGACCAAGGAACCTGGTGGTTGAGGTAGGAACAATTTGTGTCCTTGGCTGGGGAGACCATGAAAGGAGCAAAGTCAGCAGGAGCAGCTCTGTCGGCCACTCCTCAGAGAGGCTCCATTCTTGAGAAATGGAGCTTTAAAACCGTTTTCTGCCCATTTTCTTTGGGCTGTGTTTCTACATTATATCCCCTTACTCTCTTGCAAAAAGGCTTTGGAGCAAAACTATGGCTCAAAAACATATATTGAAATAATATTTCTGCAATATACCATTGATACACGATCTTACAGACAATCTGGCAGGGTATTTTGAATTTCTGCTTCCAGGCTTCAAGTATCTTTAAATGCTAAAACTCACTACACATTGTTTCCTAAATTGAATTAAAAAGTAATTTTCTCCACTGTCAATCAGCTTTACCAAGATGGAGAGGATAGCTTCAGTATTTGCATGAATTTCCATGTTAACAATGGCCTGCAGACAGTTTTCTTAGCATATACAATTACTGGGAGGCTTCCCTTCACAAGTCTCTGAAAATCACTATGAAATGAGCTTTTAAATTGACAATAGATGAACTTTTTAAAGAAATACAGGTAAACTTTGAGGGGAATGCATTTCTGTCATAACAACTTCAATCCTCATCCCTATTTTCTCATGTCTCCCCATGTTCTAGACAATGATTTAAAAACTTATGTAGTTGGGTTTTTTTAAACTCTGTTTTTGTGGGTGGCCTGCCACCCAGCTCCCAAGTAAATACACGGAGGCATATTCTTACTTATGAATGCCCGGCCTTAGCTTGGCTTGTTTCTAGCTAGCTTTTCTTAAATTATCTCATCTACCTTCTGCCTCCAGGCTTTTTCCTTTCCCTATTCTATATGTTTTTCTTTGTTTCTTACTCCATTGCTGGCTGGGTGGCCCCCTCTCTCATCTCTTCCTATTTATTCTCTCTACAGGCCAGACCCACCTGTTTCTCCCTCCTGCCTAGCTACTGGCCATTCAGCTCTTCAGTAGACCAATCGGGTGTTTTAGACAGGCAAAGTAACACAGCTTCACAGAGTTAAACAAATGCAGCATAAAAGAACGCAGCACATCTTTGTATCATTAAACAAATATTCCACAGCATAAAACAAGGTAACACATCTTAAACAAATATTCCACAGCAAACTTATTTATCAATGAGGTGAAGTCCTTACACCAATATTCTGAGCAATACAGGCTATCCTGTACGTAAGCTGAGCTTCAGTGATGGGTAAACATCCTTCTCTAAGGAATGCCAGTGTCCCCTCCTGCCTCAGAATGGGCCCAGAGAGAAAGAAACAAGGCTAAGTGGTTTAAGACTTCAGACAAAATTAAGAAAAAAGTTTCCCCATGGATGCTTGTAATTTTTCTTGGATATTCCATCCACAATTTTTTGGCACCACAGGGAGCTAGCCATGGCTCCTCAGCCCCACTTCTTCCTTCAGAGAGAGTGTGGACCTCCAGTTCTGTGGGTGGCATCACAATCACCTGAGAGTTTCTGTGGTAGTGGTGGCCCTTGGATATCTGTTGTTCATTTTCTAGACTAGATGCATAGGTGATTTGAGCTGCTAGGTACTGTAGTCTGTCCCCAGTGCCATGTGTGAAAGATGTAGCCCTTACTTAGCCCATGGAAGTAGCAGAATGCGGTGGACTTGTAAAGGGGCAGCTTATTGCAAAGGAAGTTAGGCCACTCAGGCGTGCCCTTGAAGGGCCACCGTGATCCCAGCTCCTTTCTGTCGCTGTGTCCCTGCACCTATTAGACAGCAGATTCTTCCTCCATGAGCGTCTGCCATGGTGTACACTGCATCAGAGCGCCAAAGGCCATGGACAACCACTAATAGACCAAATCCTCTAAAAGTGTGAGCTATGGAAATCGTCTCATTTTCTAGGGTGGATGTCTTGTTAACTCTAACATGGGCTGGGAAGTGACTGACATGCTGGGTTAATACTGTCGAATCTTCAGATTCAACCAGAGTAGCTAAGTTCACCTGCTCTGTTTATTAATTAAGGTGTCACATGTCTGCAGTGGGAGGGGAAAATGTTGTTTTCAATTCCATGCTTCCATGGGAATGAGAGCTAAACTACCGTGAGAGGGAGGTCTAAGTGAGCTGAGCAGTCGGGGACAGTGCCAGTGGAGCAGAGAACATGGGATTGGGAGCCCTTCTGGGGACCGACTCCATCACCTTGTAGGTAAGGTTCAATTCTGGGGTTCAGGATGTTGAGTTTTTAGAGCTAAACAGACGATTTGCCTTCTGAACACAGTGCTGAGCATGAGGGAAGCTTACAGCAGTAAGGCACAGAACCTGGCTTCTGGGGTTAGAGAGTGACCAAGTCTCTTGTGCAGGCTCTGAGAGCGAGTGCCATGCCTCCCTTTTTTAGGTCCCTGCACCATGCTTCCTGTTTCACAGACACACTGCCTGATCTGTGAACTCCTCGAGAATATGGGTCCTGTTGTAATCGGTGTCCAGTTCCTGATGTTCAGTGTGTGCTCTTGAGATGAATCTGACTGTACCGTTATGGTACAAAATACTCAGCTTTAGAAGCGGATACTATTGGAGAACACAGAGGCTAACAGGCAGCAGCAAGAAGATTATCTCAGAGCCCGAGCGTGGTGGTTCACACCTTTAATCCCTCTGTGAGTTCAAGGACAACCTGTTCTACAAAGTGAGTTCCAGAACAGTAAGGGCTGTTACACACAGAAACCCATCTTGAAAAAACAAAAACAAAATTTATCCCTTTTATGATAAGGTAGAATTGGCAGGCGACCTCCCAATCGTTGTTTTAGAGCAGAGCACTGGTGGATGAGTAAAGAGTTCTAACAAGCTATTGCTGACCTACAACCTAGTGAGGTATATAGTGTCAAGGGGAAGGAAGGAGGCCTCTTCTGAGGCAGGAGAATTGTCCCTCTCATAACAAAAAAGGACACCAATGAAGAATACCAGAGACCTTAGCTTGTGAAACGTGAGCAGAAGTCTCCAACAGTGCAGTCTCCAAGAAGGGAAAACACATGAACCTAGACACTCTTTGTGGTGGTCATCATGACCACCTTGACTCAACTTGACCGGGTGAGAAGCACTCAGGCACTAGGTATAGCATGTCTCTGGGTGTGCCTGCGAGCATTTCAGAGAGGATTAACTAAGTAGAGAAGCCCTACCCTGAATGTGGGCAGCACCATCCCTTAGGCTAGGGGCCCTGGTGAAATAAAGGTTGAAAGGGAAAAGCTGAGCAGCGCAAGTATATATAGTTCTCTGTGTCTCTTCCACTCGCCCTTCCTTCCTTTCTCTTACGTCCCCTCTCACTTCCGCTCTTTATCTCCCTCTCCTAGCTGCCATGATGTAAGCTGCTCCATTCTGCTATGATGGGCTACTATTAGTCAAAATAAATAACCTCTCCTATTAATTACTCCATCAGATTATTCTGCATGGGGCAATAACTCAAATGCGGAAACCTCGTACCAGAGAAGTGGGGTCATTGGTGTGATACTTGACAATATGGTTCAGAAGCCTTTGGAACTGCTTTGTAGCAAGAAATTGGAAATGTTTGAAGAACTAGAGTATACAAAGTTGAGAATGCTATAATTAGAGATTAGTAGGCAATTCTGGTGGGTGTTTATAAGATGAGAATGCCTAACAATGTAGATAATAAATACTATAGTCATTAGGAATTGGATGCAAGGCCATTGTGTTATATGATGACAAATAATTTGTCTAGTTTTTTATTCATGTCTTAGCACTCTAAACCAGACAGGCTGAGTTTAAAGGTGGTAGGCGAATAATCTAGTGGAAGGAATTCCAAGGCAGTCAATAATTTGGGCGAGAGCATGGTTACTGCTTGCGTACTTTAGCCAAGTTTACAGTGGGAACTGTGATGAAAAAGCACAAGTGGAAAACTTCAGAAAAGCTTGCAGCTTGCCCATACAGGAACCATGTCTAATTCTGAGGCCAAGGAAAGTATGGCAGGACCACTAAAGAGAAGTAAATACTTGGCTTCGGGACAGGGAAAAGGATGCCTTGAGGACATCTTAGGATGTGCGCAGACCCCATTTATTCCAGGCTTGCAGGTATAACAGTTTTAACTAACTGGGAAGATTTGTCTCTGAGAAGTAGACACTCCAGGTCTCTCCCCTTGCACAAAGCCACTAAGGGAAGTGTACTCCCATGTTCAGTCACCTGGGTTCTCAGACGCCACTGTAGCTGTGATCCTAGAACTGTGGAATCAAACACATTGTGCTAGTTTTGCAGATATGCACAAAGTAAAAATGGTGGATCGTGGAATCTTCTATACTAACTTCTAAGAGAAGCCTAGGAGGCCAGGCAGTGGTGGCAGGGTCAGTTTCTCTTCAGGGAGCCTCAGAGAGAAAGATGAGTAAAACTATGATGGTAAAACCAAAGGTTGAACAGAGACCCCAGGAAGTCAGATTCCAGGAACTAGGAACCTCTGACGGAAATCGCAGGCAGGGAGCTGAGCCCGTCTAAGAGGTGGGCCTCGCAGGCTGTAGCCAGAAAGGTAGTAGTGGCTGGGCTGCCAAGGCCCTTAGGGATGCATATCATCCGGCCATGTGATTCAGATACAAAACATGGAGTCTCAAGATTAAATATTTACCTGGGTTTCAGACTTGCTTGCTCCGGTCCAATCCCTCCTCTGTGTTTTTCTAGTCTGTCATTCTGAGATAGGAACGCTTACTCTATACCACTGGGTACTGCGAGTTTATTACTTGATTTTTTATTTTAAAGGACTTCAAGGCTAACCAGTTGTGTCAAATCTCAGAGGAGGTCTTGAACTTGGGCTTTAGAACAATGTTAGACTATTAAGAGTCTCGGAGATAGACTGAATGGCAGTTGGGGTATTTCTCTTAGGAAAGAGTTTGCCTTATAAGAAGGAGGACCAAAGTTTGATCCCCCTACAAAAAAAAAATGAAGTGTTGAGTGTGGCCATTTGCACTCACATTCCAATGCTGGAGCAGTGGAAACCGGTGGATCCTTGGAGCTTACTGGCCAGCCAGCTTAGCCTACTTGACAAGCTCTAGGCCCCTGAGACCTTGTCTCAGAAACAAAAACCAAACTGCAACAACAAAAAGGTGATGGCACCTGAGGAACAACAATTGAGACAGTCCTTTAGCTTCACACAAGTGTGCACTCACACACGTGAACACACACATTTACAAGCCTTCGGGCACCAAGGTGACTGCTGTGATTGAAGAGATGTGTTTGAGTGTCAGCAGGGTGACTTTGTAATGGTTCATTGGGAGTCAGCTTCAGTGGAGCAGCCCTGAGGCGGCTGGAGAAGCGCTAAGTGTGTCTTGGAGGGAAAGTGGCTGCACCACTGCATAGGCTACAAGTCTGGATGGAAGAAAAGCACAAGTACAGCACAGCTCCCCCTTCACATCCCGCTCTTTCCCTTACCCTTCCTCCTCCTCATGCCCCCTCCCGCGCTTGTTTCCTCCTCTTCTTCTGGAATCCACCGCCCCCTACCATGATGGAACCAAAATCAGTAAATCCTGCCCAAGTAGGGATTAAAAGTATATACTTTTTAATAATATAATATACTTTATTTTTTCCTTTATTTATTTATTTATTCATTTATTAAAGATTTCTGTCTCTTCCCCACCACTGCCTCCCATTTCCCTCCCCCTCCCCCAGCCAAGTCCCCC